>NW_020455610.1:1227213-1365237 GCF_003342845.1 Nothoprocta perdicaria
GGCCAGCGGGCTCTCTTTGGGCAGCCTCTGCACCTCATCTGTGGGCCGGATGGCAGCCTGCCCCCGGCAGTGCAGGTGAGCAAGGGGGGCACTGAGAGAGCTCTGCTGCTGCTGGCTCCTTGGTGCCAGGCARTACTYGCAGCCCTTGTGCTGGGGCTGTGAGCATACMGGSSATKCTGGGCCTTCTCCTTTTCCTCCACACACACACATACRCACAAACACACACGTACACACACACACCATGCTGAGAGGCACAGCCTCAAAACATGAGCCTTTTCCTCCAGCSCACACAACTCCTTCTTCACCTGGCGCAGTGAATCCCCCTGTGGCAAGAAGCAGTGGGGGACCCAGGTAGGGCTGAGAACAGCCCAAGGGCCAAATGTGTCTCTTCCTGGCTGCAGGAGCTGCTGGCTCTTCTCTATGAGAGCGGCCCTGACACAGAGGGCATCTTCAGGCTTGCTGGCAGTGAGGAGGCGCGCAGGGAGCTGAGAGAAGCCCTCRACTCCGGGGAGCACGTGGAGCTGGCCAGCAAGCCAGCGCACCTCTTGGCGCTGGTGCTGAAGGTGAATTCTGCTGCTGTGGGCGAGGGAGAGYGCACGGCCAATGGGCAGGTGWCCCCTTCAGTGCCCAGAGTGACGGTGCTGGCAGTGCCAAGGCCAAAAGCCTCTTGCACACACCCTCACTGCTTCCCCCTTTGCACAGTCTGGCTTTTTAGTTGGCCCAGGCTTTTGGTGTTTCTGTGATTATGCCTCTCATTTCCTGCATGTCTCTGCCACAATCCCTGACCCTGCCCTCTCCTTYGGATGTCCTTATGGGAGGAATTGTGGCAYGGAGGGCAGGAGCACAGGCTGAGARGAGGGGCCTCTCCCTCCTGTCCYGACAGCAGCGCTCTTGGCCTGCCATGGGGCATGCCCCTGCTCTGCCTGTGCTCAGGAGCAGCTCTGGGGACATCTTGCTCAAAGCTAGCGGTGTCCTAGGGAGCCCCCACCACAGGGACACTGCCTYYYTGCTCCCTGCTGGTGGTGAGAGCTTCATCCAAGGGYGTTGTCGTTGCAGGACTTTGTGAGGAACATCCCCTGCAAGCTGATGGTGGCAGAGCTCTATGACAAGTGGCTGCTGGCGCTGGAGAGCTCGAGCCACCAGGAGACACTTGCAGCACTCAAAGAGTAAGGCTCCAAGGGGCTCCAAGCAAGCTCCAAGCAACGCTGCTGCGGCAGTCTGCCTCRCTCTWACCTKTGCCTTGTGCTCCCTTAGGGTGGCTGCAGAACTGCCACGAGCCAACCTCCTCCTGCTCCAGCACTTCCTCTCGCTGCTCCACCACATAAGTGAGAGCAACGAGGACAACCACATGCACGCCAGGAACCTGGCGTTCTGCGTGGGKCCAAGCATGCTGATCCCTGACACTGACAGCATGCTGGCCCTGCAYGTGCAGATAGCGAGGAGGATGAAGGTAGGCTGAAGGCAGCCCCTGGCACACTCTCCCCTAAGTGACAGGAGRCTAAGGCTGCCTTCTGCAGAAGGCCCCAGCTGAGGCTGGGACTCTCCTAATGACTATGTGGAGGAGTATTTGCAGCCCCGCATGCTGAACTCAAAGGCTTTCTGTGTTCAGGTCATGCTGCTGGTGGAATTCCTCATCTGCCACCACGTGGACGTGTTCAGGGAGGAGGTCCCCTTGCTTTGTGAACCTGCAACTGAAGGCAGCAGCCCAGCCTGCAGCATGGAGTAGCGCAACGAAGCACCCATGCATGCCAGCTCCCCCTCTGCAGCCTGTGTGTCTGCCCCTCCACTCACCGGTGAGAAGAATGAACTCCGCAGGCTGCGCAGGAGCTTCTCCAAACCTCCCTGAGAGSAGCAACATGCAAGTGCAGAGATTTCTCCCCGAGAAGACCACAGTGGAGGACACCCTCATTTTGGAGAAGACAGCAGCAGAGCAAAGACCTGCCCATCTTGACCTGCACATTGTCAGATGACACTCACTGCCCCAAATATCCTGCAGCTGCTTCCTGYAGAGTTCCTTTRCAGCTCTGGGACCYCACTCCTCTCCACCTCTCCTCTCCTTTCCCCTGCTCATGCTTTCCCCACAAGAACATTTCCATGTGGTAATAAAAAGGGTCTTGTCTCATTTGTCTTTTGTAAGTGCTTTATTCTGCAGGGGCCAGGAAGCAACTAGGACTATTGCTTTCTTCCTGGTGGGGCAGGATCCTCCCCAGCAGGGCTTGTGAGTTTGCCAGGTGCCACTGGGGCAGCAGAGGCACATGCAAGAGACACGTTCTTCCATTGCTGAGCAGGGAGCTCTGCTTCCTTCCTTGGGTCTGGGGGARGGACATCRCTAGAAAGCTCAGAGCTCTTGTACCGCCCTCTCAAGACRATCCCCTTTTGGTCTCCCAGGTTGRCATGTGAAGTCCATGCAATGGCATTTCAGGGCAYTGGRGAGATGGGTTTAGGGARAGGGAGTGCATGTGGAGGTGTTCTCCTTGGTCTCAGTGTCAGGAGAGGAGGGCCCCRAGAGGAAGAGGAAAAGCCACCTGTTCAACACATGTCTGAGAGGTGGGTGTCTGTGCTGACATTTTGGGTTTCTCAACCACAGCACAGTTTCTACAGCACCAGAGCTACTGGCAAAACGTGGCGTTCACATGCATAGTGGTGGGAAAAGAATCCTTGAGCACAATTTGTTGTGGCTCACTGTGGAGGGCTTTAATGTAGATATGAAGGGGAGGAGGATCAAAGCAGGATCACTAGGCATGAGCCTAGCGGCAGCATGGCCGTGTGGAGAGAGAGCTCAGGAACACAGCTGAAGAGCCTCTACAGCAATGCACACAGCATGGGTGGCCAGTAGGGGAAACTAGAGGTGCCAGGGCATCAGGGAAACTAGGGCATAGATGCCTTCTCTGAAACTCAGTGGGTCCACTGTGTGGGCTGGAGCACTGCCGTGGATGGCTATAGGCTATTAGACTTTTGCTAATACGTTAAGAAGAGGAGGGAACAGAATAATCTCCATTTACTGAACATGTAGGGGAACGTTCCGGGCAGCATGTGTTCAGCAAGGGGAAATGATGCTTGACTAACCTGCATGCCTTCTGTGATGGAGTGACTGGCTGCATAGATGACTGGCAAAGTGGTGGATGTCGTCTATGTGGACTTGAGCAAAGTTTTTGACACCGTCCCTCACAACATTTTCCTTAGCAAGGGTCGAAGTGTGGCATAGATGAGTGGGTAGTGAAGTGGTTTAGGAACTGGCTYGATGGAAGATTGAGGAATGGGGAACTCTCACTGAGGACTCATCGAATGTTAAAGAGATCTGTAATTAATTGAGCCTGACTCTCTTCCTTGAGCAAATGCCATATATGGAAAGAGTGTATTGCAAGAGAGACCAAAGTGACAACCAAGAATAATTACTGAAATGAAAAAATGCAGGCAAGCCTGGGAGTGTTGGGGGATACTGGCAAAACTGGGGACAATAAAATAAAACTTAGAAATTAAGTGGGAATCATGGAATGTAAGGGTCAAGGGATATTGCCTTTAGCAAGAAGTAAAGGAATAAATAAACTGAACCCCTCAGTGGCTCAGGTAAAGCATGTACAGCTATTAGAATTTATATAATTTTATGCTCCTTTTGTGCATTTTGAAAAAAAAAATGAACATTACAAAAGTAATTTTCCCAGGAAAGTCCATTTGCTATCCTTCCAGGTAGAAAAAGTCCCTTCTTCATATCTTTTCCTAATTTTCCAGAACTAACTATGATCAGAGGCATGATTTGAATGAGGAATAGTACAGTCAATTTAACAAACTGAGACAACTAAGGCACCAGAGAAACATGAGGGGAAAACTGTGTTCATATCAAATCTCCAGTTATTCACAGGAGAGAAATCACTGAAGAAAAAATAGGTGTGAATTTGGTAAAGAATTTTAAAATGCAATAATTTAGACATCCAAATTTTTTCACCTGCAAAATAGAGCATTCTTCGTCCCATCTSTGAGACTTCTTCTCACTGTAACTTTTCTAACTTTTATATTTAACTATGATAAATAGTTAAATATAAATGATGCTGATAAATTCAGTTCAGCATATGCAAACAATAGGCTGTTGAAATCTGTCTTTCTGAGTACCAGTCCCCCAAACACAAGGGACAGTATTTTTTGTTTTCTTAACAATAGACAGTAAAATATTTTGGTGGAATGTTCTGTTTATGAGTAAAAAACTATTATCACTCCTGATGATTYGAACCCAGTGGAATTCATGTTTTATAAATGAAATTTTAGATCTGATTTCTCTATTGACTCTCTGCAAATGCCAGGTAAAATCCCAGAAGAATATCTACGGTACATCTTTTCTGACATGGGACAATCAGTGTTTCATTACAGGAAAATCAAGCCAGATGTAACTTAGTTCTTTATTACCTTCTTGTAGAACAGAAATGGATCAATGTTTGAAGGCCCGTATGGATGATAATTTAGATAACTTGAAGAAAGCATATTTTTATGTGCAAGGTCAGATTACAAAATTTATTTTAGAACTTTTAAAATCTAGTGAAAGTTATTGTTGCATATTTCCAAAGGCTTAAAATTTACGTCCTGCCCCCAGCCAGTACTTTTAAATACTTTTTCTATTTTGTATTTTATTTCACTATTTCTTTCAAAGCATTTTATGCGATAAGGGCTAGAAAATACATAGCGTATTAGAGATAACATCAGAGAGATATTATCTCTCTGATTAGTAAATTCATGTGGCTATCATACATGTTAGGTCTGTATGAGAGTTCATCTTCACTTCTCCTTAGCCAGGGTGGCTGCTTGTCATGTGTCTGTACCTCATTCATGTTCCATCAACAACCTGTCGAGAACAACAGATTCTCCGCCAGATGATTCAGCCTGTGTGTTTTAGGATTTTGTGGAATGAATCATGCTTTGGTGGCCTTCCTTTCTCCTAACTTTTCCTTGCTTACTTAAGTTAGATGTTCTTGAGTCTATAACTAAGGCTGTAACTTGGTCTGAATAGCTAACTTAAAATATTTAAGTTAGATGAGAAGTATTCCTGATTTATTGATTTATTTTTTAATTACTAAACTATATCAAGAAAGCACATGGCATAAATAAAGCTATGTTTATATGCATTGACTGATACTATGCTGAGCAGTAAAATGTATAATGATTTATAAGTAAATTAAGTACTTAATTTACTTTAAATTAAGTAAAATGATATGTTAATAACTAGATTAGAGGCATAAGCTTAACTATTATCAAAACATTCCTAAACTTTGCTAACAGGAATCTCATAAAGTTCAACAAATGAAAATGCACCTGGGGAGGAGTAACAGTATGGGCCAGATTCACCTCGAGACAGAGAAACTGGAAACAACTTGGCTGAAAAGACCCGAGAGACTGAGTGAGTCAGGCCTGTTCAGCTTGGAGAAGGCTGAGAGGGCCATACTCATGTAATATTCAAATCTCTTTTTCACCAACACAGGTAAGGAACAAGCCCGAGATCTTTTCTTGAAGAAGATGGAGAAGTTGATTCATGCCTTTGTCATGTCTAGGTTGGGCTACTGCAATTTATTATTTTATCTAAGATGAGCTAAAATGCCTGCTTCAGCATCTCCAATTTTATCAAAACATCAATTGCTACAAATCTACCCCAACTCAATCCTGCTTATCAACCTACTTGTATAAGTGTTTCCATTTACTTCTAGTAAAATATCACATTTATTTTAAAGGAAAGCTTTCAACTGGAGAAGCATGCCAGTCTTGCTAATTTGTGTGTTTATTTAATAGACTAAATTTTGAAAGGRGCTTTCAAGTATATAGGCATAAGCATTCACATATGTAAGTAATAGAGCTTTTGCTTGCAAAGCCCATTTTGACAAAAGAGATTTGCTTCAGAAAATTCTATTCCCTGTGTAGGTAAGTGCTAGATCCATCACATGCATGCAGAGATGACAATGTTTTTAAAGTAGTAGAACAAATTTTTGCTTGAGGAGAAAGTTATGTGTACACCCACGGAGACAGACCTTACAGATTCTGGCCTACATTCAAGGTGGATTTTCAAACAGAGCTGGCATTGTTAAGGCAACAATTTCATGATGACATTGTCACAGCTCACTTTATGTTTTAATAGTATTGAAGGAGGCTAGTCAGTTTTTGGTACCACTGTCTCTCTTCTTTTTGCTTTTTTTTTTTTAATAACTTTATTTAGCAAAAGGGGAAACTGTGCTTATCTGAAACCATTTTCTGCATACAAACTGTCGATTCCTTCTCTTTATTTGTGCATATAGCTTAACAAAGTGTTATTGAAATAGGTTGTTTCTTTTAAAAAGATATCTGACATTGATATAAGGACTCCGAGTGGTGGAAAATTTACCATATTCTTCACTAATCCATTGCAAAGCTGATTGTCCTCACTGTTATAAATGTATACCTTGCATCTACTCTTTCAGCTGAAATCCCCTGTGATTGCATGTTGCTTCAAGTAAAATGCCATGACTTGAGTAAAAGCTTAATACATCAATGACTGCTCCAAGTGCTGACAATACAAAATAAGTGAGCTTTCCCCAAGCATCAGATCAGATACAATAATCTTGTTACAGAACATTTATACTTAAATTTAAATTTATAAAGCGTTGCACAGGATTTTAACCATGCTGTTTCACTGACCATAATAGAAATCATCTGACTGCTTGTCCTACAAGCTGCTTATAAATTGTATGTGTTAGACACTAAGGGCAAGATATCTGAAATGAAGTGGGCACCGCTGTGCTGGGATTTGTAATGCCTATATTTTTAAGCTACTTGACTTCTCTTCCAGTGTCAGGGTCCTGGACTATATGACCAAGTCACAGTAGGAATAACAGTATAACTCAGTAKGAAGACATAGCTGCCTCAGAACAGCCAGAATGTTCCATAGGAAGTCCCTTCATTTTAGTCACTTATAAAATTTGACCCATTGCTGAAGAAATAGGTCCTGAATTACATTTCTGTCCAGAGTTTTGCAGCTTACTCTGCAATCACAATGCATTATATATGCCTT
Source organism: Nothoprocta perdicaria (assembly GCF_003342845.1). Taxonomy (NCBI): domain Eukaryota; kingdom Metazoa; phylum Chordata; class Aves; order Tinamiformes; family Tinamidae; genus Nothoprocta; species Nothoprocta perdicaria. The sequence continues at coordinate 1,234,235 of NW_020455610.1, forward strand.
CTGCAGATCAAAACTATCAGCCTGAAAGCTCTCCAAGATATACRATTCTTAGCCCTTTCTGAGCAAGAAGATGAGGAAAAAGGAATCACTACAATAGAAGTTCTGTGATGGGTCTTAAACCAAGGGCTCCTAAATCACCCCCCAGCAACTGTGAAACCGGTAACCAGTTGCTTCCCCTGCATGAAATAATTTTATTTTCCATCAGCCAAAAAATTAATCCAAGTACAGCTGATGCCATCAAACTCCTTTCTGAATAGCACTGCAAAGGTTTATGTGACCACTGCCAGGTGGCCAACATGATGCTTCCTGTCATCACCTTTTTCCAATGATCTTTCCTCAAATACGTATTTTTTTCTCAAGTGCCACATCCTTTCCACTCCGCCATTTACATGCTTCCTACTTTTAAACCACCAAAATTTTGAAAATACATGATTAATCTCAATCTACTATCCTAATTTCCCGAATCCTTAGTTCTGGCCTGCAGAGACTGCTGTTTGCGGGAAGCAATTGCAGTAACACAAAGTTTCAGAGCTAGTAATGATGGTGCAAGAGGAAGTGGGGAGAAAAATGGGATAGGAGGAAAGAGATAAAAATGAAAACAACAGCCTAGCAAGTATGGCTGCACCATTGGGCAGGGAAACACAACTTAAGCGCTTTACATAAAATGACTTTAGGACTACAAGCCACATCACATTCAGATGTAAGAAATCTCACCACTAAGTTTAAGTGCTTTTCATTTTTATCATACTCATTTTCTGATCAAATTCATCTCAAATTATTCTATTTATTAAATAAATAAATAAATAAATAAATAAATAAATAAGCTCAAAATGTATTTCAGGAGTTATTTGTGTTAAATTCCCAAAGTGTTCACCAATTCAGGGGGAAAAAAATCTGTTTACTTTTTTCAACACAGCTAACAACCAAAAAAAAAAAAAAAAAAGAGCAACCACTTTAAGAAGAGCCAGTGATCTGTAATGCTTATAATTTAAGTATTCTGAAATGCTTATAATTTAAGCATGTGAGTGTAGCAGGGTGTTTCTATGTTTGAATTACACAGAGGTAAATATAGTCCTGAGACAGAGACAGAATTTCTGGTCCCATGCCCTTAGTACCTTGTTTTGCATTAGAGATATAACATTAGTTACGTAGCAAAACTGTGTTCTAGTTCAAAATTTTAATCTAGTTAGGAGAAGCCAGAGTAGAAGTAAAGACACCACCATTTCTTTCCAAGTGACCAAATCCCACAACCTGCCTGCATCCTAGAATTAGAATTATGTGCATTTTTTTCTCTATTAATAAAAGAGATGTTTCATGGTCCGTAATTCACTAATTATAAAGCAAGAATGTTGATATAAGCAAGAAAACAAGACATATCCTGACTGCATGATTTACACTTTGTGATATTCTCTTGAATTACTTCATTGTACCAGTGTTTAACAAAGAGGCATTCATAGCACRTTACAACATACATGGCTATAGTTTATGACCTGCTGGGATAAACTGAATAATACATAAACTATATAACAGTGATCTAAAATATAATAGATGTGCTCTTGAAACATGAGTTTGTGGGTTGCTCTCTTTGCTCCCTGGCTGAAACCCTGAGAGTTTACACACAAATCTCATTGTCCTCTTCTTTCTTGTAATATACAGCAACTTATGTTATCCATTCTGTTTTGAAGATAAGAAGAGAGATTGGAATATGTTAACTTTTCTTGCCCTCATTATGTTTGGAATGTGGCATTCGCTCTTGCAAATCATCAAGGGAATTCAGTTAATGTTTAGCTTTTCAGGTAACATTACTAGTTCTCTTACTGTACTTAACTTGAAAAATTCTTGTTGTTCACTCAAGACACTGATATAGACTGATGAAAGAGAGGTACATTCTGAGGTATGTGGATTTTGAAAGGACCACATTTTATTTTATACAATCTTGACATTCTAAAAAGTCCTTATGGGACATGGCTAAGGCAAAATTTAAGATTCCTAAAGTAACTGAGTAAAACTATGCGTAAAAGAAACACAATAACTCTTGTGGACTACACTGTGGAGGGTCAATCTCTGATATACTAGAGGAAGGAGGGAAGGACCTCAAGTATCTCCTTCAAAATCTATTGCTATAGTAAGCTTTACAGTATCGCACTACACCAACTGAAGAACCACCCTCCCCTTTGTTTTTAATGACCTAGCAAAGCATTTTTGTGTCTCCTAGCATTTAACATTCAATTTGTTAAATGTCACTGAATAAAAATAAAATGAAAAAGACATCAGTTAATAATGTAGTCTTTAATGTTTCATCATCCCATGACTCTGTGTTTTGCCATGTTGACCTAATTTGCCATGACAGAAACATGGTTCTTGTTTCAGAATATTCCAAGTGTAGAAATTACTAAATCTTAGTGAGAATTGTAGTTACCTTAACAAACAGACCCAGCTTTAATGACGTTATACTAACTGTTCATAGTAAAGATATATCATTAAAAAGACATAAATATACTAAGCAGACCATGATTTATTTAGCTACCTAATGTTTTAATTGCCATGGTTAGGGAATGATCCTTCCTCATACAGCACTCATACATTCTTCTCACATCAGACTTCATTATAGTTATTTAGTATCTTGCCAGATTAGGCAAAAATTGAGCTATAAATCCAAATTTTGTTAGGACTGTTTGACACACTAAATGAATATCACAATATAAATCCTTCAACTGAAAAAGAACACATAACCCAGTGGTTTAAAAAAATAATACACCTTCCATTTTTGGCCATTTATTTAAATCCATCCCTGTTTGTTAGTGATGAAAGTCCTTATGCAATGACAGAAACAGCTACTGTGGATGATATCAGAAGTTCCAGCGCTGGTAAATAGAAAACACATCACAAAAACATAAGTGGTATAATACAGTAGCACCTAACAATTTTAACTGAAAAGATGAAAACTGAAAGACTGCTAAAATGAAGGTTGTTTTTCACAYGACAGTCCTCACAAAACAAGACCAAGGTATTTTGGCATTATTGTAGACATTCATATTTAAATAGAAAAAGATCCATAAAATTCATTACTATGAGGCACTAGCTCACCAGCACACAAATGCAGAAAACTGGAGGAGAAAGAAGAGGAAAAAGGTAAAGATTTAGGTGAGATGTCAGATTGGAACATTCTGCTGAAATTATTCCAAAATATTTGCTGATAGAGAGAATAGTAAATCTGGTTAGCTAAATTTATTAGGAGTATTCTCTGCACATTATTTATTTACAAATAATCAACTTCCAGATAGTTAATCATTAGAGCTATTCTGTTTTTCCCTAGAAACTTAATTAATTTACCCATCCCAGTATAACYATTTATACAATTTATCTTCTTTTTTACTCTACAAGCTACATGTAATTTGTGCTGTCAAATTAATATATACTGATTTCAGTGCACTTAATCATGACCTTGTAAATGTTTATGCATTTTCTTCCAACTTTTGTCTTCTCCCTGATTGGGGGAACTGAAATCAATATATCCTGTTATGAATGAAAGAATTCTGTGAGGTACACTTTTGTCCTGAAAGACAAGACTAATACGAGTATAATTTTTGCATATTCTTACATGCATAAGCTTAATATGTACTAATTGGTATCTGCTATTTCTATATGCCAATTATATAGAAAATTAATACTTCTGATTGCAGCACCATAAAGGACAGATATGTATTTACTGTTTTACTTTTGCAATCARTTGCACATTTTTTCCTCCTTTATGATTCCATATGGATTCTGGCAGACTCCCCATGATTACTGTGTACTGTCATTTCCAAATATTTACAGCATTCTTTTTTCTCCTGGTTCACATCTGTGATAGAACTTAGAAGGAATTAAGTTGAGAATGTTTCTTGCTCTAGTAATGTTCCAAAAGTCTCTAACAGTGAAGTGCATTTCCATCAGGAAACAAATAAAAAAATGATGCAGCATTGGAAACAAAGGCTTTATTCAAATCAAGACCATTTTGGAAAAAAAAAAAAAAAAAAGGAAACTGATGATTTGAAGTAATTTGCTTAAACTTAGCACTGATAAGTAGAAGCATATTTATAAATGTAGGGAAAGAGAATTCTAGTTCTTCTGACAAAGATCATAGGTGAGAAAACAGAAGCCATAGCAAAAGCAAAATCCATACCAATATATGATTTGCTTTTCTCTACTAGACTTCCTACCTGTGATACAGTCTAAGCAATCTAAGCCTGCAGCCTAAGTGTCTATTTGCTCTAGACTAAAAAAGGGCAGTTGAAAAATATGGGGCAGTGAGATATGTAGGATAATACCTACTTGAGAGCAAACTAGAATCACTTTGCTCAAAGAAATTTTAGTTTAGATTCCCATTATTGACAATGCAGAACACCAGACACTTGCAGGCTGCAATCCATTATTATAGTTGTTTACTTTTCATGAGCTGAAWCCCATCCTGAAAACATACAGTATTCTCAATAGCTGACAAGGGCATCGGTCAACAAACTCACAAATGGCCAATGTTGGGGTCACGATTTGGTCAAAGCCCATGCTGTTTCTTGATCACTTTGATATACATCTTTGATTTGGAAAAGACAGTGGGCAGTWTTGGGAGTAATCTATTCTCTTAATACTAATAAACTCTATTAATTTCATAAGACAAACTCAATTTATCTATAATGCAAGATATTGTGTTGTTTGAGTATTTACTTCATGTTAGATCACTTACAGATGGTGCTGTGTCTTTTCTGCTGAAGCATTATGTGAWGATTACATCCCTGAGAGGTTTTCACTAGGTTTCTATATCCAGTGGGATATGTCAGGACAGGACTAGAACCTCTTAGCTCTGAGCAGGCTTTTAGTTAAAACACCACAAATTAACAGTTTGCTTCATTCCACAGCAAAGTAGGGAAATCCTCAGAAAGCATGACGGCAAGATGTRGATCCCTATTTTTCATTTTTTTAAATCTGTGGAATAATGAGTGGAGCAATGTGTGCCTTTTCTCACAGAAAAGAACTCAGTAATTGAAATTAAGTTCAGTGTTTAAAGAAAGTAAAAGTAAAAAACAATTAATGACCTATGCCCTTGTAGTGACCAAGGTTTTCAAAACAGATCATTTGATTCCTAGCTACTTCAAGGGCTATCCAGTATCACTTTCAGGCAAAGAGTGTTGTGATAGAGGGTGATGATAAAAAGGGTGGTGAAAGAGGGTGGTGATAAATGGGGCTGAGTCCAGTTGGAGGCCTGTGGCTAGCGGTGTCCCCCAGGGGTACCGGTACTGGGTACCAGTGCGTTCAACTTGTTCATCAATGACCTGGACGAGGTTAGGGGTCGACCTGCTGGAAAGCAGCTCCAAGGAGAGGGACCTGGGAGTCCTGATTGACACCAAGCTAACCATGAGTCAGCAGTGTGCCCTCGTGGCCAAGAAGGCCAATAGGAGTGTTGCCAGCAGGTCAAGGGAGGTKATTCTGCCCCTCTACTCTACTCAACTCTGGTGAGGCCTCACCTGGAGTACTGGGTGCAGTTCTGGACTCCCCAGGCTAAGAGGGATGTGGAGCTTCTCGAGAGGGTCCAGTGGAGAGCAACAAAGATGATTAAGGGAATGGAACATCTCTCGTATGAGGAGAGGCTGAGTGAGCTGGGCCTGTTTTCTCTGGAGAAGAGAAGGCTGAGAGGAGATATGATTAACATGTATAAGTTCATGAAGGGAGAATGCAGGGAAGAAGGGGTCAAACTCTTGTCATTRGTGGCCAGTGATARGACAAGAGGAAATGGGCATAAGCTGAAACACAGGAAGTTCCATCTCCAGGTGAGGAGGAACTTCTTTACTGTGAGGGTGACAGAGCAGTGGAACAGGCTACCCAGRGGGGTTGTGGAGTCTCCTTCTCTGGAGGTCTTCAAAACCTGCCTGGATGCCACCCTGTGCCACATGCTGTAGATGTGCCTGCTTGAGCAGGAAGGTTGGATTAGATGATCTCTAGAGTCCCTTCCAACCTTTAATATTCTGTGATTCTGTGATTCTGTGATTCTGTGTGATTCTGTGTTATCTTACCTTCTTCAACCTTTTCACTTTTTAAGAAGCTTGCATTATTTTCTTCAGGATTGATGTCTTGCTGCAGTAACCCAAGTCTTTGTCATCTCCAGGTTAAATATAGTATATAATGCTATCCAGAATGACCCAGAAAAGGCAAAATTTCTTGGGCAGGATTATTAAGCAGTATATCTAAGAGGACATGTAAACATGAGGCTACACGAGCTATAAAATGATCAGAGCAAAACTGAAAATGTTCTCTTGGAACAATAAATCTGTAAATGGATACATTTTTGGCTGTATGGGAACCTCATTGCTTGGAGATAACATAGTGACAAAGCTAGCAATGGGTGTTTGTACTTACATGTCTGTGCCTTTGACAAGAGCAACATGTCCTCTATGGCAGGATATCTGTACAGTTCATGCAGTTGATCTGTATCTGAGTATTTTCAGATGTTATTATGTTATTAGCCAACATTTCTAATCAATAGAATATTCATAACATGGACTTCTTTGCCTATTCAATGTGAGGCTATGGTCAAGGCTTAAACATGGCACAGAATAAATTTCTGTTTTAGGCAACATATATAATTGCTCTAATAAAAAAATAAATCAAAGGTATACCTTGATCTACTTTGCTCAGGATGTTCTTTCCCTCTTGATCAGATCTGATCTTGTTACCTTCAATCCWACTCTTCTAGGCTTTTTTAAATGGAGTCCTTATGAAGTTGAAGGGTTAGCAGGAAGTAAATAAAATAAGTTCTTTCAAATTTAAAAAAGTTTATAAGGAGTTCCTCTTTTCAGCATTAAATATATATTTATTTATTATTTAAAATGTCCAAATGTTGTATTTGGAGAATTTGAGATAGAAAACTCTTAAACTTACGAATAAATGAATATATGCATTCCATGAAAGCTAGTAATTTCATGTCTCCATATCCTAGTTTCATGCCATGGATACATTTCAACTAGATAGAAAGTTGTCATGTGATACTATAATTACTATCATTTCTATTACTTTTTTTTTAACTAAGGTAGTTTAAAAAATCTCTTTACAGCCATAAACCAAACATTGATATTTACCATCAAACCTATTCAAACTACATTTCAGCCCCTCTTGTCCTGTCAATCAATTCCTGATACAGTGTTAGTCTAATTATATACATACAATATAATTATACTGTAGGAAGAAATCCTCCTATTAAATAWAACAAGACTTCAGAGATGGGTAGACTAAAGAAACAATGCTCTGCAGAGTAATGTACAATGATTCCTACCTAAATAAAGAGCTAAAATGTCATATAAAGWTGGAGCACAATAAAAATGATTGATAAGTCCTTTTTCTGTGCTAGTTAAGATATTTTATGCAAATTGAGTACTTTACAATTCACTCTAAATACAAAAACTTTTTGTCATAATGCTGGCAGAAGATACATATTTCTGTTGTTGATTTAACCTGTTTAAATTACACTATTGTTTTTGAAGAAACCTTACAGTGCCTCTCAGGTGAATGACATGTTTTCCTTTTATCTTTAGCACTTTATGGAAGTACAGATAAAGCAGAGAGAGAATCAGGACTAGGAAGCACGTGCATCAGCTATTATCAGTCACCTAGCTCATACTTGTCTCACTAATGTGGTTTTAGAAGGTCAGATGTAGCAGATGTACTTTTCAGGTAACAACAGGAACATCAGCATTGAAGCATATCACTCAAAGAAGTAAAACAGCTCAGCTGAGGCCATTGCTGCCCATTCAGGACATCATTACAACGAATAATAGGACTTCAAAATTGTTAGACTCATAAGTGTATACAAAAGAGCACTGTCATCAATGTCCATCTTACAGATCTACAGCATAAACCTCTCCCTCTCCAGCCAAAAGAGGAGTTTTGTATAGGGAAAAAGAAAAGCATGTGAATATTTTGTATATGGGTTGTACCATGTTAGGAGAAGCCTTAAATGCAGTGCTGGTGTGTCTTTAAGTATTAAGGCTAAATGAACATTATAGCACAAGCAAAAGGGCTGTATATCTGACCAAGTGTCATTTACTACTTTGAGGAAATTTCAAGAACTCTCCAAGATCAAGTAATAATATTGGCTACAAAGGAGCTTAAATGCCTAAYGCACATGTTTGTGCTTGCATCTGTAAGTCAAAATTTAGAGTTTTATCATTAGAAAGTCAATATCAGCCTCAGGCTGTGTTTCTAACTGTGAGAACAAAAGATGATCCTGTCACCACAGGTAGTAAAAGTATGGATAACTGTCCTTGTTGGTTAGCTGTTCAGGATGGACAAAATGTGCAAATTCAAATCTCAAGTTTTAAAATCTCATGGCTTTGCAAGCTTTCCTGTAGTCAGGGACAGACTTGAACACAATCAACTACAGGATTTTAGGGATCTTTCTCCTCTCAGAGGCCCAGGGTCTGACCCACCTAATGATCCTTTACTGGATTCACACACCACAGAGGCTCTAATGTATTTGGTGGACTTCTAGGTCTTGCCCCATGACACATGTAAAACAGCTTATTATTCTTCTATAAAAGAACAAATAACCTCCCACTGCCAGATGAGCTAGGGGGAATAAAGAACCTGTACACAACCCATGATTGTGAAGCAAGGGCTTGTTGTGACTTGCTCCTGTGAGCAACAGTAACTTACTGCTTCCAGGCTTGTTCAGATGCACACTATGAGGAACACAGTTCATACTGGGCCCAGTGATTTTATGCGAGAAAGCAGAAGAGACCATAGGAAATAAGAAGACAAGGAAAGGAAGATACAGAAATAGGAATATGTGATATCAGCCTCACTTGAGAAGGCTTGAGGGGGAGGTGTCTAAGATTGAAAGAAAAATGAACCTTTTACATTCCTTTTTTYCTTTTGATAGTTTAGGTTTCTCCCTCTAAATTTTTTCATCTAAGGCTAGCCTTCCCCAGCAGGGGCCAAAATCAAATTATTCACAAGTGCTTAAATGTTTGAACTTGACTCAATTATGTTTCACTTTCAGACCATTCCTTCTGTCTATCACACACTTTTATCAAAATCCTTGAAATGATCTTCAGTTTATCTGGGATGTGAGCTTTTCTAGGTCTTTCTTCATTTTAAAGGTAGGAATACTTGGGACTACCTGTTAGATATATTAACTTCCATGGCCTATTTCACATATGAGCGAAGGCTGAATTAGCTGAGCTTGCCAAGGCTATAGAATGTAAGGCTAAAGGGATCTATCAATGCATAAAACTACCCAATGGGTAGAGCAGAGGAGTTCTCCATCTCTTTGAGGGTATGCAGCATTTCTAGAAAGGCACATCATGGTGCATCTTGAGGCACCAACTTCCCAGGTAGCAATTTTACCTCACTGAGCCAGAACTGGTTCTCTTTCTGATTCCTCTTTATTTCAGCTTTATAAAATGTGGACGAGATTGAAGTCAGTTACTGATTATATTGATTACATTTTCAAAGTGAAGTGAATTTTCATGTATGACTGAAGCAAAATTTAGAGAAGAAGATTAATAGATCCTTCCTCGCTGATATAAATATGATGCACTTTAGACTTTGTAATAATCAAAGTAGTATAGACTATGATAATCACAGAGTTAATCTAACTTCATTCTTACATGACTAAAAACTATTGGCAGATTTTTATTATGTTAATTGTTCAAACTTGAAAAACAAAAAAAAAAAGTCAGTAAACTCAGTCCACCAAAACAGTTAGTGAACTTAAGTAAGAAAGGACATGTTTGGTAGAGACAGAAATGAGCTGTGTCYTTTGAAGTGTTCCACAGGAAATGTATTCAGAACTCTCAAGTGAGTAAGCAAAGACTACTCATTCATAAGTGAGACAAATTCATATCTGTCAAGTTGTCTGGATCTTCTGTGATCACCAGGGTCTCAAATCATTTACTTTTTGTCCTCGGTGAAAGTTCAATGTTTTCATGTATCCAGATTTAGTAGCATTTCCTGTATCTGAAAGAAAATTAATCTATTTTCCTTTCACCTTACTTTACACTTGATGATTCTATGATTTTCTTAATCTTTACTAATACTGATAGGATTAATAGTAATTTAGATTGAAAGTCAGTTCAAGATCATAGTCATTGCATAACCAAGTTTTTATTAAAAAATGTATTTTCATACTTTTGCACAAAAAGAAGAAGAAAAGGAGAAAAGAGTTTCCACATATATTTAATATGCTTTAGACTAATTAAATTAGCATTAAAAAACAGGATACAGCTTCTTAAACAGTAATATTTTTTACATTTTTGTGTTCCACACTTTTTGTATTTTTTCTTTTTATTCGAGAAGCCTTATTTGTCATATTATCTATGCCCTTTGTTTAGTTGCATTTGACATCTCAGGGCCCTGTGCTGTAGGTGCCCCTGCTTGATCAGGCTTTTTGGACTAGATGATCTCTCAGAATCACAGAATGTTTAATGTTGGAAGGGACCTCTAGAGATCATCTAGTCCAACCTTCCTGCTCAAGCAGGCACACCTAGAGCATGTGGCACAGCGCGGCATCCAGGCGGGTTTTGAAGATCTCCAGAGAAGGAGACTCCACAACCTCCCTGGGAAGCCTGTTCCATGGCTCTGTCACCCTCACAGGAAAGAAGTTCCTCCTCTCTTGGAGACACAACTTCSTGTGTTGCAGTTTGCACCCATTACCCCTTGTTCTGTCACTGGCCACCACTGAGAAGAGCTTGGCCCCTTCCCTACTTTCCCCCTTCATGAACTTATACATGTTAATCATATCCCCTCTCAGCCTTCTCTTCTCCAGGCTAAACAGGCCCAACTCACTCAGTCTCTCCTCATATGAGAGAACTTCTAGTCCCTTAATCATCTTTGTTGCCCTTTGTTGCCTCTCCAAAGATCCCTTCTAACCTTAAGTGTTTCATGATTCTGTGATATATATATGGTGTTTTATTCAATTTAACTCTTTCTGAAAAAAAATATAAATTCTGCTCTYAAGTCATACTCATATGATTTTTTTTTGAAAATTCATGTGTAATTTTTATTTTGAGATCTATGCCCTTACTTATCAAACCTCATTTGAGTTATGTTTTTTAACAATGCAGTTAACGTGATATCTCCTGCTCTAAAGATGTTTGCGACATGATAAAGAATCTCTACCGGAAATAAAAAGGTTAAAAAAATGAAATAATCTAAAGAAAAAATAAAATTCAGTCTTCTAAGAAATGAAGACAGAAAATTTTGTTGTTGTTTTGTTTTTTACCTTGAATTATACCATAGAGCTCCTTTGGATAATTTGGATAATATATGTGCAGATGCAATGTAAAAGAGAAAAGCTTTTATTACCATCATATGGGATCTTCCTCCTTAACTGACCTTCCTTTATGATAATAAAAAATCTTGACTGGAAAAAAAAGTATAAATTAATATTTAAATACGTGGTATTCTAATTATATCCATATTTGCACTATTATGATCCAAAGGCAACCCCGTTAAACTAAGTGGCTTTTTCCCTACCATACTTTGATCCTGCTGAGGGGAGAATCTGGCCCAATGGGGTCAGAGAAGAATGTAACAGCAGAATGTGGATTGTATAAATACAAATAAAATAGATCACAAGGTACTCAGAAAATGACAGCTGCTTTAATTCTTAAAGGGCTTAGACTTCCAATCCTTTTAGAAATTATGAAATGAAGAATAACAAAAAAACAACCCCCCATTATTATCCAAGCACAAGTGGTATAAGATCATTTATCTTGATGGATGTCACCTTAGAGCACATATTATCCCTATCTCTCAAAGTGTTTTTTCCCCCTTATTTCATCTCTGACATTCATTGTAAATTTAATGATCCACATACGATTTGCTGGTGTCTCAGTCTGGTGTTTTGAATCATGAAACTAGTGCTAAATTTATGGCACTGCAGTACCACTTAGTGAATCATTAAGCAGTACAGTGATTTTAATGATTTGGATCATACTGGACCTCATCACTGTATAATGAGGTTCCATTTAGTGTAAATTTTATGTAAAAATTCAATTTGCAAACCAACAACATGAAACTACAACATTTTTTCTAACCTGACATTGTATTTATTTATCATGATTTCAGCTAGTGTTTCACATGGGGAAAGAAAATGCAAGCTCATTACAGAAGTAATTTTTTACAGCCCTTGCACCATTTAAAAATATGCACATTCTGACTGGTATTTTTGTATAAGTCTCTTCTTAAATGTAAACCTCTAGAGGTCCCAGATATGATTATTACTGCAGTATTACTGATCTGGCAAAACATTCAGGGAAGTGATCATTTAAATGGATCACAGAACCTATTCTCTGCTGTCCTAAAAAAACCATGAACGCAGGGGGAAACATGGACATATTTATTACTGCCCATCTATAGAGTCACTCAGTTGCTGTCTCTCATATAAGTCTTGTTTTTCAGTCTAAAGCCTTTCTATCGTGAACATCCATAACTTGTTCTCTAAAACGCATTGAAGTTATTAGATATGCTAATCAACCCAAAACTCTATTCACATCCTTTTTAGAAGGTTTAGAAACTATAATGGACATGATGGAGCCAAGGTACTTTTAGATTATGTGATATTTTATATAGRGAATCATTTTAGACATTTTTTTCCTGCAGATTTTGATTCTCCAGTGTATTTTTATCAAACAAAAACAATCTATAATATTCAACAATAGTAGATGGGTCATTCTTTAATATTTATACAGCTAAGCTCTTGGAAATATTAATGAGCTGGACCAGAATTCTAAAACAGGCAAACTCTGACTGAGAAGGCAAGAGAGTCCTTGAAAAGTATGACTGTTATCCAGTCCATCTGGTCCAGATGACATGCATCTGAAGGAGGTGAGATTTAGCTAAATCATTGAAGTGTGCATTATTTGTTGGTGAAAATACTGAGGATACACTAAAACCTTTAAAAGRATTGATCTGTTATTTCAGAAGCACATGGCAGCTCAGACTCTCAAAGTGCATTACCAATGTTAAAGAAAAAGAACAGGTGAATAGGATAAAGAATGTTTTTTTTTCTTCCAAAAGAAAAATGAAAGTGAAATAATACTCACCATGCAGTAAATCAATTCACATAGATGGCAAATAAGCAGTGTCACGCAATGACCCTAACAAGGTCTCCAAGAAATGCTCATGTTGTAAAACAACCTGGAAGAATACTACCCCTTTTCTTCATGTCTGCCCAGTTCAGGTGCCCAAATTCCAGATGGATAAACTTTCTATAAAACCACATTAGCAGTTAAAAATTGTGGTATTAGTTATCTTTGCTTTTTCAAAAAGAATGTCACAGAGAAATAGCTTTTCTCTATCTTTTAGCTTTCTTTTCCACTCACACAGTTTGAGGCACTGAGGTAGCCAGTGTTTTGTGGGACCAGGAACTTTCAGTAATTTGATTAGAAAAACAGTGAGTTTTGCTAGTAAAATCATGTAGTCTCTCTAGAGCTGGAAATAATGGCGATGAAAACATAGTGTAAGAAGATTTCTAGCAAATCATTTGAAATGCATCATGTTACAAATTTCACGATTGAATAAAGATTTATTCGCAATAGTGTTGTAGACCCAAAACACGTAGCTCTGCAAAGCAAGAGCTCTGACTTTAGCAGAGCCCTAGCACAGTTTTCCTGCTATAGCATGATATAGCTGAGGAGAGGTTCATGTCCATTTCACATGTAAAATATTCAATAATACTCATATATAGTTCTACCAAAACAAGCTTGATTTCCTGTGTATTTCTGTGTCAAAACTGATATTTTTAACTGTCATACAAGCTACATTTCCAATGAAACTTTCCTGCTCATAGAAAGTATATCTGTTTTATGTGGATTCTCTGGTATCTAAAAGAAATTTGAACTGTGTTTGCAATCTTTTCTTCATCTGAGTTACTAATAGGTCTCTCTCTTAAGCTTTGCAATCTATATTATACATATCCACAGATTTCATGGCCTGTGAAATCTACACTCCAGAAACCTGACTGCAGGTGAGCAACTAAGAGGTATTAACAGAAGAGGCGCCCACAGCAATGCTATAAAAATTATAATTGAGGACCTGTTTCTTATGTAATGAAAATAAAAACAAAAACATGAGGGTAACTGTTTCCTCAGGTGCTGTTTATTACAATAATCTCAGGAGATCATCTCAGTGGTCTACTATGGATCATATGGATGGTCCATAGAATCATACATTATATACCATTATATTATATACCATCTAATGGTATATGATAGTCTATACAGTGGACCGTCTAATGTAGAGCCCAGGTAAACAAGAGTGTCCAGGTGAATTGGTCTGCATTTTTTTCTTTAAAGTGGGTACATCTTTGAAATCTCTAAAGGAAATTTTCACTATTGTATGAACCAAATGACTTTTTAAAGTGGCAAAATCTGGTCTGATGAGTTAGACAGAGTAAGCCAATAAAGTTGACAAAAAAATGCCACCCCGAATTGCCCTCCTTCCATTCATCACATTCTCCCCAGCTGTTTACGCTGCTTTCCAAATGAAAAATAATGCTTTTGTGGGCAAATAAAATTTCACTCATCCATTAGCCCCGATCACCTTCTAGCCATTGCCAACTCATTGCTTGATCTGAACCAAGTTTGACTGGGTAATAGCAGAGCTAAAGATGATTAATTTCAACAAGTTTTCTAAGAATCAGTAGAAGGCCTATGAAGGGTCTCCATAGCTAGACATAAATGTCTACGTGACTGGTACGAGCAGAGGGTCCGTAAGTGCATATGTGTATCATGGATCAGTGACCACTGGGCTGCATCTTGCCCAGGCAGAAGGTCAAGCCCATAAGGATATTACAGCAAGAGTGGAGGGACTAGTATAGGAATCATTATGGAGATCTGAAGGTGTTATAGTAGGAAGTAGAGTCATGGAGTAGAGTTGGAGGATGTGAAATTCATGTCCTTAAGCAGCTAAGAATCTCCACAGCTCAAATAAAATGTATTTCCACATTCCACACATGGTGGTGTCCCATGATACTAACCTCGTATGGTTAAACAAGACCTTACAACCTGAGAAATGAAAGCATCCATTTTGCAGCCTGTTTTCTTTTTTGCCAAGTGATAGCAGATACTACTGAGCAACAACACCACCAGTTATAGTTTTGTTATGGGAAGGACTTCCAGAGGTTATTTTGATTATCCAACGTATCTGAACCATCTAGGCAGTGAGAACCACATGAGCAAAGGTCATAACAAATAATACTTTGACTCTGAATGGTTACTTAGCAAATGTCAGCTAAGAGCTAGGTTAGCATGAAGTTTTTTGTTGGTTTTGTATCAGCTTTGTACCAGCTGATACACACAGTTCATCCAACAATCCAATCTTTATTAAACAGATACTAAATAAAGCTTGAGATAACATGACAATATTAAAAAAAAGTAGTTATAGTATTTGGGCTGTGAGATTGTAAATGTTCAAAATATAAAATCATTTCTTGTCTAATGTGGCTGGTGGTTCTGGCCAGCAACCTAAAACTCCTCAAATGTTAATGTATTTTTCAGAATATTTCATGTAAAACAGACACTTTAAACTTGAAATATCCACTTCCTAAATCAACTGAAAAAAAAAATGTTGACCGGGATCTCTGATGCTTGGGTTGTTTCTCTTAAGCAGTAAAGATTAGTCATCTACAGTCTTCGTTTTAAAGACAGGACCAAAGTTAGCAATGTTTCAAAAATATAACTCCTAAATGTGAAAATACCATTTTGTGGCTGCAAATTGCAAAAGAAAGACTCAAACAAACCCTGAAAATAAAACAAAACAAAAAGACAAGCCACCGTTCTCCCTACACACACACAAATCTGAAGTTTGTCATAGATGAGCTGGAGAATGAATAACATTTAAATACTTGAAAGTCTGTGTACTCTTTGATTTCAGACAGCTTTGTTTTGCCAACTGTATTTTCAAGCAGCCAAGGACAGAAATAATAGACACTGAAAACTTGTTTTTGGCATCTTACCCACAATATGACTAAATAAACTTGTATTTTACTAAGTTTTTATACAGCTATTTGTTGTATTAACAAGTAATTTTCTGCTTAAAATTTAAGTTGCTGATTTTTTAAGACACTGGATAACATGTTGGAACTTAGTCATCTGAGACTATCTATGTGCAAGGACACTGTCATCTCCCATATATGTTTAGTAGTCTTTATCCAAGATCATAATATATAGTGGCATGACCTGATTTTTTTTTTAATTTGACATTTAGTTGGAATTCGATAAAAATCAATATCATAGAAAAAAAAAGAAAACTTTCCATTAGAAAGAATTTCCATCCCTTTGGCCCCTTGCATTTTTTCAGGATACTTCTGTCCTCTACACACACCAGCACCAGCCACTTCTCTTGCAGTGCTCTCTTATGTATGATCTCTTTTCTATGGGTTAGCAGCAACTAATCTTTTAAGAAACAATAAGCAAGCAAAAAAGTATATGACAATGTCATTAAAAGAGAGACTGAATTAACAAGACAATGAAAATCAGCATTCTGCTGGAGTCCCATCATCCCAGTAGTGCAAGGAGGACTTGGATCAAGGGCGATAACTGGATATTTTATTTTTAAGAAAATTTCCTTTGCAAAAGTAATGTAAACCTTGTTAATTCTGAGGTTGAAAATAAATTCTGTTTACTTAAAAGCCCCGTATATTTCCATCCACAGACATTTACTTTCCACAATGTTCAGTGCAGGTGCTTATGCTCACTTCTTTCCCTATGTAATATCAATAAAAAATAGTAATCTAAATATTTATAGTATCAGTATTGTATGTATATTTACATGTATGTCTTCAATAAGTTATAGTAAAACAGTGGCAAAGGGAAAAATTTTTGGAGACAGGCCATTTCTTATGAATCTCTCCAAGCAGGGCTTTGGGAATCTTTATGGGTACATTAATGTAGTTAAGTAAATTGTTTCCTATGTGGTTGCTAGTTATTCACTTTGATGTTGAGTTCTAAAATAATCTTCTTAAGGTTCAGAAACCTGAGATACAATATGATTTATTCCAAACCTCTGAATTTTTGTTGGTAGMCCATTGTTGATCTTATCATTCAGATTTTAAAATATCTGATCGAGGATTTTTTCTGCTCCAACAATTTTAATTTTGCAGGTCACTGGACCTTAATCCGAGCTAATCTTTTTACCTATTTTGTAGAAAAAAAAATCTAAGAAGGCTTTTTTGTTTTATATAATGAGTTTATGTGCATGAACTGCAATTACTGACATTTCATAAAGTTCATATTGGTGTTCACTTTTTCTCAAATGTCTGTATCAGGGCACCAAGGGGGAAAACAGCTTTAAAACAGAGCCTGAATGGAATGTTGCATTAATACAGGAGCAAAGTTGTTTAAATAGTACAACTTTTGCTTTATTGCATTGAACTTCAAAGAGATACTCACATATTTGCTTTCTATTTTATTTATCTTTCACCTTAATAATCCTATCCTAACGATATTCTGCTATGGCAAACAAATATACACTTCCTTCTGCCATATATAGAAACTATGGGAAGAGTTGCATAAAGAGGAGTGGAAAAAGAAAGCGATGTATGTCCAGAATCTGACAATGGAGAATCTTTAAAGTAAGAGAATGTAAAAGTGGATTAAGGTTTACCTGTATAAAGCTGTTTAAAAACACAGAGAAGTGAAACTGTGGGAATGTCACAAATACCTACTGTGGTGTTAGTGTATAGACACAATGCATCAAACTTACAAGTCTGGAATCTTTACTAGGTTTTATTCCTAAGTAGATATCCAATAAATTTCTAAGAATTGTGCTGGAACATTATCTTCAATATTTTGTCAGTTAACAGTGTTAACTCTGCCTTATCCAGATTAGTTTACATTCTGCCAGATTAGTTTACATTCTGATCCTCTGGGATGTAAAGGTCATCAGTATCATTTCATATGCTTGCTTAATGCTGACTGCTCAAAAGTTAATAGAGAAGCAACAAAATCTACCTAATAGACATGAGTAAGAATTTTGCAACTGAAAATGAGAATAAAACTGAAAAATAGGGAAAGGATTGGGCAGGGTCACCTAGAACAGGTGGCACAAGATTGCGTCCAAATGGGTTTGGAAAATCTCAAGGAGACTCCACAACCTCTCTTGGCAGCCTGTTCCAGTGCTCTGCCACCGTCACTGTTAAGAATTTTTTCCTTAAGTTCCTGTAGAAGTCTTGGTGCTTCAGTTTGTGGCTATTTCCTCTAGTCCTGTTGCTGGCCACCATTCAAAAGAGTCTGGCCCCATTCCCTTCTTTAAAGTATTTATCCCTACACCTTCTCTCTGTGTTTTATTTGGACCCGTGCTTCATAATTCCTATTAAAAAAGAACTCCAAAATTTCATTACTCTTCTGGAAAAAAACTTATTTTGTATTTTAAAGTCCTACTGTTTCAATAAGTAACCTCTTGAACTAATAATGCAAGATTTGGTGAGCATCAATTCTGCATTTACCAATTTGTCATTTTCTGCCTTTACCATTTATCATTTCTGCCTTCATGATTTTGTAGATTTCAACTGCATTGTCTTCAATCTCTTCCTCTCCAAATTAAAGAATAAAAGTCTTTTTAGTCGCTCCTCATAAATCAGCTTTTCCGTCTCTTTATACTTTCCTAAAATCAATTTTGTAAGTCTATGGAGAGACCAGAACTACACACGATAATCAAGATGTGGGACTGACAAAGTTTTATGGAGGAGTAAAATAATAGCTTCTGTCTTATTCTCCCTACCTTTCCTGGATGATGACCAAAGTTTTGAAGACTTCCTCCCCTGGCATACAAATTTTGAGGCCTATCTGCCCTTAACAGAGTTCTGACTTTCAGTATTTGTTCATCATCAAGAAGTCATATATTCACCTTCATTTAAGCTTACTGTCCATGTTTTTCCACTAAACTTTTTGAGGTTTCTGGAGGTCCTTTTTATTGGTTTAGTATTTGACTACTCAAAAGGGGGTAATCTGAAGGCTTTCTTGGTGTACTACCTTCCCTAGATCCCTGGTGAATATGTTGGAAAAAAAATAGTCCAACCAACAACTATTGGATGCATCTGGCTGTGGACATTTCTTTATTCTGGAAATTGACTGCACTTTGTCATCATTTAAACAACTTGCATAAGACGATCTTTCTTTCATTCCTCTGTCAACTCAGTTTCTTTAATTTGAGAAAAATCTTGTCAGTTATTTTTGAATATATAAAACTTTCCAAATCTCTCTCTAAAAAAAAAAAAAAAAGTTGATACAAGTTTAGAGCAAACAGCTATTGTAAATTTCAAACTTTTAATATAATTTTTATCAAATTTTCCTGGAAAAATTCCAAAACCACCAAAATAGCAACAAAAATGTCCTATATGAAAAACAGTTGCCACAAATAGAATAAAGGCATGGAATTTTATGCTTCTACTTGAAATGTACCATATGTCCTCTGATACCTATGCACAATAGGGTGCAAGTTTAATGACTTGCTTTTTGTGCCCCTGTTGCAATTAGGTATTAGAAGACATATGGYATGGTTCAGTCCTAACAGTGAATTTTCTTTTTTTGATGGTTTTCTGCTACAGGCTTAACATTACTTCAGTAATGATATTGTTGAGAGAATTAAATCACACATTGATTCCTGGCTTTAAAACCTAGATTTCCTTGCAGATCATACATATTTGTGGACTGTCAAAAACAAATATGTAAGTGGTATCAACAGATGAAATATCAACAAAAGAACACAGACAGCTCAAAAAAATATAATTTTATATGCCTAGTGAAAGCAATATTTATTATTCTTGATATTGTAGCTTATTATTCATTGCTGAAGAAGTGGCTCTATCTTTCCCTTTAAAAAGTTTCTAGGTTAATCTTCTCATCTTGCCTCTCCTTCTGAACATATGCTTGCTCCCTATATGGGTGTCCAGCCTCATGTCTTTCTTTCCCTGGTGTGTGCTCCTTAACTCTCCTTGTCGTACTGAAGTCCCTGAGTTGGGTTACTTTTTGTGTATGCTCTCTCTACTCAGTGAATTTGACTGAGCTCAGGTATTTCTCCTTTTTTACTACAGTAATCTGTGGTTATCCATATTTTTATTTTATTTTGTATTTTGCAGATAAGAAACAAACTATGTTTCTATAGTACTAAATGGCACTTTGAAATGTGAAAAAAAATCAATGAAATATAAATGCATAACAAAGAATCTGAATGGGGAAAGTCAGCCTGCTTTGTACCTGTTCTTTACTGTTGCACTCCCATTCCTAATCAGCATATGAAACATATTGATAAATACAGCACATAAACAAGTATTCTGTTTTTAAAAATGCTCAGTATTAGAGCACACAGAGCCAAATGCTTTCTTGTTGCTGTTCTTCAGGCAAGATAAATTTGCCATGTGTTTCAGGGGACATATGGTCTTTCAGTAATTCATACTGCACCAACAGCCTAAATAGATTAAAACATTACTTCTTGCATGACAAAAGCTGACACACTATTTTCCTGACTGGTAATCTAGGGGACATTACTATCATGCAGTAGTAGAAAACTGAATCAATATTTAATATTTCACCAGTACAGACACAACAGGCACTAATTTTGCCAACAGTTGTGATTTTATTATGAATCTTGTAATATTTAATGTCTTACCCAGAATACTAGCTCATGAACATTGCAAATAACTAAGAATGTCAGTTCGTGTCTATTTTATGAATATGTGGCTATCTTTTATAGGGATAGAGAAAACACAATCCTAATGCCTCTGAAAAGCTCATCATGCAGAGAGGAAAGAATAACTCCTGAATTTTCATTTTTATTCTATCTCATAGGATTTACTCCAGTTTAATGACTGTGGTAGAAATGATTCAAAATCATTTCATTTTGGGATTGGTGATGAATCACTCTACAAATCAATAGCAACTTTGAATTAAAAAGATAGCATTAAATTACTTCAAAGTGATCATAATCCACTAAAAATACTATGGTAAAAATCAAGAGAGAGCAAATAAGATCTGTAAAGTATCTATATACTGATGCTTTTGATTGATGACACAGTTTGAAGAACAGCATTAATTCTTGCATCCATCTTTTCCACTTCTTAAATTTTTCAAAGAACTATTCTAACAGTCGTATAGAATTACATCTATGCAAATGCTAGAAAAATTAGACTAAAAACACTATAGAAGTGTGCCACTTAAGTAAATTTTTGAACAAGAATAGATTATTTGGTCACGTAGAGCTTGTGTACATCTCCATTTCTAGACGTACTCATGGTTGCTCACCCCTGTCCCACTGAGCGCTGGGAGTAGAACACAGTGTAGCAAACCTCCCAAATGAGCCATGAAGATTGATAAAATACAATCTCAAGTAGCTGCTGGCACCTCCCTGTCAAGCTTACTAATGAGTACTGTGTTACTGCTAGAGTCAACTGTCACATTATCTCCAGGCTAAAAAACGGATCTTGTGACAAACAATGCACAAACAAAAAGGAGCTGATAGAGGATCTTTCCTTTTAATTCAGTCTCTGTATATCCCTAGGACAGTATCAAATTGCTGGCAGAGAACATTTTCATGCTTTAGAAGGAAGATTTTGGTTGTTCACTTATTTATTCATTTATTTACTTTTAGGTTTGAATGAGAGAATCCATATTAAGAAAGAATGATGTGGTTCTTTGTTTAAAACCTAAATCCCTCTGAGCACATAAGATCCAAGAAAGTCAACGTTTTTTTCTGAATTGGTTTTTACGATTCTTACTCCAGGTTCTAGTAATGATTGGGAACAGGATAGGCAAAATCTTGTGACATAAATCTTAGCTGAGGTATTCCCCACACCAGAAACAACAACTGAAAGGAAACTTATGTATAAAAACTAGGTCACAGAAAAATTAGTTCCTAATAAGATTTAGAGAAATGGAAACTACAATTCCCTGTGTAACCTCAATTCTGGATCCTTGGTGAGGGTTATTAAAATAGCTCTAGTATTGACAGTTCCAGTTTTTTTCTACTCCTAATGCCAATCTACCCATTTCTGCATAACCCCATATAGTAAATATTAGAGGAAAGTGAATTTCTAAGGGCTTTTAATATCACTTGAAAAATTCTCCTGCAGCTCTGGAACTCACCAGCATTTTTAATGTAAGCCAACAGTTTTGAGAATCATGTACCATATGCTCTTCTTTGTGTTTAGGTTCCAAATTTACTTTAGTTTAATTTACTTATGCAATTTCCTAATTTAATAAGAAATATATTTATCAAATAAATACCTTTTATTAAATAAAAATTAAAGAAAATATGTTTAATAAAAATAAAAAAGGAGAGCAAATAAACCAATCCTCACCCTCTCTACCCCCCAAAAATAAAGAAATTATGGACATTTTCTCTCATGTCAGGAAGCATGAGATATTCAGATCCACATCAGCGAAAGAACTAAACAAAATTCTGATTCTTTGTGAATTTCCATTCCAGTGGGAATGAGATACAAAATTTGCCAGTTGTGCAGCCATTTGTCATGCAAATGAGGAAAGATATAACTTAATGACTCTATTTCAGGCTTTGGAGAGAGGCCTTCAGTGCTCACAGACATTTCTTCCCTGTCCTCAAGAATGTCCACCCACAGCATCGCTTCTGCTTTGCCAGTGTCAGTCCTTTCTCTCTTTATTCCTATCAAAGTCTTCTCCTCTGTCCACCTCTGCACTTGTTCCCTCCAGTCTGCCCTTCTCCACTTTCCATTCCCTCTGTTCTGCGTTGATTCAGACTGCTTTTGACATCTGAAAATGTTGTCTTATTTCTTTAAGAAGGAATCTCACCTTCCATAAGGATAACATTAAATGTTAAGTATATGTTAAAACAGATTAGCACTTTTGCATATACTTTTATCAAGTGACACTCCTACATTCACTTAGAGGCAGTAGAAGAAGTGAGACTTGCTTGACCTCAGCAAATGCTCATTCTTTTCCTAGAGAACTGTTTGCAGGTATTGTGTTTGGGTACACACCATATGCAATTATAGATTGTCTGCAAATATTCTAGAATTTCCACTGAGGAAGAAGAAAAGAGCATTTGTTTTATTTGCTATTTTTTTTCCCAAGTCTCACTTGAGACTTAACTGTAGTGATTATTTTAGGCAATTATTTTCTGTCATACAGTTGCAATTATTGCAGACAATTACTTTCAAGTAGACTTTTATCCTCTTTAGATCACTTGGACACTTCAGATTTTTACCTCATACAAAAAAGAGCAGGAATTTGAGGAATGTGGAAGTTCACAGAAAGTACCAAAGATGTGAAAGAGATTTTGTTACTGATATTCTTTTATATATATATTTATATCACAGGAATAAAGGGTTCATATAGAAGAATAAGTAGAAATATTATGACATTGGGGTATCTGCAGAAAACAGTGATATTCTTTCAACTCTTATCAGTCTTGGTAGAAATTCAGAACACTTTAAATTTAAAATACTATATGTGGCACAAGTAACATATCACAAGCAATATCATAACAAAATAAGAGTTTGGTAATTTATTTATATTTATTTACAGTCAGTGCATCAAAGGAGGCCTCCTCATATACAAAACTTTTCTCATAGAATTTCTGCAGATCGTTAGACACTCTATTCCTTTAATACTTCTCCAAATGTCTTACTATGTAGTGTGTTCTGTAGGCACAAATTCAGGGCTGAAAACAGAAAATCGGTGCTGTCTATGCTCTCATTTATTAATTTGCACTGTCTACACCAGAGGTAAAATGCTAAAATTCTTACAGAAGGTATCTATGAGTTTCTGTATCCTGAAATGTTGGAGGTTCTGGCCGCTTCTATGGGTCATTACCTATGGATTTATGGACTCAGGTAAGTTTGTCTGAGCTTACTTGGATTTTCCCAAAAGTGTAAGTCAGCAAGATACTGTTGTAATCCTCTATCTGTGCATCGCCAGCACACATCTATTCCCAAGCAGTAATTCCCGAAAGTGAATCCAGTATCTGCCAGCCATTTGAGAAAGGACATGGGCACAGTAGATCTTTCCTAAGACCCCTTTTTTTTTTTTGGAAGTTTCATTGTGGTAAAACTAGCTGCCTTTCTTCTAAAGGAAAATAGACTGTCACTTTCCCTTTCCTCTAAAAATATTGTCCAAAAGCTGTAGTCAGGCACATTTTGTAGCACTGTAGGAAGCACTGCCATTGGTCTAGAAGCAATTCTAGCTTTTCAGCAATTTTGTGGTTTTTCAGAAAGCACTATGGTAAATAAATGGATATATCCATAAATATATGTAAACAACACATGCAATCTTTGTACTTTTTCTGTCTGGATACCTTGTTTTTGTTTTATAAAAAGCACACATGGAAGCCAGACAGCTTCTGTAAGTATGATGCAGCAACAAATAATATTGCTGGCTATCTCTACTTTGTTTTTATGTCCTGCAGAGAGTGACATCTGTGTGCAAATTAACAGCAGATTTGTGTAAGCTAGTTGTGAATGCAATATTTGGAGAAAGAAAAAAAGAAAAAAGAAAAAGAAAGAAACTTATCTATAAAATAATGAATGTAATAATGAAGTAATTTAATTCAGTTTTGAAACATTCATTACTTTCCAGGTGTATACATCAGTAATAGATCAAAATATCAATTACTGTCAAATCAAAGTGGTGTATTTGATTAGAATGGGTGACTTCTACAAGTCTAATACTTAGGTTTTAAATGATTACGTTAAGTGGATTGTGCAGGAAAAAACAAGGATCTATAGAGCAGAACAGCTGTCACTAAGGACTCAGTGCACACAGTAATGCTTTGGAGGGGATTTTACTTTGGATTCATTCTAGTATGGTCCATGTAATGAACACTCATATACACTCATTAGGTGGCTCCTAGACCACATCTTTGGGGCTAGGTTCATCCAAAAGGGAATCCAGTTCTCGCACTCTAAGACTGCTCTGTGAATCAAACCACAACATGGAAAGTAGGAAAAAATAGGGAGACTTGCTTTAAAACTGTATTCCTGATCTGAAGTAAAACTTTAATGTTGTCAAATCCACTAATGCCAATTAATTCAAATAATTGTCTGTCCTATAGAAACAAAAAAAAAAAAAAAAACTTTAAGAAATTAAGACTGAAAATATATTCTTCTTCAAAACAACGCTAATAAAATTTTGTTTTTTAAAAGCTCTTCAAATGCTAGAAATTAAACTTAATTCCTATAAGGGTGTTTAGTCATACTTGAATATTATAACCTAATTCAACATGATACCTGGAAACTTTATTAGATCAGTATGAATTGCTTCAAAGTTTTTTTATTGTCTCAGCTGCCTACAGCTGTCTACAGGGGAGGCTTAAGACAGAGCTAGGTCAGAAGAGATCCGTAACATCTGTGTGTCTGAGGTTTGGAAGGAGGAATGTCCTCACCAGTGTTGGAGAGGACACCGCACTGGGACTGGCATTTCTGGCATCCAGGGACATGCATTGCCTGGACTTCAGCGTCCCAAGCTGATTGCAGCGAAGCTCAGGTATGGAATAGGGAAAAGACAGTTCCACATTGCTGAAAGTGAGGGAGCTGGAACAAGAACTGAAGGAGCTGGACTGATGTTGGAGACAACTCAAGAGCTTCTGCAAGTGCCTTTGAAGGCAGGCAGTGAGAGCTGGCCAAGGGTCCTGGCTGAGGTCACTAAAGGACACAGCCTCCCCTTCTAGATTTCCAGGCTTAACTCGCTCCTCATGTGCCACGTTCAACCCCAGGCATGTGCAGGAATGAACTAGATATGAATCAGGGAACATAAGACTCTCATCTTCCTAGTTTTAGTGTCTTACTTTTATGTAAAACCCCTTATTTTACTTACTGACCTTTCCTCTTATGTTTCTTAACTGTTTTCTCTCATTATTTCCCCCCTCATAATTAGCTGTGAAAATAATGATTTGGACTGGAGTTCTTTTTGAAAGTGTACCTTCTCTTTAATATATCTGAGCCTTTGATAATTATTAATGCACATGCAGTAGCAGAGGGATGCTTTATTCACGATGTCATGGTACAGCTATTAATGATACTCAAAGGACTGAAAATTACCATTTCGGATGTGTCCAGGGCGGTAAACTGGTAAACAAGCCTGCAGTTAGYGCTGTGGATGATTTGAATCAACAAGGGTGAAAAGATTTGGTTACTCTGTGTATTAGTGTTAATAGGAATAGATTATAGAGGAATATTTGTGATGTGACCTTCTGTGCACTAATTGAAATAGTATTCAGAGTCAGCAGTGGAGTAATCAAGTTAAACACTGAATCATAAATCATCATGAAAAGTGCTGTCACAACTTAGCCATTAATGCCCTGTATTGCTGGGCAGCCTTACAAAAATATCTGCTATGCCGATCTTTAGGTTAATAGGAACAGAAATGGCATTTAAAGACTATTTGGATCAAGTCTGCTCTGAGGTTGAAAGTGTTACTTTGTTAATTTACTGGTAATTTGAAGTGATGTAGTTAGGGTTAGAAGCAACGCAGCTGAGCCTCATAGAGCTAAACAAAGGGTGGTAGAAATTCATCTGATATTTATTTAATTGCTATAGAATAAAATACTGTCTCAATTTGAATATGTACATATATTTTCCCTTTGTACTTCAGGTAGTATTTGCTATGATGTTGAAGAACAAAACATGCAAAAAAGTAGTTTTCATAACCATGATATGGTTATATTGCTAATGTAGCTCAAGAAAGGACTTCTATGTATTTTATACATAAGTGGTAACATCTAATTTTACTGTTCTTATGAAAGCTGATGGCCTTTTTAACAAAGGCATCTGCATTATTTTGCAARTATGTTTTTTGCAAATATGCAAAAAAAGTTCTTTTTATCTGGTATTTGCAAGAAAGCAAAATAAAGCTTCAGAAAGCTTCAGTCTTCCAGAACCAGAGATAAACTGGGGTTCCCAAGGCAGTAAATTTCATATGAGCAATTTTGTGATTCAGATTTGATCAAAATAATAAGCATAAGAAATATCACAGCTGAAATGATGTATACTTTTTCTAATAAAGACCTATGTCTCAAGACTGGCAAAGCTCGTGCTAATTTGATTCGTTACTCATCAGATTACTTAGACAACTAGATGCATAATTTTGGGGGGGCATCTATTTATCATGATTTGCTTCAAATACTGTTAATCAACATTAACATAAATTACACCAGGCATCTGGTACAAAGGAACTCATTTTAAACAACAAGCAAATCAGCTCCTTAAAAAATTTCATAGATACTCTTTTCAAGGAAGAACAAAAATGAGCAATCATGCAATGTGCTGAATGCAGCTAGGACATCAAAATTTGGAAGAAACAACACTTTGTGCGCAACTGTGTTGTACTGAGAGTCAACAAGTGCAGTTTTCTGTATGATTTATCTCTTTGTGAACAAAGAGGCACGGGAAATAAAAAATTAATGATGGATTGTAAAATGAAACTAAGTGTCTGACTAACTCCAGTTCAGTTTTCTGCATTTGTTTTTTATTGTCATGTGCCTGTGAAGTTATCTGCATTATTAAGATTAAATTCTGTTTTCTGGTTTACTAATGCAAATTAGATTGATGTTATCTCAGAATTTCCCTAAATAAACTCATAGCAATATTTAGCCATAAAGTCCTAGGAGTTTGCCTTTTTCAGTGATAAATGATAAAGAAAAGAAATTAGTAAGAGAACTATGAATGAATAAAGGCACATAATGTAATTCTAAATGCAAAATGACTGCAAACAACTGCTAAATTGAACTGCAATAAATATAATCTGAGCTTGCAATMACTTTTCAGAGTTTTGTGAACAACTCAGGGGAGTTTTCCATAACTGACTGACTCCAAAGTGTGAAAGAAAGGGTGTTGAATTTGGTATTTTTTGAACACTTGCTTGTGGATTTTCATTCTTCTCCAGTGCAGATCCCAGGTGCAACATTATAACAATAGGCTCAGATATGGCACAGGATTCATCTCATCCAAATTTAACTAGCTATCTGGAATCTAACCTACGCTCTGAAATCATTGATGAAAAACACTCRCTTCAGGAAAAAAAAATTCATTCTCCTACATTAAGAAGAATTGAGTTGTCTTACTGAAGTGGAGGACTAGAGCAAATGACAATCGCCAAGGTGCTACTGCAGGGCATCTCACGTAACATTGGGCTCCTCTGAATGACAGTAAAATCATGTCCCTACCTGGGCACGATGGTTTCCACCAGTAATCTGAGACAGGTTTTGTGCAAACAGGTGTAACTGCGCACTACTGGGAGGATGATGTTAGCTTAGAATTGGTAGGAGAGAAAAATGAAGCCRAACACGGATGTCTTTCTACTGGCAAAGCAATCAAACTCAGACGAGCTAGGGAATTAATTGATTTCATGAGTCAAGGACCTATCTTAAATTGTCCAAAATTATAAGTGAATAGATATTAGTTCACACTCTCTAGCCACATTTTTATTTGATTTATTGTATTTTTAAGAGGTAACTTTTAACACCGCTTAACATCTTTGTTAGCACCTTGCTCTCTGATGCAAATAGAGGAATGGTGGTTTTTTGCCATATTTTATTTAATATAAAATTTTCCAGAATTTGCCTCACAAGTGCATATGAAATTTTCCAGGGCATTGTTGAAAGAGCCAAACAGCTGTTCCCAATTTGTGTATATTGTCAGCTTAAATAAAATTACCGGAAAGAGCTTCTGCCCTCATGGAAAATAAATGTCAAAGTGCTAGCTGGATATGAAAATCTTCTTGATATTTTTGATACATATTCATTTAGTAGAATGAGACCATATTTCAATACTAATTTTTGACCACATAAAATAAATTAAAATCTCACTAAAATCAAGTATTTAGTATAGCCCTTCTGCAGAGAAGTGCTATACTTGTTTTATTAAGACAGTGCTTGCAGACAATGAAAAATCCATTACTGGGAGGGTTTTTTTCCAGGTCCTGGCAATAGCAACAATCACCTTCATCCTAAGAGGYAGCTCAATTGGCAAACAAAGCAAAACAGACTTAACATAATATAAACTTCAAGCTAAACTATCTTTCACAGTCTTGACTGATGATAATTTTTTCCACAGTATTTTTGTTTCAGAATATTATCCCTTCCAGAAAGAAAATCATTTCTACATCTTTTACCATCTGGATGATACTAACAAATCATATCTGATTAAAATACAATATATTTTTTTCCAGAACTTTAGCTAATAGGAAACTTCAGACAATTTATTTCATATAGTTTTATGAAAAATTACAATTTACTGCCTTTTCTGGATATGTTCATTTTTAGCTGTTATTGCCAAATTCAGCCTCAGTATAAAAGGGTATAATTCTGTTGAAGTCAGTGGTGGTATATCAGTGTTGTATATTCCCTAGGCAGACAATGAAGCTGTAAATAACCAAATACATCAAAAATAAAAATTGATCACTCTATTTTATAGTCTCTTAGAGTGAGTAAGTTTATGATTTAGGACTGTGTCATAATAAAATCATGCTGAGAGGAAATCAGAGACAGAATACAACATAATGGGCCAAATCTAGTTCCCAGCGAGAAGAATTACATTAACTTCCCCAGAATTATGCTCATTTACAAGTTTACTTTGTTTTAGAAGCAAGAGGAAAATATGATATTGCTTTACTTTCCTGTTTCCCAGTGAAATGGGATTTCAGTATATGCCTCAAATCTAAGAATTATTCAATAAAAAGAACAAGTTGCAATAATGAACATTTTGCAGATTGTGAATACTTGTAACATGCAGTAGATCAGAAGGCCAGACTTAGTCCATGAATATTTTGAAATGATAACTAGATCTATGGCTAGAGATGAGTCATGAACAGAAAAAGAATGTTGCATTTTCATACTAACTATCAGGTTTTCAGGGTATAAAAGGCAGAGAGCAGCCATCTGCTAGCAGAGTTTGTGATCCCTAACAGTCCATTGTGGCTTTTTATTGCTTAATAGTTATATCTGATGTATATTATTTTTATTACTGTCCTTTTATTCATGACTGTGTAATCTTTCATTTTTTTGTTGTGTTTTTTTGGTACAGCCTGTACCAAAAGATAGGGTCCTTAGAGCATGAGCCTAGCCTTGGTTCTAAAATACTCACATAGTTCTAACTAGAAATCACTCTTATGTATTTATATGTACACACAAGTGCACGTGTTTCTATATATAAATAAAAACAAAATAAATAAAGTCAGTGAAATATAGATTACACAGTTTAGCTCTGTGTTCTGCTTTGCTACAGCCTTGTGTAAATTCAGTCTGCACAAATTTGGCAAGTATTTTAAAATTTATATATTTGTATAAGAATTTATGTTTTATCTATTTATTTTATATATATAAATATAAATCATGTATCATTATGCAMACAGAAATTACATTTCCACAGTGCGTAGTTCATCTCATTTGATACTAAAAAATGTAAAGTTTCATTCTAGATAATGATAAGGTAAAGGAAGAAGATGAAATGTATCTGCTTTTTTTTTTCTTTAGGTCTGTATTAAAAAYCTACAGTAGTGACCCTGTCTTGCACAGTATAATTCCCTAAAACTTCTAAGTCACTCAATGATAAGAGGCTGATCTAAATGCTTCCACTGCATTAATCAAATACCAGGTCTAATTAAAAGAGCCATGCAGAAAGCTTTTTCAAAATGTTGCTCAGGTATTGCAATAATTTCTGATCACCCAAGCCTGGAAGACAAATAATTAGAGCTGCCAGAGCATTCTGATGAGTGATGTCAGCATCTCCAAGTGACCTTCCCTCCACTAATTAATTTTCATCTTAAGAAAAGAGACCCTGTTGTTGCACATTATTAATTGAGTTCACTAAAAGATGCGCCTGATTAATTTTTGTTGATAATACTTGTCATTCTATGCAGTGGCTGTAATCATTCTATTGGGTTTTATTTTTTTAAGTTGATCTAGGTCTTTTACAATGTGACTAATACAGTATCTTCCCTACAGAAAACTGTGCRTAAGGGCATAGTCTATAATGTGAGTACACAGTTTTCATTGTTGCTGATAGTTTAGGTCAAGTGGAACTTTGATGTCTAGTTTGCTAACTTATTTAACTTATTTAACTTATTTTCAATGGAGATAATAGCATTTTCTCCCCTCTACTCCAGAGATTTCTTTTGGGTTCCCAGTTTAAGAGATTCTTTTTCTTTTCTTTTATTCAGATACACGTCTTATAATAGCATCATATTTCTCTGACTGTCCTGCCAGCTCAGAAGGACCATGCTACTGACTCAGAGAAAACACCCCCCAAAATCCAACAACTGGTGATTTTGAAACTGCCCAGGATAAAACCATGGTCAGAAGGATGACAGCTACAGAAGCCAGAGTGCATGGCTGAGCCCTGTCTGATATTAATTCTTGGTATGATCTTGACAGTAGGTCTGAGCCATCCTAAGCAGTAATGATTAGGTATGTTTGGAGATAGAGTCCTTTTGCATATCTACATGTTAAATGTGGTCCATGCATTTGCAAAATGGATGAGAGCCATGCTGCACGATCTCAGTCAGGACATTTTATAAAAGTAGATGTAATCATACAAGCAGCAAGAGAGAGACTCTCCCAAAATAACTAACTAAATAAAATAAAGTGATAGTCATGACACTGAGCCTACTATCTCCTGATCTCCGGGTCATTGGCTTGGCCACAGTTCAAGTCTCAGGCTCTCTTGCTGAAACTCATCCACTCCATACAGCAAGATGTTCAACACAGATCTTTTTGCCTAAAAATGCAACCATGCACTTCAACACACTGGGTATCTTAAATGCTTCTGGATCCCATGCCTGTCAGGAGCACAGCTGAGCATAATGATGCGCAATAATACACCACACATATTACCAAGTATTTTTCAGGAGGTGAAACTGATTTCCTGTTAAATGATCTTAAAATGTATAGGTAATTTAAACCAGCAAAATGTACATATTTTTTCCTACTTTGAAGAGTATTTTAATCATGTTTTAATCGAGATAGCTGTGATTACCAATTTATCAAATATCAATTTAACAACAAAGATTATGGAAATTTTTCCCAAGCCAGTGAACAAAATATGATTAAAAGAGTTCTTCAGAGCACTGTGATGAAAATATGCATAATTCTATTCCTCAGAAATGTTCTAACACATAAATGGATCAACATATTGTAAAAGCAGTAGGCTATCTAACTAAGAAAGAAAGAAAGAAAGAGGGAGATATAATCTGCAGTAAAAATAATTATTTTACAACAGATTTGTAGGTCCATTTTCTCACACATCCAAGTCTGGATAGCACTCTGTGCAGCTCAGACTGTATGGTGAAAGCAACGCTATACCTTTATTTATCATTGCAAACATTCTTTACTGAGCAGCTTAGTTCCAAAGTTTGATTGATAGGTATGTAATAAAATTATCTGAATCTGGGGAAGTGTTTGGTGCCTTGGAAATTTTAAGTACCTAAATGTTTTCTTCACGCRGAATTTTAAATTAGCAATTATTCTCTCAAAATCTTCCCCCAAAAGAAATGTTGGTTCTTGTATTTCCCTTCTCTCCCCACAAAACCACATTCACACAGACACAAKAGCAGCTTTTATTTTTCATTTAAAAATATATTCATACATCAGCAAGACATAAGCAGAGAACTTTCGGCTTCATCTCATATTCTTGGACTTTTCTTTCTTTGGTTAGACACACAAACAAGACTCACAACTGTTGGACCCTTTTTGCTACGTTAAAGAATCATAGAATCTTTATAGTTGGAAAATACCTTCAAGATCATTGAGTCCAAACGTAAACCCTTCACAACCATGCCTGCTGAACCATGTCCCTAAAAGTGCCTCATCTACATGTCTTGAAAACTG
Source organism: Nothoprocta perdicaria (assembly GCF_003342845.1). Classification (NCBI taxonomy): domain Eukaryota; kingdom Metazoa; phylum Chordata; class Aves; order Tinamiformes; family Tinamidae; genus Nothoprocta; species Nothoprocta perdicaria. Next base: position 1,267,058 of record NW_020455610.1, read on the forward strand.
CCAGGAATGAGGATTCCACCACTTTCCTGGGAAGCCTGTTCCAAGGCTTCATCTTGCTTTCCATGTAGAAATTCTTCCTAATGTCTGAACTTAAACTCCTCTGGTGCAATTTGAGGCCGTTTCCTCTTGTCCTATGCATAGTTATTCTGGAGAAGAGATCAACCCCCAACCCACTTACTCAGATTTTCTTTGAAAGTTTCTTTAAGCAGATTCAAAAAACCCTTAAAATAAAAAAAAATAAAAAAATAATAAAAAAAAAACCTTAATATAATCAGTCAATTTGCCCCAATATCAGTAAATAATAGAGACAAGGAAAAAAAAGATATATTCTTGTTTGCACTTTTAAATACTTCCGGTATGGACAGAATGGGAGCCATATAGAAATGAGGCTTCCTGCAGTTTGCTGCTYATTTGTTCAGTCCTCACTTCACTGCTGAGACTTATTAATGTCACATCTTAGCTACCTCATTTGTGCAGTCCCCCTGACTGCAGTGGGATTGCTCCCATCTTCAGATGGTCAAGACCAGCAGGATTTGGTTTACCAGTTACGGGTTTTGTTATGTGCAATGGTAAGAACAACATCAGCTCACTATGGACTGACTACCACAGTTAGGTGTTGTTACTTTTATCTGTAGCTGAGTTGAGCTTACTGAAACAATGAGTTATGGATGAGAGACTTCACTGTCTATTACAGATCCCCTGAGCCTCTCAGTCCTTCAAATCTTCTCCAGCATTAGCACTAAGTTATCTTTTGCCAATGACACACAATGATAAAGTTTTATTATTATTGTAGACTTTTCCAATTTAGGATGCTCTTGGAGTCATCTTTGTGTGCAACTTTATGCCAACTGTGCATGTACACACAGTATATGTGTAATTGTTTTGGATGATATAAGTTTCCATCAGAAAGAAGATAAGCTGCAATTACAAAATGTGTTTTCATCCATGACCTCCTATTAGGCTCAAGAGTCACTGGGTTAAATGTCAATGATCTGATATCTACTCTGCAGCAAAGCAATCTCCTCATTCATAGAATATCTACCATTTTGCTGAGTACAAATCAGAGCAACTGTTTTTCCATTTATGAGATTTATACAGCAATTTAAAGAAATTTTTCTTGTGAAGTCACTGATAATATCATCCCAACAGTAAAGTGAATGGTTTGAATTTCCTCCAAGCTAGACACTAGTTTTGTGGGTCAGCAGGAACTTCCAGAATATGCTGGCTTATAAAGACAAATATAGGCATAYTAAACCTGTCTTTTTCCAAAGCATGATTCAAATCTCCCATATAGGTTGGAAGAGGGAGAAAAAAAATAACTAAAGCAATCACAGCAGAATTGAAGAAGAAATTTGTAATCCCTCTGCCCAGTTATCTACTTTTGAAACTATTCTCTAAAGTTCCCAAAGGAAAAAAAGAGGCAGACAGGCTTCCCAGCAGCACATCACAAATGGTGAAATGGCTTGACTGGACAGTCGATGATTCCCATTCAATCCAGAGCCTGTTCCCTTCTTCCTGCTGATCACTGCCCCACAAATATGAGACTCCTGCTGCTTGTCACTCCTACACTCCTATTTAGAAATAGAAAAATGTGCCCCGTCAGTGCTCTTTTGTACTACTTCTGCCTTTGCTCGCCTTCTATTTGTGTTGTGTGTAGCGATCAAAGTGACCCCAATTCTTTTTTTGTTGTTGTTTTTCTTCACCTTTCTCTCAAAGATGTTATGAGAAACAGAGTGCGCCACATGCATCTGACATCATGAACTGACTCTGATCCTCTACCTTGAGGATCACATTGTCAAGCTGACAATGGCTCTGCTGGCCTCTCTTTTGCCCCCTGGGATACAGCCCCATTTGACTTTTTTGCATTCATAAGCTTCCTATTACTCAGACTCCAAATTTCATCGCATACAAAACTCTTCCCATTCTCATTCTGGGTGATATTAATCTTGTTTCGCAGAGCAAGTGAGTCCACCCATTACTATATAAGATAGTCCCTCTCCTGAGCACAGCAGATAAATATTCCCAACAATTCTGTTAAAGTTAACCATGAGAATATTTTAAATCAGAGTCAACTAACAATCAAGAGCAGCCTCATTACAGTCTCATAGTGGAGATAGAAGGCTAAAGAGGATGGCTAAAAACCCATGGATATTAATAATTAAAGGTCCTAGCTGTGTCCCTTGTGCCATATAATGCTTTGTCACTCATTATGTTCTAATCAGAGGCATGAGGAACATGCTAGTCTACAGAAACTGGGATTACAGCTGTGAGATCACAAGGACTTTAATTAGCTCTGGTTCTGACTTTTGGCTATTGCTTTTACAGTAATAGAAGAGTTCAATTAGATGTAAAGATACGTTTCCTCCTCCATCCACTTTGTGTATCCTCAGTACCCAGGTATTCATCGTGTTTATTTCTTTCCAGTTCCATTTTCAAATTGATTTCYATTTGTTTCATTTTCTCTTGACACATCAGAAAGCATCAATCACCTAATTAAAAAAGAGCTGCAAAATAATGATTAATTACTATCTGAAGCAAAAGAATGTGAAAGCTCCACAACAAGTGAATACATTCTGTGAAGGGGTGAATAACTCTCCAAGAAACAGGCATAACYGGTCATGCCAGCATCATCCATTTGGGAGGCAGTGTGTAGAGGGGTTTATAACACATTTGGTTATACAAAAAGGAGAATGCTTCACAAATGAGACAGCAATTCTGTTTCCTGTTAGCCTCCTTTTCCAGAATACAGACTCATGCCTCATTTACTGAGAATGATTCAAGCCCAACTCAAAAAGTAAGCCGTTTTTTCTTGATAGGATTTTTACAATATCTAAAAGAATCAGAAAACCTCACAAACATTAATAGATGCATGCATGCTTTCAGAACACTTTCAGAGACATCTACATTTTCAATTGTTTGCTGCATAGAAACACCGTGCCTGCTTTATTACAGGTGGTCTTTTTGATAGCAAGTGGAAGGAAGAGACCAACTTTGCAAGGCAGATGCTTTGGGCCTGTGCATTTCAGCAGAAAATGAGAGATCTGCTGTAAAAATTTTAGTGCCCAAACAAAACAAAAGAAGATAAAACAAGGCAAAAAATGTATTTTGAAAATCCTAAAAAGCCACAAAACATGACATTCATTTCTAAATGTCAGTTCCTACCATCACTTACTACCATCACTTACATTGGACCATGAACACTATAAGATTTAAATGAAGTACTTTTTCATTCTCTTCCTGAAGACACCTGAACTTACCACACTCCAACAACTGACAAACTTGCCTCTGGGCAAAGAATTATCCTAGCATATTCAAGTACAGAAGTCTGATATCAATCAGCTTGAAACTGTAACTCAGATTTGGACCAAGAAGAAATGTGGAAAGAACAGTATTTGCTGGAGTCAAGTATGGAGTGTTTAATAACAACCATAAAAAAAACTTTGCCTATGGAAAATTATGGACTTCTGCAAGGCATTGATTTCTGCAAAAGTATATGAAAGTGTCCTCTGAACAGACTTCTTTACAAAGTTCAGCCACATACACAGGTCCAGTTACACTAAAATATAAAATCTTAAGAATGAACAAAGTGGCAGATCCATAGCATAATGAATCTTGCCTCATCCCACAGTTCACAGTGCCTCATTAATTAGTATTTTCAGTCCACTGCCCTTGGCTGTGCTGTTAATTTTACAGGCTTTTGAGTAACTCCCCTGCATCAGTCGTGGACAGCAATGTATCTTCTGAAGAGACACTGGCTTAAAAAACCTAGTGCAATCCAGAATTTCCAGAAGAGCTCAAAGCTCAGAACCTCCATCTCAGAAGACAAGTTGTCTTTTGCACTTCTAAACAAGACTGGGTATTCAAATGACAGGACTAAAGTACTGAGCACTTTCCCAATAGCAACTAAGGACAAAATATGTAACTAAATTCCTCAGTGATCTGCACTATCACTGTTTAATCCTTCTTTTAAACTGAATTTACATACAGTATATAAAACATTACTCTTTAGCAATTCCCAAGTAATACAGCTTTAACTCTACCTGAGCATTGGTATTCCAACTGACAAAATACTCTGTGCCTTAATTTTCATAAATCATCTGTAGTTGATTGTCCTCTAGAGCAGTTTTATCAGATCTGAAGTCACCAATTTTAAAATGTCATTTTACATAGTCATCATCTTCTGTTCCAGACAATCTCATTAAGCTCCAAGGGTTTGTCATATTGTATCCATGTTATATTTAGATTTTAGCTATAGTACAAATGCCATTTTGGTAGAAAATGGCAACATTTTTTTCTTGTGTTTGAACAACTCACACAATTAAAAGGAAAAGAAACCTTCAACCCAATAAAGTCCTTAAAAGAACATTGCGTAGGTTTTCTTATGGTTATACTATGGAAATGAATAATAGAAGATACTCATATATCACTAAAACATGCTGTTTCAAGATTCATTGTTTCCATTATGTTTTCAACCTATTTTTTATATTTCCATAGATATTTTAAGGTAATACTGAAAATCAAAGACTAGATATTTAATTTGAATTTTTTATAAGRTGTTATCCTTAAACATATGCAAATTTTAATGTCTTCTGTACCTTTCTAAGTAGGACCTAAAGAAATGATAATATAATTAAAATTACTTCRTTTTATTTATACAATGATCTCATCTATTTACTATTGCCATGCAATTGCATTAATAGCCACTAATCTGGCCTTTTTTTAATCTTTGGGGACTGCATTAAAATTGGCATGTAAACTGTAGAGTCTGATTGCAGTTAGTGTTGTAAATTTGAGGTAATCATTTGAGTGACAGTGAAGTTTAACTGTATAATGGAGTAACCAATATGGCTGTAAGAAAAAGCCCAATTAAAATAATGAGTAAAACATGATAAGAACTGGGAAAAGTCCAGCTGCTTAAAGTCCATTTCTCTTCTCCATAGTGTCATTAGAAAAAGCTGAAAGTTCCATAATTTTATCTCACACATCAACTATCTGACTAAAATATATATATGGATTCAGGCATCTGACTTTAATACGGCTAATCTTGTACCCTCATGCAAGGAACACAAGCTCCATGGGGGTGAATATCTAAAACAGAATGGGAAATGAAGTGATCCATCAGTACATGGGCATGGTGCAAGGATGGATAGCCTAAAATGAAAGGGTCACGATAACTCCAGAAGTCCTATATGGATCTACCCAATGAGGGACACCATATATGCCATTAAATAGGGCAGCATTTAAAAGAATACACTGCACAGGGTTCCTCATTATTCATTTGGGCTGACTCCCCATTCATCCTCCTTTTTAAGCCATCCTGAATCTGCCCTACAGAGTCTTTTACAGGGAAATAACAATAAACTCTCTTATCAACAGCTTGTTGTAACAGATACAATACATGGGGTACTGAGATCAAAAAGAGCATGAAAAGCATTTCTGCCAACATTGTACAAAATATTGAACATCTGCTATATCTGGGATCCTGGGAGCTGTAATTATAATTTTTGAAATCTGCACACAAGAGTTATAAATATTAGAACTGTAGCCTGTGAAAGCCATGAAATATTTAAGTTGTTTGGCAGGCTTAAGAAAAACTCATAAACTTAATTTAAGCAGCCAAACACTGTATTTTTACAGATTTTACATCTTTCATGTCATTAGTCATATAAATTAAAGCAACCATAGAGCAGCGCAGAAGTTGCACCAGCAAGTCCTGTGGGTAAAAAAAAAAAGGTCAGCCTGTGATTTAAGACTTTCACCAACATTTCACCCTTCCACTTAGCCTGTATTTCAATCCTCGTATTAAATTTGTCATAGGTATTTTTAAAGCATCTATTATTCTATTGTCTATTAAATCCCAATAGTGTGCTTGATGCAGTACACAAGTATAAAGACAGTGTGCCAGCTTCACCAGTTTTTGACTTCATCTTAGCAATGCAAAGTAGTCCTTAACCCATCTTATTTATCCTGTCCAGTGAGGTTAACAACTATTTTGAGCTATTGATGGGACACTCAGAGTCTTGTCCACCATTCCTGCTCTGAAGAACAGAGAAGGGAAGTATCCAACAAAGGTGATTTAAATTTGAGGCAGGGCAGGTAACTTACAAAGATCAGTGATGRAAGGTATCAAGGAAGAAGCCTAGGTAGTTTGGCAGGAGACAATAAAAACACACCACACCTAAAGTGAATGAATCAAAACAAGAAAAGTGGAGGAATAGGAAGACGAAAGGAATAAAGTGGCTCATGGGGACTTTTCAGCTGGTTACAGTCTTCTAAACTTGTACGGACACATCAGAAATATGCTGGATGAAGATGAATAAAATAACAACTGAATTTAAAATAGTAAGTGTAACAGCCAAATTCACAGAAGCAAAAGTATGAGAAGACCCAAAGGCAAAATCTCACTTGTACAATGTCTCCTCTACCTGTTAGATATTCATATGCTACTAGTGTAAATGTAGCTTGACAAATGTATTCAGGGATCACTAAGTACACTACCAAGAGTGAAGCAAGAAGTTAACTTGAAAAGAAACATTGAAAACAACCTAAGGATGAGGGGCCAAATTTTACTCTCCATAAATCCAGCATTCAGTGGACACCACCGCTTTCTGAACAAGAAACATATTTGTCATCATGGATGTTACACGGGATTAGTGTAGGGGTAACAAAGAAGAATGTGTCTTARGGAGCACAAATTTACACAACACATGCACAGAATTTCTCCTTTGAACTTCTGAACTATGAGTAAACAAATACAACCCCACCCTTGACTTACCTAATAAAACATGCATCTAAGTACCCAATGCCATGTTCCTATGAGCTATTAGGGTAGCTATTAGTTAAGTTAATGAACCTAATTATGATCTCACTTACACATATTTTACACTAGCTTAATAACATTACTCAGTAAAGTCATTCATGAGCTACACCTTTGTGCTGCAGCGCCAGCAGATTCTCTGTGCATAGGTAGTACATCTGCACTGAGGTATACTGTAATTAAAGAAGGATCACTGTGGTTCAGAGCCTTTTCCTAGCTGCCATTTTAGGACCTGAGGAAAAAGATGTGCCTTGAAATTCCCTCATGCTGCGAAGTTCCAGGCTTCTTGTTTCAGGCTGATGATTCTGGGAGGGATATTCCTGTTATTTAACTTGAGGTATCTAAGTTAGGAGCCTAACTGCCTTTTTAACCAAAGAAAGTGATTCAGGACGGAGGTRATTTGAAATGCCCTCTGGAGTACCCATCTTCTTCCACAGATTAATAGGAAACCTGGTGTCTGACTAAGGCTCAGAATTTAGTGCAACATTGCCTTCCATACCACGAGCAGCCCCAGTGTGACTACAAATTCAAACTCCTATTCTCTCCCCAAGAAGTTCACATGCTATACAGCAGCCAATATATTAAAGATTATGGTGAGACTAAGCAAGCCACACACRAAGTGTTTTGCAAGAATTTTGTTGAAACTAGCTAATTCAAATCCCTAATTTAAACAAGTGTCTCTATCATCTGCTTCATTTTTCATAGACGTGTTTAACACGTTTTTCTTTGCATTACAGAATATAGAACAAGGAGCTTCCACCATTCTAGTTTCCATTATGCAAGACAGAAAGGAGATTTCCTGGCATTCTCAACACAGACAATTTTATGAATAATCATATGGCTGGTATACCACTGCTCAGGAGAACAAGAATGCCCCTGACACACACACATGTACATGCAACCAGTGATGAAAGCCACAGTAAGAAGTAATTCATCTCTTTGTCATCATCATTCTCATTCACTCTTCTTACATCCTTTCTCCAATAACTTTCTCCTATTCCACCTCTTTCAGTTTAGCTGAGGGGGAATGTATGAGAATAAGAAGGCACTTTACCCTTTATTCTTTCCTACTTTTCCTCACTTTTTCTGAGATCTACAGCAAAGAGAAATCAAGAGTGAGGAAAGAGAGATACTAACAAAGAATGTATAGAAGAATCTAAAAGAACTAAGAGTAATCACAAGGTATTTGCAGTTCCATATCTCTTTTTCTTGATTAATTATGGTTTTCTTAATTAAGAGGTCAAGCTCTCTAGCCGTTCTGCGGAGCAGGAAGGAAACAAAGCCATTTAAGACTAAATGTCTTAAACTAGTATGTCATATCATTGCATCTGTATAAACATAGGCCACTACTGAATTCTTACCTTGGCTTTTGTGCTGACAAATGCCTTCAACAATTTTTTAAATAAAAATTAAAATAAAAAATCATATCTCTATTAGATAAGCAGTAGTATATTTCTGATATATTTATAAGAGTAGGAATAGAAAATGGTTCAAAAATAACAAAGAATCCTTCCAATTTTCTGTCTAAAAGTACAAAAGAAGTTGGAATCATCAGTATGAGCTTTTTTTTCAGACAAAATTACAGCGCTTTATTTCAAAAGCAAGAAGTATTTCTAGAAAATTAAGTTCTCGGTTTTGCCACAGACATTCATAAACTGGCAATAGATGTCTATGTCACTCACCTTTGAATCTTAGTAATTTTTTTATTTCACCTATATTTCTATAGCATTGTCACAAGGTAGTCATGAAGTACCAGGTGTTTGCAAATACATATTTTAGRATGACTGGATATGCCCTCAAACCTATGGAGCAAGTTTATATTAATCTTAGTACTGCCCCCAAATTCTAGGGAAAAAAGGAACATTCTCCAGGTAACCACTTTGGCTGCTCACAAGCATATATTTTGTTTTAATAGTAATATAAGCAAATATTATTTTTACACAGTTTAACAATGCAGGAGCTATTGAGGCATTGCTTCTTGGTCTAGAAGTTAATCAGAATAGCAGCAATTATAGTATGAGGTCCACTTGGACTCAGAATTCAGCACCAGCCACACCTGCAGCATTTTAGATGGTTGATATTACTATCATTTCCAAAATGAAAAAATACCCCAAAGGATACTGTACACTGTATTAATTGCAATACTGCATGGGTTGGGCTGTCAGGTGGGTTTGAAAGCTGGCTGGGCTTGAGCCCAAAAGGTAGTGATTAATGGTCGAACATACTTCTGGCAGGCTATAACAAGCAAAGTACTCCAAGGGTCAATATTAGGGTCCATGTTTTTCAACATCTTCATTAAAGACTCAGATGGTGACACAAATTGCTCCCTCAGCACATGTGCAGATGACACTGAAGTGTGCCTGCAGTATTTCTGTCTCTGCAGCTCTAAGATACAGAAACTACAAAGACTACTAAATGGACTTGTTCAGTTTGGTGAAGAGGAGACCAAGGGGTAATCTAATAACAGCCTGCAATTTCCTGAAAAGTAGCTACAAAGACAATGGAGCCAAACTTTTTGTCAGTGGCTGACATTGACGAAGATCAACAGCCACACCTTGTGGCTTGGGAGATTCAAGATGGACATTAGCACAAGAGGGTGCAGGTTCCCCAGAATAGTGGTGGCAACTCCATCATCAGAGACCCTTAGGAATCACCTAGACAAAGCCACATCTGAGCTGTTCCAGCACTAGTGATAGTCCCATGTTGAGCTGAAGGCTACACTAGATGACCTCCAGGGCCCCCATCCAAACAACATTTTTATGATTTTATGACTGTCACGGTTGCTATTGTGACTGTTGAAAGTGTATATCAGAGGTGAAGATTGAAAGTGCTCTCAGAGAATGTGGTGACAACAACTTCTGAATCTGTCTTTAGTTATTAAACACAGAAAAGTCCGTTAGAGCTGAGGGGGATAGGAACAAGAACAAAATGTGTTTTCTTCCACCAGCTGATCCAGATAGAAAAACTTGTTTATATACTCTATATATCAATAACCTGGAGTCTCTGCAAAGATCATGAGCATATGCACAGCATGTCTCTATACCTGAGATCTCACACTCATACTCATAGAGACATCCTCTTAGTCATGACATGGCCTCTAGAGTTCAAAATGATCAATCTGGATAGGACAGTGAGGAGAGAGACAGCAAGTTGACTAATAGCAGAGACGGAAAATCCTTTACATACCCAAGTTTCCCCAAAAGAGCCATATGCAGCACATAAGAAGCAAAAAAAAAAAAAAAAAAAAAAAAAAAAAAAAAAAAAGCAGGCAAATGTACATGCAACCCTCTGCATGACCAGAACAGATTGAACAAAGGAAATGGCTTTAATGCCCAAATTGCCTGACTCCACATGGTGCCATCAAAAGCATTTTTGTTTTTATCCAAATCAATGTCACCATTTTTTTTCTGTAAAAATCAATATGAAAAATAGAAACAAGGGTAAATGGAGATGTAGTTACTAATTATTTAACCATCACAAGACAAGATGACTGTAGGAACTTCAAATTATTGGCTTCTCATCTAAAGCATGTCCAAAGACACCCTGCAGATACGAGGCATTAAGAAGAGATAGAGAAAAATTCTTTTGCAGCACATATGTTAAACACTGATGWTTATTTTATTTTTGTTTATCTCTAATATAGCTTTTATTATTCCCAGGCTTTAACCAAATAAATCTTTCCTTCATGTTCTTTAACTGCTATTAGACAATGAAGTCCCCCTAAGTAAAAGTTCAATGAGGCTCTATTCTCTAAGCCCATAAATGGGGTTGCACTTGTTGCCAGATGCAGAGTTACTATGAAAGCTTATGTGKCAAAGTTTGGGAAAGGAAGCAGCTGGAGAAAGCAGAAAGCTACTGTATGCCCGGCAGACCTATGAGTTGATGGAAACATACTCTCAAAATCCATTTTAAAATATTTTTTTCAAAGGCATTTGTCATAAAACTGGTCTTCTAATATTCATAGTGGATCTCCTAAGCTAGTCTTCCAGAAAATCCACATTCTCCATATTGATCTTTTTAGAAAATATTTTAAAACTTTTGGAGAAGAAGTCTGTATCAGATTCCCTTTGCTAAGGGCTTCCCTTCTRATTTCCAGGAGCAGACTCAATCCTTTTAAGAAAACCAGTTTGGCCCAATTAAAAGGCAGACTCCTTTTTTTTTTTTTTTTTTCCCATTATACTAGTACATCCTGTTGGTATTTTCCACAAATTTCAAAGCATGACTGACACTAAATATATACAAAAAGATCCAAATCATAAGATATTTTCTGGTCACATCCCAATGATTCTGAATTGAAATACCCATGTAATTTTGGGTTGAGATACCCAGAAGAAAGTGTGAAAAATGGTTTTCACCGTCACTGGCTTGCAGCTGGTTCAGAAAAGCTTGCTGTAATTTACCCTATGTCTGACTTTTTGGATGAACTATTCAAATTCTCCAGATAACTTCCCCATTAGAGTACCGATGTTGGAAATCTACGTATCTGAATAAGGCTATTCAAGAAGCACCACATTTTGATAACAAAATCTTTTGTGATGATTACCTAATAGCCAGCATTTGTTCAAACACTTTTAATAGACTCTTTTTATCACATGCAAAAAGAATTTCAGTGCTAGTTCAGTCTCCTGTTTCATTCTGTCATGAATCACTTTGTAGAGACATTTAGAAGTCAATAATCCACTGTAGCTTTGATGACAGGTGATTAATTTCTACATTTTAGAGACATAATAAGATTTAGCAATAAAAAGGCCTTGAAGTAACCTACCAAACAGCTTTAATCTCAGCCTTGGGACTGTTGCTAAATATGAATGCTTGTACACAAATGTGGATGATTTAAGTTAGTAGGTTTTATTGCAGACTTCTTGCCTTTTCATATTAATCTTGCCTTACAATCAGGCTATCTCTACAATCAGTTTATGCTGAATATTGTTTCCAACACAATACATGGGGGAGGAGAGTGAAATTATTTACCCACAAGGGCTATATTCTACTGAAAACTCATTTTACATGCTTTCTATTATATGGCTTACCAATGCTCTCTGCACAGCAAGGTTAGGTGGGTAAAAAAAAAATAAACTAGCAGACACAGTTACACAACTAGACAGTACCTGACTGCACAACCACGCAGAGCCCTAAGGGATTAATCCATCACACAGTGAAACCAGTGGGAGTATTTTGTTGACTTCAGTTGGCAGATCAGTATAACAGACATACTTGAATAAAATAAGAAATTCCAAGCTTTCTAACCATGTTTTGGGGAAAATAAGATATAGTTATATAGGTCCTGATTGAGCCTTCTTGAGCTCTCCAAAACATTGTCTGGATTCTTTTGTTTCTGAAACATCTTTACATTGAAAATAGTACCCAAGAAAACAGAAATAAAATATTTGATTTTTTTTTTGTCTACAAGCCATTAAATCTTCACTGAAATTCTCTTAGGCAGAATTCTCCAGGTAAATTCACAAAACTGTCCTATAAGCTATTTCCYTCAGGGAGCAGAAAGGATAAAGCTGTTACAAGTGACTTAGAAAACCCATTTGCTAGTGCTTAATTGTAAAGACTTTCCTAGAGTACATGGGGGCCTAAGTTGCCTAGTTTAAATTACTATTTTCTGGTGACCATATACTTCCCTGTGGGGGAAATAAATAAATAAAAACAGAATAAGAGCACAACAACCTTGTTAGCTGAGAACACMAATCAAGTCAGATCATCATTGTCAATCTCTTTTTGCCAATTTGGAAGAGATCAGTGCCTTCAATGACAGATGATAGTAGAACTGAATTTCCCAYGTCTGTGGGTAGCATTAAAATATCCAAGAATATTTTAAATATTGTGCTGCTGCTCCTGCRTACTTTAGGAATGCTAACATACCAGTTAATCATGAATAGGTTCTTCTCAGATTAAGCCTGTCTTTTTCTCTCTCAGCACCTGAAGATGCAACGAGTAGATCTTCTAGTCTCTGGACAGGTCCCTCTTCATATACTATTCAGGAAAGTCCTAAAGTTTWAAAAAAAAATTAAAAAAGTATGAGAAAAGGAAAGGAGAAAAGACAGCAACAGCACYTCACTCCTATCAGAAGTCTTTGGGAAGGAGGAACAGGATCCTTAGCAATAATGACAAATGATGTTTTATCAAAGACAAATGGTGGCAATATTGCTATTCAACAGCATCTATTAAGCAGCCATTTGAATTTTAAACTCATTTAATGTAAAGGAGCTTTCAATGTCAGGACATGTGTGTGAAGGTGCTTAGGACAACTGCTAGATATGAGGGCAATCCATGAGTGTACAGTACCCTGTAAGGTAATAGGGATTGAGGGTGATAAGGAAGACAGAAAAAAATCCATATGGTTCAATCTGGGACTAAATACAAAATGGCACATTCAGGAGCACCTCCTACTCCATTCCAGACCTAAGGGTAAGCCATGAGCACTTGTATTTTCTGCTCTCTTTCCCCATGAACCTTTGTCTCTGTTGAAAGGTCATCCAGGCACCTTAGTTGGAAGGAAGTGCAATACGCTCTGAAATTGTCCCCAGTCCAGAGGAATAGGAGCTAGGCAAAGGTTTAAACAAAAGTTTAAATGCACCTCCCAGATTTCTTCATAGACTTTGCTGTTTATAAATTCTTTTAGTTGTAGTTTTTGGCTTTCCTGTGCAACTATAGCCACTGAAAACATAATCTTTTATTTTCTCACAATTTTCTTTTTAAGAGGAATGGAAATTAAAATCTGCTCATACATGTACAAATACAAAAAATGATCCTTAAGAAAAGCACTGATTGTCATATATGTTGTGCTAAAAGCATTTTTTTTTCCTTTAAGTTCACTCTTTCAGAATTTTGCATTGCAAGTTTTACAGTATTTATTTCTCAGCAGGGGAAAGAGCTGCTTCTCTATGTAAAGTAGCAAAATTGTATGTGAGGACAAACACATAGTAAGGAAATGAATCATAGAAAGAGACTGGACAGTTGAGGCAGATTAGACACATCAGACAGCAAATGGCAGGGTGAGGTACTGCAGTGGAGCTGCCAGTGCTACCGAGCACTGGAAGAGTTATGACATTTATGCATTTTCATTTCTACAGGTGGGGACCTCAAATCATTCCATATGTTAGGCTTCTCATATCTCTAATCTAGTCTTGCTGAAGCACAGTTGATATACCACAGTTGATATTCCAGCTTGTCAAAAAGAGGCACAAGGCACACTTAAATCTATCCATGCTCCTAACATAAGACATTAAGTTTGGGCTACTTGTGAAGCCAACAGTTACTTCAGAATATGTTATGTCCTGAGCAACACATTGCATTTTCAGTTTCCAAAATGAACTTCTCTGTATAAAGTACGCTCATTAGTTGTTTTGTTTATTTCTTATGTTGAGCTCCAGCATGAAATAGGTAATTTGAATTACTGTGCAAGGGTCTTCTTTATCGATTACTTTTCTGAATCAGRTGATTCATGACACAAATTGCTCAAACATTCATTTTTTTTAGACCTAAGAGATTAAAATCTGTCTTTTGCTCAAGTAAGAGAGGAAATAAAATATTTTTCTTAGCTGCTAGAAATACAACTTGTCCCATATCACTCTATTTTCTTTTTTTATTATTTTTTTCCAATGAAAAAGATTAACCATGAAAAATAAACCAACAACCTGTTAGTTCATCACCAGGACTTACAGCAGTTTCTGGAATTCCAACCAGAACCTCAWTACACCTCAATACACACTCACACCTCAAAGGAGCAGGCTCTGCTCACTGTCATAGCTGTCTCTCAAGCCATATACCTTCTGCAACCAAATCCACAACAGGAACATCATTCAAGTTTAATTTTTAGGGAATTCTTAGTAAAACACCTGAACAGCCTTTGCTCAAGCCCTTGTAGAAAAACAAGCAGCCAGAAAATAGATTTCAAAAGATGAAGGGTTAGAGGTTGGTCAGAAGGTCAGTTTCCAAAGTCAACACAAAGGTGTAATCCTCACCAATGTATTAATGAAGAATACATTATATCTGGACTATTAAAACTTTGTTAAATACCTGTGTCATTTTAAATAATTATTTCTACAGAACATTTTATTTGCTAGCTATACCTCWTTGCTGAGCTCTGCACAGTCATTCTGGACTATTTCTGCTATGGACAGTTAGATTGCATGCCATAAGGTCTCAGAAGCTTTAATATAATGCTATCTTTGAGGGCAAAAAAGGAATTTACTAATGTGCTCACTCTGTTTTCTTTTACAGAAAAAATATAGAAACATCTTTCCTCAGTACTTTTTCAGCTCAAAGAGGTAAATAATATTAGTTAAGGTATGCTTTGGTATGATTAACAAACTTGGCTTTGCCCATGCTATCTGACGTGACAATATCATTTTGTTCCTATGTTTGCAGTCTTGCTGTTTCTAATACAAAATGTTCCAAAATATTTTAAAACATATTCATACAACAATGTATGTAGGTGTCCCCATTCCATGTCTATTTACTCAGCAAAAGAGAAGGACATTCTTAGTCCTACAAGCCTGCATTCCTGTTAGGTTTTCAGGGAAACATCATCCTGAAACTTTGCCATCTTCAGACTTATTCTGCATTCTACTTTCGTTTTAAAAGATGCTGCCTAGCTAGGAGGCCAAATTCATCCACTGGATCTCAAAAAGATGCATTTTCATCCACTTGTCTTTATCATGAATTTTACTCTAAGAATATTTTAATAATAAAAGGTTATATGACCATAACCTCTGCCTGACTAAATCTTTTTTACAGAAAATTATTTTTCAGGAAATTTTCCAGTCATCTGCATTGCAAAATGTGGCTTCTGTTCTGAGAATCATRCAAGGAAGTCCACCTTTGAGGTTGTGCTTCTTTTCTGGCACCTTGCATGGGAGAGCTGGATGTTTCACAGAGGCACACTGATCCTTCAGGGCAATTAAATCACTGCTAAGTCTATATGTGCTCACAAATGAGATGGTATGTCAAGCAGTCCTACAGCATGCTGATGGCACATCGATTTGGGGAACAAAGCCTAGCTGTGCAGGGCCTTGTTGCTTAGAATGACAACACTGGGATGTTCATGCAGCTTCTATATGGCAAAGTGGCGTGTGGAAAGAGGACTTGTGAGTGACTGGGAAAAGGCTTCATGGTCATCATGAAGCACACTGCACTCAGCACAACTTAACAGCCAAAATTTTGGGGGGAATATGAGAGAAATCACATTTCCATGAAGAGAATCCTCAAGTCCTCTTTTAGGAGAAGCATGCAAGGTGAACCAGCAGACAGATTTCTGCTTCAACAGGTGCTGCAAATACTGTGGTAGAAAGTATTGATCATAAAAAGGTCAATGCGGTTCTCTGCACACTACTGCATTTGGCATACCCAAACTAACTACCTTGTCACCCATGACAATATGAATCACAAGTAGAGACTTTATGTTTCTAAATGTTCAATTGACATACCCATGCTACAGAATGAATAAAGTGACTGAAAGAGAAGCTAAAGTGAAATGGGGTCCTGATTACAGATTATGCTCTTTTAGAGTTGATTCTGTAACAAATGCATTTATGCATGCAATGTATCAGTCTGCCCATGTTAGCAAGCTTTTTCAAACGATGGCTCTATACTTAGTCTATTGCTGCCTGCTCGTTCTGGGTCTCCTTGAGTATTACTTGCCAGAGGCCAGAGGCCAGAGGCAAGTAATGAAAGTGAGTAGATTAAATGACAAATCTCCCACAGAATCCAGCGTTTTCAAGATTTTATCCAAATTGTCACCTTATCAATTCTCATTATTATTTATTTTTAACTTTTATTCTAATTTTTCCAAAATGAATTTACTTTAATTCCTGTAGATTCTTAGACTTTTTGTTGGGTATATATACATATTTTTATAAGGCACCTCTGTGAAGTTTGTGTATTTTCATGCTTCCAGAAGCATCAAATGTCAATGGTAAAAGATTTTGTTTTACAGAATATAGCTTATATTCATTATATGAGTATTATAACTCATATATGAATTTCTCTTGTGATTTATAACAACTAGCTATTAAAAACTAGATTTCTAGAAGTATTTGGTAAAAGAATTTTAAGAATTTAAAAGATTTTTTAATTTTTTTTCAGTTACATAATGTAGCAGACTGAGGCTGTCACTAGATCACTTAGCAGAACATAATTTTTATGCTGAGAAATTGCTATATGAAGAAATATAATATGTACAACTGCTGCTGAAGTAAACAACAGTGGTTTCTCCGCAGGCCAAGTATAGAAAAGCTAATCCTAGCAAGATGTGTAAGACTAAATTACGGGCATCAGGGTCACACATCTTATTAAAATCAGTATTTTAAAAACTGCTTGCTTAAAACATTTACCTTGGCACTGTAAATTATCTTTAATACCAAGCCAGCTATTATTCAGGCAACCTCTATTTCAAGCAGATAAATCCCAGATACATGATTGATTTTTGGTCTTCCTTATTCAAAGGAAAATATGAAGCAAAAATAAAGTTTGAATATATATAAAACTTCTACTTGCAAAGACAGCTGTGGTAAAATTCAGCCAGCTTCATTTTGTGCTGAAGTAGAGCAGAAGATTGGTAAAGATATATTTTGAAGGGAACTTCACTAACAAATAATCTATCTGGCTGTAATTAGTGATTTGCTCCCATTTCAGTTTTGCTTCAGTTTACTCTGAGTGCAATTCACAGCTTTAGGGTTATTTCTGACTTTATGACAGCATTTAATGTAATGCAGTTTTCTGTACTTCCTACATTTGAGATATGACCTTCTCATAATTTTTTTCCAAAGTTAACAATTGCAAACAAAGAATGTAGGATTCTTGTATAGATCTCTTAATTTAGTAATAAGAGTTAGTGATATGAAAATACCTTGATTTCTAATGTTTGGTCACATACTGTGTCATTTTTTTCTTAATGAATATAAATCAGGTTGTCCATATCCTAAAACATTTACAACTAAAAAGTTTCAAAGACCAAAATATGGTTCCTTAAAGTCAGTGAAAGGTCTCACTATGATATCAATAGCCATAACTGTACCCCCATCTGGGGCATTCTGGAAACTTCAAAGAAAAATACAAATATTACATAGCCATTATAAAAGAGCACGGGTCTAGGAAACGTAGCTGCTCTGGGCATTATGTTATAATACAATAAAAAGACTGCTCAGATATAACCAAAACAGAATAAAAATTCATCAGCCGTAATCAGTTACCTTCCCTATCCACTTAGGACAAATCATAGAATCATAGAATCCTTAAGGTTGGAAGGGACCTCTAGAGGTCATAGGGGTCATCGAGTCCAACCCCCCTGCACACACAGGGTCACCTAAAGCACAAGGCACAGGACTATATCCAAGCAAGCTGGGAAGATCCCCAGAGAAGGAGACTCCACAGCCTCCCTGGGCAGCCCTGCGCTGGACTCTCTCCAGCAGCTCCACATCCCTCTTGTACTGGGGAGCCCAGAACTGGACACAGTACTCCAGATGGGGCCTCACCACGGTTGTGGATAGGCGGACGATCACCTCCTTCCACCTGCTGGAGACGCTCTTCTCAATGAACCCCAGGATTCCATTGGCCTTCTTGGCCACGAGGGCACTCTGCTGCTTCATGGTCAACTTGTCATCCATCATGACACCCAGGTCCTTCTCAGCAGAACTGCTCTCCAGAAGGTCAATCCCCAGCCTGTACTGGTGCCAAAGGTTATTCCCAAGTGCAGGACTTTGCACTAGCCCTTAAATGATTTAATGATTAATGATTTAATTTAAAAAAAAAAAAAAAAAAAAAAAAAAAGTGAGCAGTCTGAGAATCATTGTGCACTTGTATATTCTAAAAAAGTTTATTTTTTCTCAAAGTTTATTTGTTAGTATTGAGCTCTTCATGTTCACTAATAAAACTTCAGTAATATCAGCACTAAAGTTTTGTTTTACCTGTCAGAGGATAAGTAACAGTTTAGTAATGCCTCAGGGTGACTGATGGAAAAGTAGCAAAAAAATAACTAGTCCTATAAAACCTATTTGCAACATCTAAGAAAAAACTTGAAAAGATAATACTACAGATTACCTATGTGTTATTTTCTATACTTGTGTTATAATTTGTCACAGGATCTTTAATTTTCTCATTTTCCATTTTTTATTGTTTTTGTCATGACAATGATTTTTCACATAATTCAGTATCTGCTAGATAGCTTCAAATTCTGCAGCAGGAGTCCRAATATTTTAGAGATGCTGTAACATGATCATCAGACTCTTCAACCCGTGCTTACTTAGTGATAAACTTTGTGAAAGAGAAGCTACCAAAGGTTTTTTGCCCTCCAAACAAGCAGCCTTTCCCTACCTGCTATTTTCACAACCTCCTTATTTCTGTTTCCCCAGGATGGCCCCTCAGCAGACAGCTAATTAAATCATAGAGGAACCAGGTCTGTGTGTCCCTTTTTGTGGCAGAATGAGCCCARCATTTTTTAGAGTAGTCTCCAAAACAGGATTTTTTTCACTAACTAAGTGGATCACAAAGCAATCTCCTCCCTCTTTCTCTTTTAATGAAATCTCAACCCCTTAAAGGAACCTAAAGAAAGGGGAATCATTGAAACAACCTAAAGGCTCAGAAAGACAAGAAAACAACCCATTTTTTTCATCTGTATCATCATTTCTCAGTCAGTTCCAAGTTGTTTTGTGGTCTCTCTCTGATTCATAATTATTTAATATCCATGGCTGGCAATATGGATGATGAGTGAAAAGAGTTGGTACTCAAAATCTTGTATTCCAGTAAAGACATTCATGGCTGCTAGTGCAGCCTCAGGGAAGCTTCCTTAGAGCCTGTCTGGCAAAGCTCATGAAAATTGCTTTCTACCTTCTCCAGCTGGCTCAGTGACTCCACTTCATCCTAGAAAATTGTGAGTTGGCCTCAGTTACTCACGTTTGTCACATTTTGCCTACACAACAGCAATGTGCTACTTGGATGTAAAATCTTTAGTGCTTAAGAAAGTCTAAATGGTACATAACAACATACCACACTACTTATCTTATGCTGATGACTACAAACACATTTAATTGTTCTGCTGCTTCCTCCTTTAGTCAACCAGACATAGACAATCTGGAGTATCACATAAAAGACAAGGATGAAGGAAGTTTTGCTCTTTGGCACAATCAAACTTTCCTCTGTAAAAGTAAAACTTTGCTTTTCAGGAGTCTTGAGGCTCTCCCAGAAGCACAAAATGACTTCTACAGAAAGAACTACTAAAAATCTCACTTTTTTTTTCAGTCAAGTACCAATTTTTTCCACTGATTTAATTTTTCTGACATAGACACGCTTATAAAATACACARTGAGTATATATGAGTAAAACATACAAACCTTGCAGACAAAATGTTCTTTTACCTTGACTTCTCCTTCTGAAAAATTATAGCAAGAGAGATATATGGTAGCTGTTAGTCAGTAYGAATTATTGTGCTGAATACTGCGATAATGAACCTGGACTGAGAACATACCTCCAGTAGATTTGCTAGTCACTGAAAAAGAAGCCAGTTAAATTGGTGTCTGGAATGATATGCAGAATTATTCCTCGAGAAATCTGGCTGCTGGGTGGAGATTTTCACTAACTGATAGCATCAGTGTTTCTAGTAGGCAAACAATAGGAAAAATACTGCAAAGAGAATAAACTCAGGATATGGCTCTTTCCCTGTCTATGGCCCTTTTCACTGTCTATGTCTTCTCCTGTGTTTTTGGAGTCAAAGTAAATGGTTGAAACAGATGTAATTATTGTGCAAATTCCACTGCTTTTATTATCTCAAATCATAGAGGTACCACACACAGTCTTTGCCTCAACTTCTGAGATCTTACATGGAAGCAAACCAGAGCAGAAATTGCAGCTATGCAATGAAGACGCAGAATTCATTCCTTTGGAAAAGGCAGGAGACACAAAAACAGGTTGCACTAGCAGGCAGAGGTACTTTACTGGTCAGTCTAGTGTGTGGCCAACCAATTTGTTAGCCTTTGTGTGAATCAGAGTCCCAGAGTTCCCATTTCTGAGAAAATAAATCAGAGAGGGTACAAAAACAAGCAAGTAACATCTCCAACAATGAAGCACATCTGTGCTTGATGCACTAGTTTCAGCTTAGCTTCATAGGCTAGGGATAGGTATGGTAACAATAAGAAAACAGTTATAAAAATAAAAATAAAAATAAAAATAAAAATAAAAATAAAAATAATAATAATAATAATAATAATAATAATAATAATAATAATAATAAAAAAAAGGCTAGGGACGAGTACCTGACTTTTGTTGTACTTTTGTTTGCTGTTGTGTACAGGTTGCATGCAGGAAAGTGCCAAGTGTGTTTTCTTCTCCTCCTAAGCTTATTAATAGCACCAGAAATAGTTAGTCCAGTGATGGAGGAGGACATGAGGTGTGGATGGAATGGATCAAAAGTCTTTAACAGGAAATATTTTGTCTCATTTTCAATATCCACTACTTGTATCAAAGTACCACCTGCTCTTCGAGACACTTATAAGACAGTAGAATAATGTATAACCTGCATTCTAAGTTTTAATTAAAAAAGGACTTTCATAAGAACCATGGCTACTCAGTAAATACACCTTCATGGTATAAATGAGTCTATGAGGTCAATGAGAAATAAGAATGATTAGTCCTTTGAACAAGCAAATTATCATAATTAATATTTTGGATTCCATTTTAATGATTTGTTCTAGYTCCACAGTACAAGGGCACTAAATGGCTTTTCTCATTTCTCTCAGCTTACTAATATGCATATGGAGACAGAAAATAAGGTGGTTGTGGCATCACTCTATTATTAAAGAATGAAGCAGATAAGAAAATATGTTGTTAACTTTGTGTTATGCTGTCTCTTGTATTTCAAAAATATGTGCTTCTGTACAACATATGCAGTCTGATACACRAACCCTGAAGGCTCAGGGAAAGTCCATTGGGATCTATGAATTGTGTAGTATTTTCAAGATTTTCAAGTATTTTCAAATATACTAAACTCAGAGAATCTGAGTACAGATCCTAAAATTTAAAATAAACCAGGAATCCCTGTGCTTATCCATCTTCCTTTTTATATTACTAGAAGGAAACAGAAATACAGAGTGATTTTGGCATAAAAGCAATGTGTATATGAGACCAGAGTCTGATGTACATGTTGATTAAGAAAATGATTGAGAGATTATGATGACGGGTGGAACAAATAGATATCCTAGAGCTATAGATACCAAAGAGCATCTGCATTTGTTTTTTTTTTTTTTGACAAAATAAAGCAGAAAAGCCATGATCTTAAATCAGTATCTGCTAACAAATATCTCTGAGAAGGAATTTGTGAAGTAGAAGGGAAATGTACAATTTTGGTTGCCAAGAGAAGTTCAGGAAAATCCTTCAAAAGAAGAAAGGAAGGAAAGCCTCCTCATCTTTTATTCTTACTCTATGTTTCCAAATGTTTGCATACTAAACTTGAAAGTTACAAAGATGACAGAAGTCCTTACTGTGACAAAAACAAAGTATATAAATTGTCTTTCTCAGGGGCTGACTTTAAGGAAAGCTGTTGCCTATTTCTTGTCTATCATTACTGTAGAAAATTCACTTGGAGTGTGCTCAGATAAAAGGTAAAAAACAATTCAGAAAGACTACTAAAATAAAAAACAAAACAAAACAAACAAAAAAAAGGAAAGGAAAAGCCTGTAGATAATAAAGTATACACATGCATGTGTCCCATTCTTGAGAATTAGAAAGCAAATTGAAAAAAAAAAATTATATAGCTTTGTTTTAGTTTATATTTGACATTGTTAGGTTTTTCTTTAGCAATATGCATTCAGTGGTAGTTTATCAAGGCAATTATTCAGCACGCTAATGCCTTATCTTGAGCAGTGCCTCAACTTCTTCTTTCATTATTTTGTTTCCAGAAATAAGGTAGGAATTTTAGTTCATTGTACATTTCACATTAGCAGGCTTTTACCATACAGTAATAGGTCTGTTTAGCACTGAATGTTTAAGGGAAAAAAAAAAAAGAAAAAGAAAAAAAAGAGACACAAATAAAATGTATTTGAAGTGGTACAATGAAGCATTGTTCTTTTAGTGTCACTGAACATGGACCAACTATACCATTCAGAAGTAAATGCAGAGCTCTGACATTTAACTCTGATATTACAGACTGATATTTCCAGAGTCACATGTTCAGTAATTGCATCACATTTACAATTGTCTTTGAAGTTTTAATCTCAGTTCATGCTACTATATCGCCATGAAGGTTTATTTTTAACTTGTTATATAAAATGTTTTTAAAAAAAACAAGGAAGATTCTCTTAGCATGAAATATGTCAAACTGAAAGCTGCTAATTTTATAACTTCAGTATATTGATTTTTAAAATTGGCTTTTTTGAAGTTTTAAGCAAGAAAGAAACGTTTCTTTTTTCAGCAGTTTTCAGATTTCATTTTTAAATTATGTTAAGTGAAGTAGGAATTTTAAGTATATCTATTGTGAAATATAAATAAGACTAGAGTAGGTGGTCCCACAAAGCCTAATTTTCCCAATAAAATTCTGAAAAAAAAATATAGTGACATGATAAACTTAACGAATAATGTATTATCCTCAAAATTTTTAAAGCATTTTAGTATCACAGAGTATGCTTTAAAAAAATCTGTTTTCCTTAATAGATTTCCTTAGCCCCATCAATTTCACATKTATTCACTGCAGTAACATTGTCTGAACAGAAACAAACCAGTTGCAACATGCTGTGACATGGATTACTGTGTGTTGCTACCCAAACTTGACCACATCTAACACTTCAATTGAACTGCTTAATGTGTAGTCACCAGTATCACTGCTGCTCAGACTTCATTACTCCCACCTAATAAAAAAGCCTTCCACTCCTCTCTGCCTGGTATCATTTTCTGCTTTCATCTCTAACATCACCAAACAGCATCTACAGTCCCCACCTTTTCTTCCAAATCCATGTTAGACCTCTAAATTGCTCTCTGCTGAAACTCCTTCCCCACGGCCTTCCTTTCCTCCCAGCCAAAGTTCAGACTCAGCCTTTCTTCAACTCTCAAACTTCTTCACATAATCATGTCTTCCCTTGATCACCCATGCACTTTCTACTTCTCATCCTCATTCTTCTTTTACTGTCTGATTTTCAGGGGTTTTCAGGGTTATACTGGTACTTGGGCCCTTTTACCAAATTCCATGATTGCATATACAGTTCATTTACAGAGCTACATCTTGACAACAAAATTCRAACTTTTCAATACTGTTCCCTTAATGTCTTGCTGTCAGCTCAGTTCAGCAGGGCTAAAGTAGTTTTACTCTGTTACTAGTAAAAGAATACTGAGTTACTGCTCTCAGGACAGAATTTCAATCTAAACTCCAAACATCATATCTGTCACTCAGGTGAAAATTTTATGTTAGGTTAAGCAGATTTCTGTGCATATCTTCTCTCTGTTCACAAGTCTGTCAATATTTCCTGGCAGTCCCATCCTGAAAAGTTTTGTTTATTGCAGCAGCCGTTTTCTTCACCAATGTTATCCTTCTCAAGCTATGTTCACTCACAGTGCAAGGAACCCTTTTCTAGCCTGTTGTTTTTACAGTATCATCTCTTTTTAAAAATCCCTCCCTGAATTCTTTCCTTTCAGCTGCCTCAGACCTGCACTATGATTTCGCTAGCCAGGCAAAATCCCAGGCCCCGTGCTATTATTTCCCACTGAGCTGCAGAACATCACCTCCCAGCTCCAGCCATCAAACAATGCCCATGCCCATCACTCATTTGTTGCATCCTCAAATGCTTTTTTTGTGTGTTACCCTTCATGGTTGGTAGCTCTCTGTAAACATCCACCTTCAAATCCATTTACTCCAAGGACTATGAGAGACCTGACAGCAGTTATGTTGGTTGTGCTGGCACTACATATCATCATCCTGACTTATTGTTTCCTTCTACTCCCTCATCTGTCTATATCAATGTGTTGTTTTTCCCCTTTGATTCAGAACTTATTGTACTAGTGACAAACTTTCTGTTCTGATTTTGCACAGCACCTAGTGCGCTTGGTACATGSTTCACAGCAAAGCTTTCAATGCACTAGTGTAATTCAAACAACATTTTTTTTCACACCTGTGGGAATGAGTTTCAGTTTTACTTCTTACATTCGCTATGAGATTATAAGAATCCTATTTTCAGATTACAAAAGACACATGCTACCATCTCCATACAGAAAAACAGTTTAAAGTATCTATCTTTCAGTATGACATTGTATCTTGGCAGGCCATCCTACTTGTTAAAGCTGTAGGACTAAYAGTGAAAGTTGCAAGATATTAAATGGTGCTGATTTAGATGAACAAGTATATCAGTCACTAAGGAGTGGGCTCACTGATCTTTATCTCAGCAGAATTATTAAGTCACACCATGTTATATAACATATACTGTTAAATGGTTTCCATTTAGCTTGGTGGCAAAATGGATTCTGCTGAAATAGTTTCCTYTGAAACAAATTGTGTGCAAGAGCACCACCTAAAGCAGAATTATCAGATTTATTTCACAGTTGATTAAATCACACTCTCTTGATGGAAATGAGCATCAGTGGGTCATAATGAAAGAACAAGTTTTTAAATCTCAGAGATGATAATAGGAGTATCCCTTCTCAATAAGAATGCTAACATGACAGCTCACATGCTGCAATATCAACATGACAGTAGACGTGCTGGAAACATGGACCCAGGTACTGACTCAGCTCAGTGGAGAGCGATATGTTTGAGTTCAGAAATTTGCTGAAGGTCTCAAAGGCAAAAAACAAAAGTACAACTATTTCCAGTGTTGGCAGGGCCACAGGAAAAAAAAAAAAAAAAAACAAGGATTTACTTGAGTTATTAAATGACTCAGATTATTTTCACATAGATTGAGCTGTTATCTTTTTGTTAATTCAACATAAGTAACCCCATGGAGAGATGGTCAGGCCCAGGGACAGGGACCACTTACTCACACAGGATGAAGAAAAGAAAATATAACGTATTGTTTACACTATTTATACAGAGCAAGTGTATTAGGATATTTTCTTTTTATGAAGAGAACCCTAACAAGATTCAAGTTAACTGTTAAAGTTAACTAACTTCCCAAAGATTTTGATCAAAACTACAACATTAATATTTTCCCATTTTTTGCCTAAAATCTAATAGTGATTTGCTATTAGAGGATGTATATAAACAAAACTAATTATATTCCTAATTCTTATGAACACATATTTACTCTGAAAGTTTATGAGCCTTAGATTTACTTTTTCCAAGAGTGTGATATATATGAAAATTAAAACAAATAAAATAAACTGAGGAAAGGGATTTTCCACTGGAACTTTCTATATAAAAGATTATCAAGAGGAAGCACATCCAAGGAACTAGTTAATAAAAGTACTGTTACCACAGTATTTTCATTCAGGAGCTCAAGTCCCACAGAAAGGTAGACCTAAATAGCTGTAAATCTGACAAAGAAGTTAATTATGAAGGAAAAGGGCCAAAAAGTGAGAAGGAGAAGAAGAAATATCATTGGTTTGACAACGATGGCTGCCAGAAACAGCTTGCAAATCATGGAACTATGTAGGGACGAAAAGTTGACTCTAAATTATGGTGAGACTAGGTCTCTAAATCACTGGGGAGCAAAATGATTTCAGTAGACCTTTAATTTTCAGATATTGAAAGTCAACATCAYGGCAAGAAGCTGCAATGCTTTACAGCAGACCATCATGAAGGTATTTTATTTTTTCATTTCCCCAAAATGCATGAAATTTTCAAACACAAGTGAAAATCGATCATCTCACCAATCATACTATAAGCAGCTCCCCTCCCAAGTGAGGTATGGATTAGCAGGATAATGAAGGAGATGCACCAACTTATCARCACAGAGTATCTTACACTTCTGTTGTACCTTCTTTTTCTAGGCACTCCCAAGTGTTGGGCTGATCATTAATCCTGGATGATTTAGCAAAGCCAGGAATAGAATTACAGCAAGCTAAGATTAATTAAAACAAGCAAGCAAGTCTCTAAACACAGAATCTCCTTCATAGTCAGGTAGTTGCCAACTTCTGCACTAAAACAAACAATAGCCACTTGATTAAGTCTTTGAATGAGTTTCAGCTTTTGCAGTATCACACAGGGTGAAATTCRTTATATTTTCTTCCTTCTCCTCAGATCTATAGAATCTTACCTAGAATTAGGTGTCTAGACCCAAAAGTGAATGAACTCCTTCAAATATCTCAAAAGGGCAAGCAAAGAAATTACCCTCCACTAAGAAATGTCAAATAATAAGCACAGGAGTAAAGCTAAAATCTGGCCTATTTCTATTGTTTAGGCAAGTATATTAGGACTGTSATCATCTGGAAACAAAAGACCAAAATCCTTCCATGACAGTAGGCTATCAACTACGTTATTGCAAGATTTCCCTGTCATAGTCAATAGTAAAAGAATTGAAGCCAGCAGGTTTGTCTGTCTTCAACATTCAGCTTGATCCCTGAAACTACAGTTATATCAGTAAATAAAGTCGACTTAAAGTTCTTTTTTTTCCCCACATGATTTTTTCATTTTGTCTGTTGCTATATTCCCTGGCAAAATTATAGTCTATGTCAACTATTTGTTTCTTAGATAAAATGTACGAATAAGAAGCATTTACTAAGAAGCATTTCCAACAATATTTTGGATATGTTCATCTTTTACTTTTTCTTTTTCTTTTTTTTTTTTTTTTTAGCAGAAGAAAAAGGAGAGAAGATGCCAAATGACTTTAACCTTTTGGGATGTTGTGAATGACATTAAAATGTAAAAGTGGGATTTAGGTAGTTAATCTTACAGGTCTTGTTCATGTTAACCTGCCAAAATACTCTGCAGGTTTTCTCTAGAAGGACCTTTCAAGCCAAACTGAAAGATAAGCCTTTATATCAATGTGGTCTTTGTCCAGATTGGTTAACAAGATTGGTACAAGACTATTTTGGAGTCACATATGCTGCCCACATTGGAAAAAAACAAAAATCAGTACAGTGACCTTCAGATGTTTTTAATCATGCTTTTTTTTTAATATAAAAACAATTTCTAACTGCTACCAAATAGGAATGGATTTTGACTTGTGACTAGAGCTGTGCAAGCGARATTTTGCTTTATGGGTTCAGACCCTAATTTTTTATTATCCTAGTTTTCTTTAACATTTTTTGAAGTATTTTGAAAAATAGAAACAAGTTGTTATTCTAGGAAAAAATTACTTATAATAAAAAGAGCAAAATTTGTTTACATTTTGKCTATTTTTAAAAATTTATTCACATTTTCTCTATTTTTAATTTTATTCACCAAATTTAGAAATAAGCTTTAGTTCCTCATGAAAAAAATGTATTACTGACTGAAAATCTTGGTTTACTTTTGCATATTCAAAGATATACAAGCCCTCTTCTCTCTCTGTAACTCAAATCATACTCTGGTAAGGGCATTTGTTGTCCTACTAACAATGGCACATTAAACATAAAGGGTTTGCTCATAATGTCCAGTTACCTTCAATGCAGTGAGCTTGATTTCTTTACATTATAACTTTCAGTTACACTGAGGAAAAGATTAAATATTTGATTTTCAGAAGAGTAATCCTACATGCAAATTTTCAGAAAGGGTGTCAGAAATTTAACACAATACTCAGCATCTGAACATATAAATAACAATTCCTCTTCTAAATGTGTGTAGGAACCTACAGTCAGGAAAACACATTTACAAAATCTGTAGCCCATGTTTTATTCTAGCAACCAAATCAGAACTGTAGAGTATATTATTAAAGGGCACAGGCTAATCTTTGTCCAGTTTTAATTTAAATTATAGAGATCTGAACAATTTTTTTTAGGAAACCTAAGAAAATGCACCAAAGAAATTCAGTAAACCTAAAGAAGATGACAAATGAGTAAATAGGATATCTAAAATAAAACCAAAGACATTACAAGCAAAATTTTTTTTTTTGATCTACCAATTCATTTCTGTAGAGTGAAACTTTTGCAGTCTAATACACTCCCTAACCTATGTATAAATATAAAGAAGAGATTGCCTTGACAAAATCATTCTTTCAGATTCTATATCCCTCCACTGGAGGTAAGGGCTCTTCAAAGAGGATAACCCTAATGCAAATTGAGTTAATTCTGGATCCAGTTCAAGGGACTGAGCCAAGCACGATTAGCACCATAAGGCTGTACCTACAGAACATCTTGTTCAAGCAATATTAGAAATATTAAGCCAGGATGACACAGTATGTACAAGAAAACACAAGCACCGTGATTTTAGGGAGGCTGACACTGATGGGAATGAAGTGTAACACAACCTATTGATTCCAATTCCATAATTGTGTTTTGGATGAGCATGATAAAATTGCAAACATTAAATTCACTTTCTCAGATTTGGAAATCTCTGTGAAATGGACAAAATCCATAATGGAAAAAATATCCAGGTAATATTGAAGATTCCCATAATCTGTAAACAGATCTTCATTTATTCTTTTTAAAATTAACCAGTTTTAAAGGGTAAATGTTTAAGGTAAACAAATAATATTTTTCACAATAAATGAGATTTTTATTAGGTGACATAACTTTGGATAGGCCATTGACAGGATTTATCACAAATAGTGCCATTTGCAAAAAGCTACATTTGAAGAGATCACCATTTGCATTAGTTCATTGTGATGTTAACAGTGTCAAAAGACAGAGAACATATCTATAAGTAGGCTCTAAATTTACTTAGTAGGAAACTGATCAAATAGTTGGAAATATTTATGATAATTGATTGTTTTTAAATGAATTCTTATTTCAGACTATATGAGTGGCCATTACAACACTGCAGATACAGGCAGAGAGAAAACGTTAAAAGAGAAGTTAGAGCAAAAGTGTCTCATGTAATTTATGTAAAAAGATGTATGATGTGACACATGTAAAAGGACATTTAGGAGTGGCAACAGTCCATACAGCATCCAAGGAAAGATGCTTCTCACCTAAAACTGTCCATGTAGACACGTAGGCTTGATCTGTAGCCCATGTAGAGAGAGAAACATCTTAAGAGGACAATTCCTTGTGTGCTCAGGTGACTACAACATGCAGATGGACTCTCCCCTGGGAAGTGCCCTGTTTTCTTCATAGACCCTGGATGACTCCCTTAGGCTGGAAAAATTAGCTGAGACAATCTCACACTCTGCAATCTATAATTTATGATATATATGTCCTTTTCTCTATGCCTTTTTCACATTAGAAATTTTACCCATATATCTTAGCACCTGTAATTTCTGGTCTTAACAGAATCACAGAATCACAGAATCACAGAAYCACAGAATCACAGAATCACAGAATGGT
Organism: Nothoprocta perdicaria; assembly: GCF_003342845.1. NCBI lineage: Eukaryota > Metazoa > Chordata > Aves > Tinamiformes > Tinamidae > Nothoprocta > Nothoprocta perdicaria. Next base: position 1,297,197 of record NW_020455610.1, read on the forward strand.
TGAGGTTGGAAGRGACCTCYAGAGATCATCTAGTCCGTCCCACCCTGCTCAAGCAGGGACACCCAGAGCATGTGGCACAGGACAGCATCCAGGTGAGTTTGGAAGATCTCCAGAGATGGAGACTTCACAGCCTCCCTGGGCAGCCTGTTCCACTGCTCTGTCACCCTCACAGGAAAGAAGTTCTTCCTCACCTGGAGATGGAACTTCCTGTTTCAGTTTACACCCATTTCCTCTTGTCCTGTCACTGGTCACCACTGAGAAGAGCTTGGCCTCTTCCTCCCCACATTCTCCACTCAGGTACTTATTACATTTGATCAGATCTCTCAGTTTTCTCTTCTCCAGAGAAAACAGGCCAAGCTCATACTATAGATGTTCCAGTCCCTTAATCATCTTTGTCACTCTCTGCTGGACCCTCTCTAGAAGCTCCACATCCCTCTTAGCCTGGGGAGCCCAGAACTGCACACAGTACTCCAGGTGAGGCCTCACCAGAGCTGAGGAGAGGGGCAGAATCCCCTCCCTTGACCTGCTGGCAACATTTCTCCTGATGCAGCCAGGATCCCATTGGCCTTCTTGGCCACGAGGACACTGCTACCTCATGGTTAACTTGGTGTCAGCCAGGACTCCCAGGTCCCTCTCTGCAGAGCTACTTTCCAGCAGGTCAACTCCTATTCTGTCCTACTGCCTGGAGTTATTCCTYCCCATGTTCAGGACCCTGCACATGTTCTTCTTGAACCTCTGCCCAACTCTCCAGGTCCCTCTGAATGGCACAGCCCTCTGGTGTGTCGGCCACTCCACCCAGCTTGATATCGTCCATAAACTTGCTCAGGGTGCACTCTGAGCCCTTGTCCAACTCATTGATGAACAGATTGAACAGTACCGGGCCCAGTACTGATTTACGGATTTARTTATTTACAGTTACTTTACTGCTGTAATATATCATATATTATACATCATATATATATACAAACAACAATTCATACATGGAAACTGACAGAACCTGTGCTTTTATGTATCTTCCTTCAATTTTTACAAATGATACCATGTCAACATATATTTTCATGCAGCAAAGYTATTAAAAATTAACAGCATTTTACCTATTGAATGAAAATATTTCTTACATTAAATGTTTAAATCGCCAGTGAAATGAAGTTCAACATTTATGCTAAGATGTTTTTAAAGCTTCAAAGACAAATAAYCATAATAAAAGATGTTCCTGTTTAATCTACAAAATAAGTATGTTTCATTTTAATTATCTGGGTAATGACCAAATAAGTACATCAGGCACATTCTTTCCAAGAGATAATGAAAGGCACAGAGGAGCAAACAATATCATTGAGAACAGACCAACACATTTTGATCTAAAGATGACTCCAATAATGAAAATTTGTCTTTTGCAAATGACTCACCTTCTGAGGACTGCACCGAAGATGTTGAAATTCACGATGATGCATGTGAAAATAAAATTATCAATATGAAGATGAGGAACAGCAGTCTCTCACTAAAGAGCTATTTGATAATAATGAAATTGAGGAAACAGTTAGTCATACTAAAACAAATGACAGCAGAGGAAATGTCAATGAATCTGTAACTATTTCTTTAAATGAAAGAGGAAGAGATAGTATACAGAGAGAAAATACACCAGACAATGTTGTTCCTGACTCATGAAAAGACTAAAAACTAACAAGCACAGGCTTAAACAAAAAATAGATAAATAAATATAAAATAAAAAAAAATGAAATAATTTTTGCTTATGAACAACTGTTTACACACTAAACTCGAATCCAAGTAACTGCTTATTGGTGTTACTACTGTGCTGAGATCCTGTGAGGAGCAGAAGAGGGTGAGTGGATGGGAGGTGTAGGTGTTTAGAGCCTCCTGGTATTTGGCTCTTCATCTTTCCTAAAATTAAGATTCATGCTGACTATAGAAGGAAATAATCTTCTGCTTGTCTTAATCTCCACATTAGCTGATGATGCTAGCAGCAGCCCTGATGAAAACGTGCCTGATGTAACACCACCACAGGAAACTAATGATCGTAATGAATCCACTCACTGCTGAAGTGCAAAGAGGCAAACACATAAATCTGTTTACAAAACAAGAACAAACAAAGAAAAAATAGAGGAAGATGAGTTATCAGCCCAAACAAGTGTTTGTGTTATCCTTGTCTTCATACTTCATGCACTTACTTGCAGCCTTTTTTTCCCTTCTCTAAATAAATCAAAATCTTCATAAATTATATTTATTTTTTTCAGCTGTTTGTACTCCTTACTTTCAAGCCTCCACAGAGATCTCTAGAAATATACAATTTCTACTAGCTCTGTGTAATTCTCATTGTACAATTGAAAATTAATCTCCTCCTTTCCATTCTGTCTGAAAATAGTCAGCAGTTAACAGGTATATAATATCAGTTCCTGCAGTAGTTAGTGTTCTGTCACGCTTCTTTTTAGAAGTTTATAAAATGACCATAGATTATTATCTTTAACTGAATTTTTCACTGAAATTTTTATTTATAATATTCAAATCAATTATTTTACAACAAAATATCACCCCAAATTGTCACTGAACTTTCTGACARAATGTACCTCCTAATTTCAAAGGAACATTTGCCAACTTGTCTGACAAGGTTTGATCACAGTGTGGAAACATTGGGGCATTTTCACTTTTGAAAGTTTAGTTTGTTTTGAAATACAATTTAGTTTTTTTTTATTAATCCAATAAGACATAAATAAATAAATAAGGAATTATTCATTCAAACCACACCCAAATTGTGCTAATCACTGATCACCTTGGATATTGAAGAAGCCCCAGATTGAAGGGATTTTAAAAGCAATTACATAAAATCATGTAGGAAACATACTTCAGTATTGTTAAACTTTAAATTTGCAAATAAAACTACCAACTCAAGCCCCAAAGCTACTCATTAGTTGAAGCCAGGAGGGCTTCTCTTATCCTGTATACTTTATTCTCACATTTTTCTCGTTTCCTAAAGATCTGCAGTGTATAACTGTGAAGGGCAGGACAGTGACCTAGACGGACACTCACTCAGACCCAGGCAGCAATTCTTATGTGTATTTTCATTGTTGTTTCGGAGACAYCCGTGCTATTGCACTAATACTGCATTTAAAATGGATCTTTATTTGTGATATTTCTTTCAGTATTCAGTACTGGTTACCATAAAAAGAGACACCTCTATGTACAAATTAGAAGACAGAGCCCAAGCACGAGAGCAAATTGCACACTGTTGGATTAAAGTTGCTGGAAATAACTGCTGACAACTTTTTACTGACATTACAATTTCTTCTGTTGGAAGCATGGTTTGGTTGTGTATGATTAATATATTTACATTCCCTCTCACAGAGCCATTGTTTTACCAAAAATTAATTGGCTACTTGTTTATTATCTACTCAAGAGAAGCTAATCGCTAATCTTCCAGCTGCAGACCTCAAGAAATGTATTAGGTTTGTCTGTGCCCTGGAAGGAAGCACAGAGACATTTAGAAAGAAAAAAAATGCTTTGGGGCAATGTTAGCTTGACACAAGGCAAAACAAAAGGAAAAGAACAAAAGGACAGGCAAGTGAGGAGGCAAACAATCTAATCTCTAACCTCAGATGAATAGGACACTGAGCCAACAGTATCTAAAAAAGTGTATTGAAACTGAAAAGGTACCAAAGAGAATTGCAAAGGCAAATTAAAACAGCTAAATATTACTACTATAGCAAGAATTTTATCTGTAGGTCAAAAGAGGTTGATCAGRTTGATCAATTTTTTGAAAGGAAAGAGTAAAGGATTTGAATATTTTAATGTGTTTTGGATATAGAAGYCAAGGATGGATCTCAGGTTATGCATTTAATGTACTAGCAATTTAGAAAGTCAAAAAGGACAAGAATTCCAAAATTAGAGATGAAGATATGGCCAACCGCATCTTGAAGCAGCAAGGCAGCAAAGGTGTCCAAGGACATGAGAGCAACATATGAGTTTAAAGTTTATAGACCATTACAAAAACATGTGTCAATCTTTATAACTGTAGGCATAGGCAACATCACTGGGARAATCTCACGACACAAGAAGGACAAAAAAAATCAAGTAGCAGTTACAAATGTGGTATTCAGCAGGTGTAGTTGTGGAGAAGGGAGACAGAGATGTGCATGCAGTGGGTATCAGAAGCTTAGCTTTCTCCAGTAAGATAAGAATAATAGAAAGTAATGGAAATGTTTAATAGACATCATAAAAAATTYCTAGAGATACTGAGAAATGCAGGAAGACAGAAAACCATCAAAGACAGGATCAAGGACTGTAAACACTGGGAATATGAATCATAAGTGATAATGGAGAAAGGTAAAGAACACTGCAAAGAGGAAGAAAAAATCTAAAAAGGAGGGAGAACTTGGAAGGACTACTCTAGAAAAAGAGAAGTGTAGTACCAAATGTGTAGAGAGAAAACATTAAACCCATGGTGGAAGAACTGACTGCCTTTGTTCCTTTTCCTCCTCTCTACACAATGAAAACTTTTATAAGACAGCTGTCAGCTTATTTACTCTGTTTTTTTTTTTTTGAGGTTCCCAAGGAGGAAAAGTATCATATGAAGAAGGATCTTTTTTTTTCATTGCCTTAAAAAATATCTAGGAACACAAAGAATCAGGAAAAAATTCTCAGTTAAGCTTTTCAAAATCTGTATACATTGCATGAGAATGCAAAGAAAATAAGAATCAATATTTCCAGAGAAGCAAAGAATTAAAGGCATATGGTCTTTAAAAAAAAACTCAGAAACTTTATTATATAATCATATATAATAAAAACAGTGGTGAAAACTCATGCTACCTCATTGCCACATTGTGAAGTTGACTGTACTTCCAAGTATTATCTGTATTGTAGTTAGGGCAAAAACATTTTTAAGATATCTTCTGTGATTCTTAGACAAACTTAGATGAATAAAGAATGAACTGGGTAGTTTTTGATACTACAGATGTGTAAAAAAATCAAAGGAAAAGAGCTTCTATCCAATCCTTTGAGCTGCTAAAATGCCTCTAGGACTTTCCATTAGAAGACAGATGTCCCTTAGAAAGATCAGAAAACAATATTCCATTGGGAGCAATTTGATATCTGTATAAAATTGCCCCTTTTTTAAAAAAGTGGCCGAGGAACAAGTTTAATATAAAACACATAAGATAAAAAGACCATGTGAGATCTATTAGCTTTGCAAAGTCAAGCACACAGGAATTATGTTTTATTTGAAATATTGCAAATTATCTTACTTTAACTAAGCATCTTGGCTATGTAATCAGGCACTTGCAAGGTTTCCAAGGTTTGTTTGACTGTTCCAGGTGGTAAAAAAGAATACAGGAATGGTTACAGTCGCTTCACAGTTTTACAAAAGCACAAACCAGCAAAAAATATTCAGGATACTGATGAACACTGCTATTCAAAGTCCGCTTTAACATGCAAAAGATTCAAGCAACAACTGAAAAGTGATACACCTTTAGCAAATGTTTATGAATAACATATATTCATATACATATATATGTATATGAAGAACATATATAGTATATGAGCAAAGATGTATCAGTTCAGTATTTGCCATGATATATATATATATATATATATATATATATATTTGTGTGTGTGTGTGTGTGTATATGTATATATATGTTTAGGAACAAAGTGCAAGAAGGGACCCGAGGTTCATCAAGGCCAGGCACCTGCAGCTGTGTGCAGCAGATGTTGGGTTCAGAGAGGTCTGCTGAGCATCTGCTCCAGAAGCCACTGCACCAAAGGGCCATAGAACAGTGCTCTAGCCCATGGTATAAACTGCAAAGCTAAAGTGAAATCAAAGTTAAAATGTGTCAAAGAAAGAGGATGAGATTTATGTGTTTCAGCTCTTTCTAAATAGCAAGAACATAGCTTATTTAAAAACCTACATGCTCCTGTTCCTGAGAGAAAAATCTAGCTATTGATCTGAAATCTAGCAGTTGTTTTAGTCCTGAACATTTAGACAAAGCAGTCCATATTAGCAGTTCATATATGGAAGGTATTTTAAAAACATCACAAGAGCAAGCTTACCCTGCCCAATAGCTGTAGTAAMATCTTTAGAAGTAGTAACATGTTTAAATTTAAAGTTTAAAGTTTAAAATTATGCACTAATTTATGCACCTCTGCTTATCATCTGCTTCACAGGTACATGACAAGATGAGTGTCTTCAAAGAAAAAAAGGAAGATCTCACTAGCATTCCTCAGCAGACAGGTTGTTGTCACTATTTCACCATCTTCCTTTTCTTCCTTTCTTCCTTTCCTTCACAGTAGTGGCACAGATTTCAGTGATTTCAGATTTCACCAAGTGGTAAAAAGAAACCTTTTGATGGCACTTTGATGATCTGCCTAAGAGAAGCTGTCTCAGCATTACAACTTTGCCTCTCCAGGCTTCCAACTGTTACAGAGATTTATCCTGGCCAACTTAAGCAATTTAAGCAATTTAAAAATTAAATATTTAGCCTGAGGTAGCTATCCACAGTCTTCTCATTAGCTGTAAAGAGAAAAACCACCTTCAGAGGGCAAATCATCCCTCTCATAGGACATCATAGGACAGGTCAGGCAGGAGACCTCCTGGAAGTCTAATTCTTGCTCCGACCTTAGACAGAGTTCACATTGCTTTCTTAAGTGATCTTATTTTAAATGTTGTTAGATGCAGGCCCTGTTCAAAATATTTCAATATCTCTTAARTGAACTATAAGTTGCTTACCAAAAAATGGAACACAAATCAGATTTCCTAAGTAAAAAAAATATTTTATCTAGGGTTTTTTTAAGAAAATCCTTTTAAGGACCATATTATTGGCCATTTACTTGATCCTGCAGATCACTTTCAAATTTGAGAAGAGGAGGGAGAGAGAAAAGGGATCCAGAGTCCCCCTCTGGAGGACATATGTATTTTTTATTTGCATACACATGCACATACACACATAGATGCAGTACTCCTGAACACAAAGGGTAGCTAATTGTACTCAGCAAAYATGAGAGTGCAAACAGTTTGGGCCAAGTTTTTTTTCAGCACTTACATTGCTAGGGGARAGAGGGCAATAGGAAGAATTGCTCTGACTGTGTTTTATTGGAGTTAATAGCTGGCTATGAAACACCTTTGAAAAGCTGTGCAGTCCTCTGAATTTCAGTGAGATGGTATTTTCCCCATCCRCTTCCCTTAGCTAACGAAACCATGCCACCCATGGTCTGAGGCCAATGTCTATTTTTGACTTCATGGCATCACGAAAATTGATGTCACTTGGCCAAGAAGCTACATTGGAGTTCCCTCACTCAGGGGCACTGAAGCAGGATTGGAAGGGAAAYAGGAATTTACCTCTGAAGCCTTGCATTTAGGAATCCTGCCACAACAGCACTTCAAAGGGAAGTTCTTCCTTTCCCCACCAGGCCAGAGTCCACTCCCAGCAATGCTACAGAGCAGCTGGGCTGGTTAAAGCTTTCCCTGAATGTACAGGAAACTGCACAAAGAACCAAATCAGCACTTTATTTATGCATTTTAATGCATGAATTAAAGAACATACTAATAGGTCTGGTAGGCCAATTCCTGGCCATGTGAGAAAAAAGGAGCCAGCAAACATCTCCCAGGGAAAGCTGAATGTCCTTTTAGTTCTCCAGAAAAAAGTTCTTGTATTTCACACCTCTTTCTAAAACCTACTTCATAACAGATTTAAGCTAATTTAGATCAAAGCAAAGCTACAAAGAGGAAGCTCCTTATAGAGAAGAGTCCAAACCCCTTTTAAAACAACAGGGTTCCACAATTGGACACAAGGCCAACAAAAGAATGCTGCCTTTTAGACATCATTTTTAACACMTCCCTCTCTAATTATTCAAGTAAATTAAATTCTACAAGTGAAGAAAAGTTCATAAAAGTTGTACTTATTCATCTCAGAGGGAGATGTGGCGTGTGAATAGTGTCCATAACCTCAGAGGGTGAAATGTAGAAAATATCACAGGCAACTCCCACTTCAAGTTAACTGAACCAAAAAAAAAAAAAGGGAGAATCCTGATGTGAAGGAGACTTGAAGGAGATCCTCCCTAATCACCTTTTAATAGACTCACGGCTCTGACACAGGAAACAAATCAAGAAGGCTGAGGACACACAATTGTTAATCACCTACATTTGCTATCAAGTTCAGTAAGAYCATAGAAGCACAGAAAATGAGTCTGATCACAGTAGAGAATAARGCTCATTGTTAAGAATATCCACAGAGGTTTATAATATTCTGGAGCTCCAGACATGGCAAATCCATTGTGCTTCCATRGTTATTTATTTGTCTCCAATGAGAGAGGGGAAAAAATCATTATCAGCTGTAATCAATATAGTTCATAAGCATTGTTTTTTTCCGTAGGATTTAGCAATACTAGATTTATAGTCCTAACCTGTTCAAAATACTTATTAGATTTTCAAAAGACGAAAATGGATCGAGCTTCACTGGGAAAAGAAAAAAAGAGAAACAAGAGAGAAAGTGAACTAGTACTCCTCACCACATTGTATATTAATGTACATTGTGTCAGAATGACACTGCAACTTGGAAAAATGAAGTTTAAAATGTCTTCATATTTTTTCTCCTAGAAAGGAACGGCAGAGTTTACAAACAGGGTAAAACAGGCAGCAAGAAGGTCTGCAGAATAAGCCACATAACTTGATATAAAAATAGCTAAGAGAATGAGGGAAACTCTATTAAGGCTAATTTGGAAGGTGTTTATCCAATGCCAAACCAACAGACCCATGCATACCTCGTTTTCCTTAAACCTTGCTGTCCAGAGGCATGAAAAAACACCATGCTTGGATTTTCTCTGCCCAGAAAATCTGCACTAATAGACACGGTACAACCCCTCATGAGGTTTCCAGGACATATATTGTTTGCTCTTTTATTCCACTAAGCTTCCTAGTATAAAGGAATGCTGACAAAAGACTACTTTACCCTGTACAACTTCTTAAATCAACTCCTTCAAACAGAAGCTCTACTGGCACAATCGATTTTTCTCCTTGCTGGCATCACTGCCTCTACACTTTACCTTCTGTTAAAATAGAAATGTCATGAAAAGTAAAATCCCATTCTCACCAGTGTAATCACATTCTAGTATAGTACTCGCCCTGGTTTAAATACACATTAGTGATATGTGCTCATGTTAATACACGTTAGTAATATGTAATTCACTAGTGGGAATTACAATCAGAATATATCCCTATACGCACGTGTGTACCAGCACATTTTAGTCCTTGACCAAATGAAAAGAGGTTACCATGTTATACATGTCATATTATATATTTTATATATACTATTTATACACATTCTGTAGATATGCACATATGCATAYATACACACACACACGTGTACGCACACCATATGTATGATTACATCCATAGTTAGACTACTACTATTACATCCATCGATGTAATCATGTCAGCACAAAGTAAAAAATGACCCTTGCACCAAGTAACGAAGCTAAACAGATTTTCAGTGAATGTGGAGCCTAGTACGACACCAGAATTACAATGTTAGGCGGAGATGAAAGTTCCCAGAAAGAGCTTTACCCTGTAATTGGGCCAGTTACTGGTTCCTCTTCAGTGAGTTTCCTGACACGAGCTCCTATCCTCCGAAGGCTTGTGCTCACAGTTGCTCACCRTCGAACTGCTGCAGATTTTCTACCTTTTCTCTGAGTAGCAACTCATTTCCCAGCAAGTCTGGTTTTGTTTCTATTTAAATGAACACTGCTGCAGCTTTCACTATTTCTACTGTCTTAGAAAAGGAGGACTCTGAGCACGCCATGGCCCAGACTTGCAGGTGAATCCTGAGTGTGTTTATTATGAGATGAGGAAAACCTCTCTACACGCAGAACTGTTTATATCTCATTTTGCCTCCTATCTCAGCACCCTTGGGATGGATCATCAAAAGTACAGCTGCCACTGTATGCCACATTACAGGTCATTATTGCCAGGTGACGTCCAGCTTTGCCAACAACCTTAGCTGGTTGTACACTAGGGACATTAACAGCTCTTAAATAAAGTTACAGCATCCTCTTTTCACGAAGAAACACATGCAGGGCTGATTCTGCTTACTTCATTGCATGCTTATTCTGAACTGTCAGAGGACAGCAAAGATTTTGTTTCTGTGGCATTGCTATTCCCAGCTAATTTCTAGATATTTTAAATTTTTTTTCAGCTTAAGCAAATAGAGTTCATAGAGTAGCATAACCTCCTATGGAGTTCATGTGCTTGTTACTCCAGGGAATCTAGCAGAAACTTGTAAAAAAACTCAGAAGCTTATTAGTAAAATGCATAAATTGCCCTCCCCATGCTTGATACACTTAACAGACTATTCCAAATTCTTTCAAAATTGGGTTAAATATATCACAAACAATATCAAAATTAACACAACATACTTTTCCAGCACATAGCTAAGCAATAAGTCTGAAAGGTCAGCAGTGAAGAACAGTAAAATAATAAATTTCTAACAGTAAATTCTAACAGTAAAATAATAAATTATGCCTAACGTGACATATAGTTAACTGCAAAGCTTCACAAACTTTTCTCCAAATATGCTATACATGGTTTCTATTGTATGGATTTATTCTAATATGGTTAGAAGAGACATCAAAACTGGCCTTGCAGCTCAAAGCTAGGAGCAAACTTAACTATGAGGAGACTAGCGTCTCGCCATAATTAGCCCATCAAACAAGGAACACACTTGTCAGCCACCAAATGCATATACAATTATTCAGCAATGTTTAAAGGAGTAAAGGAATAAACATGATCAAAGAGCATCCAAGAATTAGAGATATATCATTTTAATCTCTGAAAATTGCACTACACATCAAATGCATGACAAATAGAATAAATAACAGACAAATTTGATTTATAAAGTTTGAATACCACCTAGGGGTTATGGTGACATCATGCAGCAGAAAGGAACCAGAATTTAAGATTAAATTTCACCTTCACAATTCACCAATTTTATTTTCTAGACTGCTGGAAAGTAAATTGAAATAGATCTCAAATAGAATAGACATGTCTTTCACAGACCTATATTTCATGTCTGTGTTTTCAGTAATATTTCAAATCCCACAGGATGAGTTTTTAAATTCTTACAGGAAGCCATAGTCTACCCTTGTAATTGCAATGATTCGGTTATCTTTGCACTTSGTCATGCAGGTTTTTGGTGAATATTAGAGCTAGATATTCTTCCTTCCTGGGGASACATAGCAACAGTTAACAAAGATTTTCCTGGAGAATTTAAATATATGCAAATAAAAAGTGTGAATTATTTCTCTTATAAGCTTTATCATCTGCAGTGAGCAGTTCTTAAATGTCCCACTCCKCATCTGTTCCAAGTGGCCCTTCCTATTCACAGGTGGGATGAGCGAGACGATCTCTAGACGGGCTTCAGTATCAGCTTAGAAGTATCAGCTTTATCTATGTGGGTATGGCAGCCCTCGGGGTGACTGTCCTTGCTCTCAAGCGTTTGCACCTTGAGCTGTTGTGTTGCCTTAGAACCACTGTGGCATATTCACACAAGCCAGGCCCGGTGGTATTTGGTTATTTTTTTTTTTTTTTTTGAAACACAAAAATCTAAGAAGAACAAAGGGAGATGTTCTACACACAATCCAGCTGAGAAACAGAAACCTGGCACTCACTGTCTGCTTGTTGTTACCCCTAAGTTAAAATAAAACAGCCAGCAGGAGGGAGCAAGCCTGGGTGCTGTCTGGTTTTATTCTCTCAAGCTAAGATTCAGATGAGAATGGTACCTCTCCTGGTCACACCAGGTACAGGGTGACCTGCGTGGAAGAGGCTGGTGCTGCATAGCTCTGGATGGTAGTAGGAAGGCACACGTGTCATCAAAATAGGAAGCCAACACATCAAGGAAGAACAATGTGGATGGGACAACAGACATTCTATGCGGTGCCATTAACACAGTTTACAGGTGACATTATGGACTGGCATATCCTGTATGAAGATGCTATAAACTGTGTCGAAAGACTGTGTGAAACTTTCCTGAGGATAAAGGTCTCTTTTCAAAAAGGCAACAAATTGTTTGGTAAAGGATGTCTGGTCTCCCTAACTAATGCAGCCCTGTAGCAGTACCCCATGTCAGTCAGCACCAGCACCTCCCTAAGACCATTTTCACTCAGGCCCTCTGCAAAACAAAGAGGCTTTTATAGTCCTAGGCTTGAATAGACAGGTTTTGGAATAAAAACAGCAAAAATGACACAGAACAAAAATTAAATGGTTGCTAAGCCAGCATCCCTCATGCTCACCAGCAGGATGGGTGATTTTCTTCAGGCTTGTTTTTGGTCTAGAAACCTATAGCAGCAAACTCACTACATCCTTCAATATGTTTTGGGCTTTGGACCCCCTGCCAGTCCCGCTGCCAGGGGCACCCGTGGGCTCCCTCACGGTGCTGTCCCTGTCTCCCTGCTGTCCACGGGCCTTCAGCCAGGCCAGCCGCGCTCTCCCTGCTCCTCGCACCGTCTCCCACAGCTCCTGTGATGCTGCCTGCCAAAATCCAGGAAAGGAAAGCCACCTTTTTGGCTGGTTGTAAAAGGAAGATGGCACGGGCCGATGAAAAACCAGCAAGCAAAAGCGTGCACCAGATGCTATCTATCACTTGTCTCCCCGTCCGCAAGCAAATGACACCTGAGCTTTACTCCCGCTCCCCTCTGCAGCTCGCRGTGTGCCTCAGAGCTCACTGAAAACAGCTATCGATCCGAGGCGCTTCTTGGATAGAGCCTTTTGAGCAGCTCCGTGCCATCTTTTTTCCTGATGATCAGAAAATACATAAAGCCAGGGGAGCTCAGGGGGACTCTGGACTTAACTCCAGCCAGGAGCAGCACTGGCAATCGCTGCTCTGAATAAACTGAATAAAACCATGAATAATAGCTGAATAAACCCAAACATACCGCAGACTCGCTGGCATAAGCCGCTTGCTCTGTTAAAAGGTATATTTTTTATTGCTGAGCTACTCTCAACTAGATTAAGATTTTTTTATTACCTTCATCAGCTTAGTATCTGTCACATTCAATTATACCAACTCATATTTAAGAATAATGCTAATTATTTTAATGTGTTTGCTGTAAATCTAGCCTATGCTAACAGCTTCAATGCAAATCGCTTATGACCTGAATTCTGAATTATATAAAAAAAAGGTTTTTGTGTTACTTGTATTCCATAGTATTCAAAAACCTATGTGGATCAGATTGTCACTGTAGGAGAATAGCACCAAGCACATAAGAAGACTAGTTTTCCCATTTCAAATATCTTCCAGATAAGAAAAGAGCTTAAAAGCAGATTGAAATCATGATATATCTGACTTATTGTTTCAGACTTCTCTTCTGAAGACATGCAACATTAAAGGGCAATAAAAAGTGAAAAAAAAATCAAAAAGAAACTGTTAGTATAAATGACTTTCATAGAGTCTTGTTTACGTCTAAACAAATATATATAATATAGAATGAAATCTGTGGTATTGACTCAACTGTGGTGTGCAGGGGCAGAAGCAGCGGATACTTTACAAATATTTCAGAAAATTCAAAGCTATTGAATTTAGCAAATAATTTATTCAGGCCTCTTCAGATTTAAAAAAAAAAAATCTTAATTTAGGCTTAAACTCAGTTTTCAATGTTAAATGTATACTAGAAAAAAATTCCTTTAAATTGTGAAACCTGAAAAAATATAGTCAGCAAGAAATAGGTGGTTATCCACAGGATTCTGTTATCCTCTGGAAAAAAAAAAAAAAGGCACAGATAGCACAAGAACACTACTTTGCTTCCATATTCAGTTAGGGACCTCATACCTATGACTTAGTTCACTTAGTTCAGAGCTTGGATTCTTGTTCTCGCTATCTTCATTTTATTATTCATACTGATTTAAAGAATCTTTAGAGAAAGTTGATAATCTGTGACAGACAGGGAATGAGAATCAGGCTTCAGCCTTCTAAGACTAATATGTAGTCTTATAACTATTAGACTAGAGAGATGTGTTGCCTCGCTATAGCTCTTATGCAACATAATTAGCTGCAAATTTCAACTGGAGGCTGGTAGAAAATTCCTGCCCCACTTCACCTAGAACATGAATGCTGAGGGTAAGTGCATGTGTGTGGCTATTTTATTTGGCTGAAAATTGGTAAAAGCATTTAATTAATCACCTCAGGTTTAGAAAATGCTGAACCCCAAACTACCATTTCCTGGGCAAGTCAACCCTTAACTAACAGACGGGCAACTTGGGTAATGTTCTTACCATAAGCTTCAATGACAAATGTAACTGAAACGAAGGCRCTGATCCTCAATCTTTGTGCCAGGAAAATAGAAAATAAGTCATCCCCTGACATGTAAAGCAATAACACAGTGTTTATTTGTCATAATTACTGAGGGACATACATCTGGATAGGACATGCTGCTGTATGGCTGGGCATGCTTCTGTGTGGCGGTGTTATCATTTCTAAGCATGTGTGATCTTTTGCAGTTGAATTGACATGCAAGGAACTCTTTTCTTTTTTTTTTTTTTTTTTTTTTTTTTTCTCGAGTCTAATAAATAATTTTTCCTTACAGTCCTCTAGGTGGAAGAAGTGGTACATCACATACAGACCTGCATGTCTGAGATGCTCACATCTTCAGACTTTCATTGTGTGCAAGGCACCTCATAYGCTGCTACCAAGAATTCAAAAGTCATTTTACTTTTGGTAAAGTGACTATTAAAACCATTCAAATGTTCTTTTAAAAATATATGTTATGACTTACCTTTTCCTTTTGCTCTTAGGGTCTCAAATCTATAAGGCAATTCTTATATCATTTTAAAGTATTTTTTTAAAGAAGTATCAAATGAAAACCTGTGGTGGAAACCTTAAATGGGGAAGTTCCAATATATCTTAAATATTATCTTCACCTATCTAGACCTACTTCATGGGACAAGTCTTTTCACAAGGTTTTCTAGCACCTTTCCTATTCATTGCAGTGAGAAACCATAAATACTGTAGCAGCTTCAGAAAAGTTGCTGTCTGGTCTTAGAAAGGTTCTAGCTGATCTTGCTAATATATAATTGTTGAAGTCAGTCACTAAGTTCTCAATTCAGCCTTAGAAGAGAAGAAGAGCCTCCTGAGAGGCTCCTCAGAAGAGACTGAGTGGCTCCTGAGAGCCACTTATCAGCCTCTTGAGAATACTTGCCCATGGATTTCCCAGCAGTGTGTTCATCTAGGTATCTCCTAAATACGTTCCATTCAGCAGGTTAAAATCAGAAGGTGCTCATATGTGTTCTAGCTACCACAGTTTGCATCTCACTGTGCTCATAGCTTGTTTTCAATAGTAATATGAATTTTAAAAWGGAAAACCTGGTTCTGGTTTTGTCTTCACCTGCAATTCAGTTCAAAGCTTTTATCGCTAATGTGAARGCAATGGGAAAATCTCCTGATCCTGAGCCCTCATTGAGTTCCGTTTTCATGTAACTTCTTCTTATCCTCTTTCTTGCTTCTTTACTGTCTTTTCTGTCTGTTTCCACTAACTAGATCCTTCTAGAATATATATGGATTKTTACTTGAACTATAACTTTTCCTCCTCCTTTTCTTTATTTGCCTCACAGCCAATCAGCCTGTGAAACTAATTCTGCCCCTAAACCTACACAAAATTACCAGAGTAATTAATSCAGTTTCCAATTTTGGCTATCCATACAGAATCTCAAAACATAGATGCTTAAAATTATCTTTGAGAATACCCGTGGAAAAATACTGATCATACAGCTATTTGCATACTTTCTGCATTAAATACAGAGAGGGGAGCTTTGAAAATTCTGGCATAGATTTCAATACTTTCTGAAGTAATCTTAGATAAAATGCATTGTGCATGTGTTTCAAAACTCCACTTCAAACACTTGTGCCAGTGAAATGCTGCCATTTTAATTCTGAGCAAAGAGTTGATCACCTGCTGAGCCCAATGTTAGGTCTAAAGTTTCCTGTCATTTAAAAGCAGTCTTCTGACTTAAATATAAAATCAGTGGCTTACACAGTGAATCATTATAAATCTCTTACAAGCYTTTAAATCAATCAGTCAAGCTTAGAAAGCAGTGATTTGGAGAATCATAGCTCTGAGGCTTTGGGGCTTTTTTTGTGCAAGAGTAAGAAATGTAAATGATTCTGTAGCTTGTAGGGAGTGTRGTTAGTTTGCTTTTTACCTCTCTAAGAGTACCCCGGTTTGGCTAAGGATATTTACCACAATATTTGAAAAAAAATCCATAGCSCTATATTATTTTCAAACCATAGAAGAGAATACAAGAAAGTACATTTAACCATAAACCATAACATAACCATAAACCACAACTTAACCATAAACCATAACTTAATCATAAAACTTGATTTAAAATAATTATTTACTCAGAAGCTGAATTATTTTCTGGCTAATAATGAAGACTGGAAATTAAAAAATGTTTTTCAATGCAAAGGTTGTTAGAAAAGTACTGTACCRGTGGCAAAAGTCACCTAGATTTACAGTTGCTTAGCGTTTTCTATAAATAAAACACTGTTTTTGGTTTCTCATAAGCTTGCCAAAGCTAAATCATCAAGACTATAATTTTCTATACCAGCTACTTGCCTCTACTTTTTATAGCTTATTTCTCAGGAAAGCAGCAGCATTTCAGCAATAGATTTTGGAAGTTTATCAGAATAAAAGTAGAGGGGTTYTTAATTATTTTTTGTTCATGAAAACTGTATTTGACTCCACTCATCTTCCACAGATTTTCCCACACAAGCTGGCGTTGTTTGCCAAGAAGTGTTCTCTTCGGGTACCTTCATAGCTCCCAGTTTTGGATGGGAAACTGCATCTACGTGAGAACTAGTATAATATTGTCTTTGTTCTGTCCTTATCTACATTTGTGTGCGTGTATATATATGTATATGGATGGATGTGTTTATGTGTGCATTAAACATATATGTACGTGTATATATATATATATACACATAGAATATAGGGGAGAGGAGAAGCTTGCTGTCCAGGCAGCAAGTAGGGGAGTGGCTGTTCATTTTGTCCTGGCTCCTCCAACCTGGATGAAATAAAACCTCCATAGATAGAGGCACCTACTCTTTTTCTGAGAATTTCTGAGCTTTCTCTCTTGGGGAAGCTTCTGAAGTGCAGGGAAAGTAGATGGAAGCAGGTRGCAGTGGGTACATGTAGTAGACAGGCAGACTCCTGGAAGCAGCAGGGGCTTGACTGCAGCATGAGGCACAGGGAGGGAAGTCCACAGTCAAACCTTAGAGGTGATTGGAAGCAGGAGATTTTAATTGTGACTACAGGGATTGCAGAGTGTTTGTGCAACTTCATAAGGAAATTGAAGTTGGCTCTCTAGAATGTAAAAAATGGGTGAGASTTGAGGGGCAGGAAGAAAGGTTGAGGTATCAACCTAGAAAGATGCACTGTGGAGTCGTCTCCTTCTCCTTAAAGACTTTCCTTTAAAGTCTTCTATTTGGCGTAGTGATCCTCAAAATGCACCAAAATTCTCTGCAAGAAGAATGGGTTTGCTCCAGATTACTTTTACACCATCCATATTTAAGGGTGCTAGCCCCGGCATGCATTTTRGCATGCTCACTATTGTCCTGGGCCTACGGTCTGATCAACCCGAGGTCCTGCTGTGCTCCACATCCACCAGCCTGAATCCTTGCTTTGATCTGGTATCCTCCTCTGTGCCTTCAGCAATTGGCAGAGATCTTTGCTGTAGGTAAGGACCATCCAGCTCTATCTCTGTGATACAAAATAAAAAAGAGAAAGATTTTAAGGGATCCATGAGCCATTTTCTTCTTCTGAGCCCCTTGTCTGTAGACCTTGAGGACTGTATTCTGTGCTGCATTCCTAACCAAGCACTATGCTTCAGAAGGAAAAGCATTAAGAATAAGAAATGTCAGATACTAGTTTGTAGTCACAGATACTTCTTTTGATGTGGAGTTTGCAATTCAGCAAACCTGGGACCAGCCCATGGTTACAACATATGAAAAGTCATGTTGACTCAGAACGATATTTCATCTATTTCAGTGATCTGTCTTTGATAGCATCTACTGTTGGTTGAATCAAGACATAAGRAACTCAATARTACAGTTACAATRTTTCCTCTGGAAAGCAAGTTTTTCTGCCATCTCAGGCAATGTATGCTTTAAACTACAAAATGTATATATACACACATACTCTAAAGCAAGAATGTTTTCCTATCAAACACACATGCAAATTCATTAATTCATTTCAGGTGAATGTGCTTTTAAGGGTTTTTTTTTTTTTTTTTTTTTTTTTTTTGTACAACTAACACTAAGCTCTTGGCCGCAGTAATCTCTTGTGCTAATGAGTTTCACTTATTAATTATGCATTGTGGAACAGAATATTTCCTTTGATCCATTTTAAATGTTGCTCTTTGACTCGGTTGAAAGCTCCTTTGTTCTTGCACAGTGAGAGGGTTAATAGCAGGCAGCTACTCACCTGCACTTCTGCGGGCTTCGGTGGGATTACGAGGTGCTCAACCCTCCTGCAAAACAGGCTAATGCTGTGGATTTGAGAGCCTCCACACAAATATCCTGGGTGAAAACAATTGTGCAATTAGACATAATCAGTCATTTTCTTTTGTGATTATTGAGTCCTGCCTACTTGCACACACAAGGGTCAGAGGATATTCTTGCCCTTATTTCTATTAATGCTTAATTTCTGTATAAAATTATCAGGTTATATAATACCCTTTTTTTATCCTTGTTTTTTTTCCCCAAGACAAAGACACAAAGACTAGGTAKTCAAAGCAAAGAATATTTCTGGTATTGATATTGGAAGCTTGGTCATTTTCAGATGGCCAAAGGTCCTTTTTTCTCTAACATATATTCTTCTGCTACAGCAAATTTTACCTAGCGTTCCCTGAGCTTTGTGCCTTTCATTAACATAGTTTTATTGAATTATATTTTTCATTCTTGTTAAACATAAAAAAAATTAAGAGCTTGCAGCAAACTAAATTCAGGTAGATATAACATCATAGGAGCAGTGTTTGAATAGAAACATGAATCAGGTAATAAATAGCTCTCTTTGATCATTGTTTTTAAAATCTCTTGAACCGTACTTTGATTAGTTCTATTTAATATTTAACATCTGGTTAGTCAATTCCAATCTGCAAGGTGCGCTGCTGGAAAAATTCTATGCTGACTAAATACATTTATAATACTACAAAGCTGACATGTAATTGATTTTAGTTCCCATAAAAGGATTATGTTAACTTTTCTTAATCCATATATTAGGGGTTCACGAAGTCCAGTGAATTCACACCAGGGATACTGTGTTTATTCCTTATCAATATTTTATGTAAAATGATAGGATTATATTCTAGTCCAAATATATAGCTAAAATAAAAAAAAAAAAAAAAATTACAGTGCTGCTGTGCCAGTAATGAAGTAAAGGACTACACAGTATTTTCAGTTTTAATATTAGACATATACAACTATCACAGAATCACAGAATGTTCAAGGTTGGAAGGGACCTCTAGAGATCATCCAGTCCAACCCTCTGCTCCAGCAGGGACACCCAGAGCACGGGGCACAGGGCGGCATCCAGGCGGGTTGGGAAGATCTCCAGGGAAGGAGACTCCACAACCTCCCTGGGCAGCCTGTGCCAGGGCKCTGGCACCCTCACAGGAAAGCAGTTCCTCCTCACCTGGTGATGGAACTACCTGTGTTTCAACTTGTATCCGCTGCCCCTTGTCCTGTCACTGGCCACCACTGAGAAGAGCTTGGCCCCTTACTCCCTACATTCTCCCTTCATGTACTTATACATATTGATCAGATCCCCTCTCAGCCTTCTCTTCTCCAGAGAAAACAGGCCCAGCTTGCTCAGTCTTTCCTCATACTAGAGATGTACAAGAACTATACTATACTGAAATGCAAAATGGCTGTAAACTACTGAGGAATTTTGTTAGATAGGATTACCAATTACCTGAGATTTACCTGAGAAATTATGAAAATAAATTCTTAGAAAGTACATCACATACCCTTTTAGCAGAAGGGAAGTGTCAGTTGCTTTTGAAGCTGGTGATACCTAATGGCTCAAGGTAATATTGAAATTGAATACTGAATATTGAAAATATTTGAGGTAATTGATAATCCTATTTAACAAAATAATTGCCACTTTAATAATAAAAATATTATCCTTATATGCACAAAACAAATGAAAAACTAATAAAAGATAAAACTGAAATCTTTGCCTATCTGAGGAGAGTTTATTTTATGAGAATTTCCCTATGTAAGTGATCGAGACCATGCGCCGTGCTAAATGTAACTGTGCAAAACAGAATTATGAGGTCAGGCAATGCTATGTGCCAGGCACTACGTCTCCCCTTAGGCTTTAGTCACAGTAAAGCCTCCTCTAATCTGCAGCAGTAGGTCAAAAAGACTTTGACTTGACTACCGGTCCAAAAATAAGGAAAGGAAGCAATATGCATATCACTATATAATATATGGCCAGGGATGATACTTTCGCTCTAAACCACTTAGACCATGCCCCTGCAAAACAGATAATCTTAGGAGCTGATCATGTGGTGAAGGGCAAGACAGCAAAGTGGTGTAAACCATCAATAGTCCAGTGTTCAAAGCAATTCCCTGGCCATCTTTATTCTAGCAGCACCTGTATCCTGAAAGAAAAGCCCGAGCATGAAAAGAGTACTAGTTTGAGAGGCTTAACATAAAAAGCTAAGTGATAGGAATGAATTCTAACAAGGAATTTAGAAGAGAATATGAAAACCATCTGGTGTAGGAAGCTCTATAGAAGGTAATTATGAACAGAGATATCAGCATGGGATGAAATTTTGGTCATATTCAAATGAAGAGCAAAATTCCCATAAGCCTTCAACAGAAASAGAGGAGATCAAAAGCAGGGTGTATAAAGTGCGGTGCCACTGCTCACAGGAGCTCCGTCTGACAGAAGTTTTGCAAAGCAGAACATTTCTAAAAAGCATCATGGTAACAGCACAGAATAAAATAATCCTGAGAAACAAAATAATACATGGACATAGTCCATCCGTTTTATATCATCTTACTGACTACAAGACAGGCCAACAAAGTTCTTCTAAAACTATTTTGTATTGTCGATATTTATTCATTTCTTTATTATTTCTCTGTAGCAGTGATATCTGTAAAATATAAAGTCTTCTTCTGTAGACTGTAACGTCTTCTTTGGCCATATTTGCATTAAATCAAGATACATCTAAAACAGAAGTAATCATATAGTTTTAAGAACTGATGGTAACTTTTCATTTTGTTATGTGAATCTTACGTTATTCTTACCGCCATCATAATACTAGATAATTCATAGCAAAGAAAAAAAATATATATTTGCTTAAGATTACATCAATCCTGCCAGTTCTGGGAGTAAATGGAATTACAGATGTTTTTATTCTGAATCCATTAATTATGAACCATGCAGACACTCAGTTCAGAAAGAGTGGTAGTATATTTGACTCTTAGGAAGTAAAAGTGCTTAGGTGACTTTATTGGTAAGACATTAGGTGCATATGGAATTTCAAGCCATAGATAGTGGTCTTCTGCTTCATTCTCTTGGATTTAAATGCCTATATTCCACTAGAGCCCATCAAAAGGACTCTGGGTCCCAAGAGACTCTGAGTTTTTCTGCATCTTTTTCTGTAAGTTCTTTACATAGAAGAACTGGGTTTCAGGTACAAAACAAGAAATGAATTTGTAAGTAAGAAAATGATTAAGTAATAAAATAATCCAAAAATTAGTGTCCTGAAACAGTGTCATACCCTATGTTATGTTTCCATAAATAGTTCTTTTATCTGTTGTTTTGTCTCACTAGAGCACATTATTTACAGCACAGTAATGGTATTTACAGCAAAGAGTAGACAACTGCACTTTAATCCACTTATTTATGTAAGCCCTCTCTTCCTCTTAAATCACTTGTACTAACAAAACCAAATGGATTTTTCATTTTGACTGGGCCAAAGCACCCAGAAGATCCCTCTGGCTCTATACCTAAACAGCCATTTACTTATTTTAGCCACATATGAGTCAAGAGAGCTTTACAAAGAAAATTCCCAAATGTCAATTCTATGATGCCAACTCTAATACACAAAATTTACATTATTCTTAGTACTAAAAACACCTGCGAAACAACAAGACATTCATTTTGGAACTGAGACCCTGTAGCCATCATAATAGTGGATAATAGTGGAAAGATTTTTATTGCTTAGAAGCTATACTATGTTGTTAACACCGAACAGTTCTTTTTGAAAGTTAACATGTGGCATGTAAATTATATATAACTTCGGGATGTATTTCCATTAAAAAAAAAATCCAGCCTTCATTCTGTCTATGAAAGATGTTGAAACATCATCCCTTTATATGCTTATATAATTAATATATAAATATACGATTACATGCCTCTGAACATTGTCCATCTACTAATATCACCAAGTTAACAAGTCTACCATACTTCCAGGACAAATTTCTTTGTTGTGGCTTTTACAGAATTCCTCTAAACAACTACTCAGAACAGACCCAATACTGTTATTGGGCAAGGTCAGAAACAGCAGCCAACCTTACAGTAAATGTCCTTCACCAGTCAGGGTGGAAAAACTGACCCTACTCTGTCAGTAAAACCCTAGGTGGGATGTTTAAGTCTTAAGTAAGTGGTCAGTTAAGTGCCTGCAGAAGTAAAAGGACAGATAGCATATTTGGTATGCTAATAGAAACCTATTTACTGGAGGAAATGACAAAAACATCAATCAAATCAGAAGGGCTATTAAGAACTGTTAACTCCCTTTCAGATGAGCAATGATTTCCATTGGGAAGTAAATAAATATTCATGACAAGGACCAGTGACAGAAATTTCACCAAAATTACACTCTAGCAAGGATTCCACACCAGACAAATCCTTAGAAGAGGCAGGTGGCCTGAGATTTGGATGACAATTGAATATTTACAGAACTCTACACTTAAGTGCTAGAAAATTCCATTTCTGTGTTCTGTATTGCAGATTTTATATTTCAATATTGTCTGGTAAATCACACAAAATGTGAGATTTTAAGGATTTAAAGTTCATTTAAATAGCTGCCCTGTTCACTCAGATTTGTTTTTGTTATTTTTTTCATATTTTTTTTCTTTTTCTGATGCTCTATTACAACAAATCTTCAAAAAAAAAAAAAGTTGTGGATTCTTGTATCTGTGGAGGTTATTATATCTCTCGAAAACAAAATTTGAGTTTTTTTTGTGAGCTGAAAAGTCTGTCTACAGCTTTCTAAATATATCAATAATACGGAGTGTAAAGGGGTATTGTGTATTTACAATGTCCCAGAACTAGATTTTAAAATGAATCATTGCTGTCTTTTCTTTTAATTCCATATGAAAGAAATAACTTTACTTCTTCGAGGTTATTTCCTACTTTAAGCTGACAAACTGAAGGACAAAATCAAACCTCTTCCTCTTCCCACCTGTTAAGGAAAAGAACATTTTTGTCCTTTTTATGAAGAAAAAAATCAATGCAAGTTAATAAATATAACAGCTCACAATGCATTAGTGTATTAGTAATGTAACCCAAAATTAAATAACCTACTTACAAATACAGCAACTTTCCATGCCAAGTTTCAGCCTGAAGCCAATTTTTATGGCTCAGTTATGAACCTCTAAAATACTGACACGTCCTTAATACACTATCTTAAATGCCTCCATCCTTATCAGTTACTTCTTTTTGATATAAATTCAGAGATAGCTTTCAGAGAGCTTTGCAGATTGGTTAGTTTCACGGAGTCAGTTAGTGAAAATTAATTCTTATAACTTACCTCAGTGTATAGAAGAGCACCTTTTTGCCTGAAATCTTCAGTGAAAAGAGAAAAAGCTTGTCCTGGTTTATTTACATGAGAGCCTTCTCCTTTTTCCAGATTGTGTGCAAAAATTTTTGGGAGGAAAAGATTTCCTCACTTTGATAAGCAGGTGAGCAATTTGGGGAATAAGGAAGTTTTTCTTTGAAGATTAATTGATCTTGTAAAGAGCTTGGGGGATTTTGTGTGTAGGTGTGTGTTTTTCCTTCCTAGAAGATTCATAGTGGTCCAGAACACATGTAGAACAGTTATATTAGAACCTAAGAGGTGAATATATCCTGTGAAATTTCATTTCAACTTATCACTGCTATATAGCATTGGTCAGAAAATCCAAGAGGTTCAATGCAAAGTTTAGGAGTTAACTGGTGATTTTCATAGACTGAAGGAAAAACACTTTTAACACCACAGCCAAAATTAAATCACTCAAGCAGAGTCACCAATAGCCCCCAGAGATGCAACTAGCTGTCTTTAGGCATCTTTATAGATCTGCCAGATACAACAGACAATTTATGGGAAACCCAAGCTGGATTGGCAGTCGAAGGCTGAGCAGGAAACCCAGGCAATGAGAGTATCATGCTCAGGCAGTCAAATTCTCCTTGCAGAAGCACATTCTGCTTGATTCAGTTTGAGACTAAATCTTCTGTTCATAATTGTATGAGCTCCATCTAAGCTAGGAGCTTGGTTCAGGTCAATCTAAGCATCTTTGCCCAATGGCACTTAAAGTGTCTCTGCTCTGAAAGAAGTGGCTGCTGCTTCAGAGGTGCTCAGGTCTCCCTTAGGTCTTGTGCTAGTTCTCTCAGCTCTGTGTACATGCCCAGGGCGCCTCAAAGGGCACAAGCACCTATTTTTAGACAACTGAATCCTGTATTATCTCTCTTTATAGTCCTCAATGTCTCCCTTTACAGTCAATCCAGATAGAGTTAACAGAAACTCAGAGATCCTTGGCTTACTTTACAGAGACATGCTAGATGAAATTCATTTGCCTAAAAAAAAGCATTGTGAAATATTATCAAACACCTCTCTCTTGCTCCTTTTTTTTTTTTAATAAGATCTCATTTTATCTCTAAGAATAAGGTCAAGCTATGAGTATGAGGACTGATTCTTAAGAGAGAAAAAGAATCATCTTGAATATTGTGGGGTAATGAGATGACAACAGAAGTTCAAGAAAATTCTTGCTTCTCAGGTGTGGACGTAAAGATGTATCTATCATAGTGCTTATAGTAAAGTTAAAAATTATTCTAATTGTATCCACCTGCTTTAAAACTTAAACCTCAAGTTTGTGTTTCATTTTTTGGCTGTCTTAAGACTACAATTTGTATGTGCATGAGAACATGCACTCAAATTCAGCCATAGCAAATCTAATTTGAATGACAATCTAAACCAAAGTGTGCTGCAATTTCCAACAAAATATCATCACATATCAGCAAAAAAATGTGCCTTCAAGGCTCAAACCAAAGCACATGCATTTACATGCAGTGATAAAATCAACTGTGGGCCTAAAACTGGCATTCTTTCCAAACTGGCCCTCAATTTGCTGTTCATTAGCAACATTATAGCCTCAGTATAGTTATCACATATCCCCATATATCATGTGTCTGAGTGTAATTATATTACGGTAGTTCCTCTTACCGTAATGGACATACATGCAACCATGTGATTCAGGCAATGCCACATTATCTCTTTTGTATCCATTTCTATTTTGTAAAAGTATGTTGTATAAGACATTGTGTAAGTACTAAATCATTACTTGGCGGAAGGCACCTAGTCTCATGTCTGTTTATTGTCCTTATCGATGTTTGCTTTCAGGCTAGGGATAGAGTTACTTCCTGTCAGCCAAACATCAATACCATGTCACAAAACAGCATTTCTAATTATGGTGCTGCGTTAGACTAGCACAAGAAGTTTCACACATTTCTTTGGACAGTGTATTACAAAATCTCTCAAAAGTCAAATGGCATTTTATGACATCACCAGTCATCTACCATTTCTTCATTCTCAACTGCTAAAATATAGGCTTCAAGGAATGGGAACTGGTGTCATTGTAGACTCTGAGGGTGGTGTATAACAATTGTAGTTGCCAAGTATTTCTCTCGTTTCCACATTGACAGGCTACATCAGGATAAGAGTTGACTCACTGGTCAAAGTCAGGCACATGTGTCCCTGAACAAGGGTTCATCAACCCTTTTTATTATAGAGGATGTGATTGGAGTGGCTGTTTCTCATGATATAAATAAAAATGTATGTCTATCAAAACCCTTCATCTTTATTCAAAAGTCTGAAAAAATACAGTGTGTCAGTTTTTAACCACATAGATTTCTAGACCTTTTATTTGCAAATATCTACATTTGAAATTATAAAGAAGCGTAGACCAACACATCAAGGTGAAAATTTATCTCAGCTCTTACAGATATGACATTAGACTTGCAAACTGTACTTGTCTTTTAAGACCATCATTTTCAGAACCTTCGGAAAACTTAAAAAAATAAAGTGCTTAATGTAAAACCGTAACAAGCTGTTGTCAGAATTAAAGACATAAAGATTAAATATGCAATACAGTAACAAAATCAACAGGCATCAATCTGGTCAGCAGATGTAACAAAGCAATAACAAAAAATAGTAATTCTAACCTATTTCATCATGTCCAGATGCAGTTAAAACTCCTGGTATAGATAGAATTATTTGCATAGCTAAATCAGTACATTAGTACTTCTTGCATCACTGCRACAGGTGGTCAGTGGGTATCATTGGGTTCCCACCAAATATGGACCTTCCACCAGTTTCTATATCTATAATCTTTTCTGTATTTTAAACAGAAGGATTACTCCCTACCTGTAGTTAACACAACCCGGAACAAATCTAATCTTTGATTAGCAGGAATTATATTTCTGGTATAACTTCAAACGCCACTTCAAAATCTTTTTGTTCTGGCTTAGAGGAACATTTTTCTCTGTGAGACATGGAAGTGTCTGTCTACTAATATTTACAAAACTAACAAAATATTAATGTTTTTTGCTAAAATACAAGGTGAGGKTCGTTTTTGTGATTCCCATAAACATAGCTTTCCAAGCTGCAGTGAATATAGCACCTTTATTACTTTCTCTAGGAACCTCATACTGTGTTCTGTTGCTCAGGTCATCTGGTGCTGATTTACCCTCTGAGCTGCTGACACCAGTCTCAGCTGCAGGTTTCCGAGCAGGAATGTACAGGCACCACCAGAGCTCACCTTGATCAGCGCACCTGATTCAACACTTCAGCACTTKCCACAAACTAAGAGAGGATGGAGAAGAAACGAAATATCCTAGAGGATGAACTGGGTGACCTTGAGAACCAGAATAAAAAAAAAATGGGGTGAATAGCCAGAGACTAGTAAGAAAACTTTGGGTTATAGGTTGGGAGCTACTAAATTGGCAATGACAGAAGAGGAAGAACGGACTGTGTTAGTCAATTATAGAATACAGAATCACACAGAATCACAGAATGGTTGAGGTTGGAAGGGACYGCCAGAGATCATCTAGTCCAACTCCCCTGCTCCAGCAGGAACATCTAGAGCACGAAGCACAGGGTGGCATTCAGAATACTCATGAGTATTCTGGATGAATGTTCCAGCCACAAAAATAATATATCAGGTAAGATATATCCAGTAGAGATATGAACAAGTGTCATCACATAAGGCACAATTCACAAGTCATCTGTAATATCGTGTTATAGTTCCGCTTATACTTCTGCTTATAATCATAAGTTCTGCTTATTCAGGAAAGATGAATTCACCCTGAAAAAAAAAAGTTTAGGGGAATGAAGAGCAGACAACATAGAAGAGGAGATTTCAGCCACRATCACAGGTCTTCTAGACTTATGCCATTCCTCACTATATCCATCCAGTTGGAGGAGGCAACACCCTCAGACCTGCCATTTTCCCTGCATGRGAATTCGCCCAGGAAGAAGAGGGTGTGGAAGAATAGAGTTAGAAAGAATAAAAATGGATGAGGATTGTCCGTGATTTCATTTAGAGTGCAAAATTAAAGATATTTGCTACTCTTCTGAACAGTGAGATTTTGGAAAAAACTTCTTACAGGCAGAATGGAACAAAATCTTTGTTGATATCCTTAGGAATCATGGTAAGTTAACAGCTTATATTATATGGCACAGTTCGCTTAAAATCTGGGTGGATGGATGAGGACTGCCAATATGACTTCCAGTTCCATATTCGGATGTTGTTGTTTCTATGTATATGAATGACTTGAGAGATTTAAGTCATTTTTTATTTTCACTGCATAAAAAGAAATATAACAGCAGGGAAGTGGAAGAGAAATTTTCTTCCAAAGGAAGAATGGATTCATAAAGCTTGGCAAATTACAGTCATTGACAAATTAACTCTCTCTCTAAGAGATCAATATCAAGATTGTGCTGCAACTTGGGCTTCATTCCATGTGTCCCACAGAAGGGCAAAACCTCTGCTAAACCAGCCATTTTTATTGTCATTTTAAATAGATGAATGACAATTTTATCTCTCAGAGAAGCTAGGAATAGCTAAGTGGTGTTTAGACGTCTATTTTGGTACCTTACTTTGAACACATAGACATGCATGCATGTGTGTGCTTGTGTGAGTGAGTGAACATGCTTAAAGTTAATTAATGTATTATTTTAATGAGAATAATCAACTCAGTGCACAATTTGTGTGCTACTGAAAGGGTAACAGCTGTTTTTGAGCTTATTTAAGAAATTTCTGTGACTGTATTTATGAAAATGATGTAGAAAAAAAACGCTCTTACATTTCTAGGAAAATGTAGAAATATATTCAAAGATTTGTAGACTGTAGACTACAAATTTACCAATATTTGCACCAGTGTGCCTTTACAGGCCTTGAATAAGTTTGTTAGACTCACCCTCAAATGCCAGAAGAGGGTATTCTTGTCCATATCAGAGTTCCTGGCTAGCTGACACGTAGCATATACTTTCCCTGGAATATATGTGGATGGGACAATATTTTTTTACATCAATTCTTCCATTATTTCACATTACCAAAATAATATTTTACTACCATTGGAATAATTTCCATCATTAAATATGCAAAACTCCCCACAAATATGCTAGCAAAAATATACATATAGATATATATACTAAATTATACACTCACCATTTTAACAAATCACCTAGAAAAGAAGAGTCGTATTGGATAGCAGGCTTTAGATGCTTTGAATGGCTAGTAATTTAAACTAGTTATAAACTCAGCCTCACTGGCCTGTTAAAGAGGGATATGTCTGCTTTGCAACACCAAAGCAGTGCAAAATGGATAGAGCACATCGGTGAAAATGGTCCCAGATGTCTTAAATAATAAAATAATATACTAAATGCTTTGCAGTGCTAATGTGCCTTGTGCACACAGATCTCAAGGCACCTTACAGACATTAATGAATTAAGCCCTGTAAAGTGGGTAAGTATTATCTGTATTATGCCCAAGGGGAAAGTGAGAAACAAAGATGTAAGATGATGGTCCAGGAAGCCTGTGACAGACGTGGGAATAGAACCCGGGTCTCCTGGTCCCCATTCCTGTGCTGGAGCAACAAAACACTCTGTAAATTCATCTGTCGGTTATTTTTTTAAGTAAATTTAGTGCTTATGAAATTGACAGCCCCCAAGACTGAAGTGAGCTATTAAACCACAGAACAGGTACATCACAAGCAGTGGCTTGTGCAAATTTTTCCCACGCTGTCTCAATAATATGCTTCGAATGCACTCATTTGGAGACCGAGAGGGTTCTTTTTAATCCTTCCTGCCCATTCAACCTTTAGATTTCTCAGTAGAGATGATCAAGATAGACACCAGAAGGGGCCTGTTTGAATGCAAGCAGGTAACAATAATGGGTAACAAGTGATTTGTGTAATTCAAACTGGAGACCAGGAGTGATTAATTCCAGACCTATTGCCATTTTGGTCCATTGTTCAGTCTACTTTTAGGTAGAGGGTTGAAGAAAAGCATTTTTGACTCCTTTGTAACAGATCTAAGAGGCATCACCTTATCCATTATCTATATTAAGTTGTCTCCAACACTTTCCAGAAACCTCCTAGCCTGCAGTGCCCTGCTTGTAACTTGTTAAAGTGATTGGGATTCTTGATACAAAACATTCACATTTTAAAGATATACAGAAGACAAGGCACCTATAGCTCCAAACTAACAGTGTAGACCAAAGCCAGGTGGTGAACCTGTGATGAGCAAGTTGAACTATAGCTCCGTCTTGCAAAAAATTCCAATCAGAAACAAGGTGATTTTTCAAAATGAAAGTAATTAACTAATGGTATAGTTATTTTTAGAGATGTTGCTGACACACTATCACTTGAAAGCTTTACATTTAAATTACATATCTAAAAAGTCACTGTCTTATCCAAAAGTTATAATTTTGACATAGAAGCCACTTGAAAAATTCTTAAGGCATCCACAGCTTAAGACAGACCTGCTTCTGACTAGATGAGTATTTCTTCCCATCCAAGTATTTGTGAGCCAAATTCAACTCATACATAAGCCACAAAGCAGTCATAAAAAACTACTCTTTGCTGAGTTGCACTGGATTGAAATCAGTGACCTATAGGTTTTATACCTCTATATCATTAGTGATTCCCTAAGGCAGCCCGGTAAGCACTAATGCTACACCTTCTGGAATAAAGCTTGTTTACTGGAAAAAAATAAGCTTATTAATTCAAGTTTTGACCTTTATTGAGCACTCAGGCAAGGTTGTCCAGCCTCTGGACACAAAGGCAATATCTCCTACAGTCTCAGACACATTCTACAATAAAGCATGCCAACGTCTTCCTGAAGGGTCAGCTGCCATTAACTGGTAAATGAGTATGACAAAATTGTTAGCTTGCCTCATAAACATATTTTGCTGCTAGTTTTGCAAGGTCTTTGTGTTAACTAATGTGTTTGTGTATGGAGGCACACAAAAATATTTCTGTAGTCATGGAAGACTACATTTTCAGTCTTCACAGACCTTTTACACCTTAGCTGTATAGATAACTAAGAGCAATATCAGTCATGCCGAGATATATTCCCAAGCTCTGGAACTTGGTTTCTTACATTGTTGAGTTTTCCAGAATGATTTTTGCGATGGTTTTGGCTGAAGCCAAATAACTTTCTTCCAGACATTTCTAGATGTGATTTAGGAGCTAACAAGAGACAAGGATGATGACCAAGTTCCATGTGACTACTCTATTCTGAAGGGTAAAGAATTTAATGGCATAGGAACTAGCTGTTCTACATCAATTAACCTTAGGGCTAGCAACCTTAGGAATAGTTCTAGAAATATTTAAAATATATCCTTTTACACGAGCTTAGAAAGGCACAACACACACTTCTATTTTCAAGCTGCAAGAGTATTTGAAAGTGAGCAGAATGAACACTGCATTTTTACTTTGGTTTTGGAAAGTAATTAAGGACCAAGGATAGGACAAGAGTAAATAGCCTCAAGTTGCTCCAGAGGAGGTTCAGGTCAGACATTAGGAAAAATTTCTACACAGAAAGAGTGGTGAAGCCTTGGAACAGGCTGCTCAGGGAAGTGGTGGAGTCCCCATCCCTGACAGAGTTCAAGATATGTGTAGATGAGGTCCTTAGGGACATGGTTCAGCAGGGAGGGTGGTGAAAGGTTTACATTTGGACTTGAGGATCTTGAAGGTCTTTTCCAACCATAATGATTCTCTGATTCTGTGATTGCAAACATCAAAAGGCAAGCTTGACCTTCTGTCAGGATATGACCTGGACTTTTGGATTTAGAGCCTCAGAATGGACTCAGAATGTCCTATAAGTTCTCTAAGCATCATTTGAATCAAGTACTAACTATGCTAACAAAACTTACAAAGACTGCTCTACATATATGCATCATTTGGTCTGCACCTTTTGAAATGTTGCACAGTAAATGACATTTGGGACTACTGCACTACAAGATACCTTCTATTTCTAGTTTTAATTCAGAGATATCATCAAGTTCTTGTTTTTCTTACTTGGCAAATGGGTGAAAATTGTTACATAAAGAGTTTTTTAATAATAAAGAYTATAGAGCAGATAGAAATGAGTGAAAGAAAAAGCTCCTGGCTCACAGCAAGTCCTAACCTTGGGTAAAGCTAAGGAATAGGAAAGAGGCTGTTCCCTCCAGAATCAATTATCACAAATGCTCCCATAGCCATGGCCAAAATCACATTACTTGCAATAAATTCAGCATGCCTGGCAATTCTTTTTAAGTGATTAAAGTTTTAGATTTAGAAAGAAAAAAAAAAAAAGATTTAAAGTTTAATACATGGAAGGAAGATTCTATCTTACAATCCTCCACCACATTGTGCTATAGTCTCAGGTTCCTATTTCTTACAGGGGTTTCTATGTCCATTTTGGTTACTCTGCACCTTATATGCTTTCTATTTTCTTCTTTTTGTGCCCTCTTAATCCCTCACAATTTTTCTCCATTTTATTTTATTTTGAACACATTCTAGACCCATAGACCAAGCCTTCTTGTTCTTTTACCTCAAATTTAGCTATATTTATTTACACAAACTAAGAAATTAGTGTAATGATTTTACTTTTGTTCCTGTTTGTCTTTCCTTTGAGATTACATACCACATATTGCAAATGAAACTTGAGGAAGCTAACTTGCACTAGTAAAGCTGAGGTATAGGCAATGAAACTGCTCTTGGACAATGAGATATCTTCTGACATAGTTAGCACATGCTGCCTGTGGCTTCCTAATATACAACTGGTTGTAAAAGCCAACCACAGAAATAATTCTGTGAATATTTGCAAAATTATACATAGCATGAATTTATTTTCTACAGAAACATACTTATTACAAGTATAATATACTTACTAGTTGTTCAAGAATCCAATATTACAGAGATTATTCTCTGTGGCAATTATGTGTCAGGAGTCACAGACCAGTAAATGCAGAACTATTAGAATGGTATTTATCAGTAAAAACATAATGATTGCTTTTACATAATATGATACAACTTAAAATAAGTTAGCAATGCCTACACAAATCTCTACCAGTACTTTTCACTAGTGACACAAAATAATTACCAGTCACTAATAGGAGCATGCATTAACAAGCAATGGCTTTGTGATAAAAGTTCATCATATTTTAACTCCAAACTCAGGCACTAATTTTTAGTGGGCTACTTTCTTGTAAGAATGACACTGTGAGCAAGATTACAGCAAAGCCAAGCAAGAATTTAAAATTTCTCATGTTCCATGCTTGATAATTCAAAAACTTAGTGATTTTTTAAGCTATTCTTATGTTTCTAGGACATACCAATAAAAAAGGTATGAAGGGAAAGGAGAAGAGGAAGGGGGAAAGAAAAAGAAAAGGGAGAAGGAGAGAGAGAGGGGAGAATGCTAAATGAACTACATGATCAATTTATACCATCCAACCCAATTTGATTTTGAGGTTTAATCTCACTCAAATCATTTCCTAGTTGATCCACTAAGACTTTTTACATCACTAGGGATATGCGAGTGAGTTTGATATCAGCAAATCGAAAAAAGAGTACATTTGAAGAAACCACAATCTAAATATTCCATGACAAGAAAATGAAATAATGTCCATAAAGAAAATCAGTTGCTGAAAACCATGAGTTTAATTCTGGGTAGGATTTTCTTTAGTAGCTCATATACAACAGGGTAGACAAGTAATGACACTGACACATACAGGATTTCTGTTTTCAGTAAGAAAATATCTCTATATCATCTCGTTTAACAGAGGAATAAAAGAAACTTTCTTTTATTCAGATCTTGTTATTGCTTTATCACAAGTACACTGGAATAATGAAGGTTGTTTTCCCTATAGCTCTGAGGCAGAAAAGACGGGAAAATGTAAGGCAACTGTTCTCTGATCCTCATGTACATCAATTACATGCAATAAATTCCCTGCAGTTTGAGAACAGACAGAATCTCAAATGCATATATATTTTGGCTATTGGAAATATAAACCAAATAGTGATAAACAGTGACTATTTGTTGCCTAGATTTATTTTCTGAGTAATATAACTGGGTAAAAAAAACAACCTCGTATTGAAGGATGTATCATTTTTAATCTTAGTGCTTTGGCTACTGCCAACATCAGGTAGACTGTCATATTGCAATAATCAAAGACCTCTCTATTAGTTTCTCCAAGTCTTTAAAGTAAATGAAGCCGTTACAACAGGAAATGTTAGACACATTCTCTAATTCTCCTTAGGTCTTAGACCTACATTTATTTTAAGGAAGAATTCAAGCTAAACTTCATTTTACCTAAATGCATTAGTCTTCTTAACCATTATTGCTGGATACGCTATCCAAGCATTTTTTTCTTTCCAGTACTTGTAATGAAATTGCAGTTGCTCCCTTTCACAGTTCAGAAGTGTTCGCAGCAGCATATTAAGATTGTGAACTGCTGCTTAATATTACCAACTTCGGGAAGTAATATTTGGTAATTACCTACATGCAGTGCTTAAATATACCCTACGCTTAGAAAGGGTTAAGCAGCTGAATCAGCTGGAACAGTGTTTCCTAAAGAACAATAGAAAAATCATTAGTGTGTTAAGTGAAACAATACTGTACTTTTCTCTCTATTGTTTAACCTTTTGTGCACATTACAAATATCTCAATGTAGTTCTTATCTTTGACCTTGAGGGACTGTAGCTTTATCAGAGCTTCCTTTTAGATCACAGATGACCTTCAGCTGATATCATTGAGCCCTGACCTGCCTCAGTGATCTGCTCACACAGAATACATATGCTGAACAGTGCTGGTGTGTGCAGTAGGGGTAAGTGAATTATTTACAAAAATTTGAGTTGACACCTTTTATCAAATGTGGAAAGATGAAGACAAAACAGCTGCTATTGCTGTCGTAAGCAATCTGCTGGTGATTGAATAAAAGTGTCAAGAAAATGGCTGCTTGATGGCCTTTTGTTCTCTCTCATCCAGCTTGATGTTAGTTTGAGCTGTCAGTTAGGAATCACGGCACAGTGATTTATCAATAGGCTGAGTGACCTTCTGCTTTAGCGAGCGCTACGGCGAGAAGAGAGCACCCTCTACTGAGGGCAGGCTGCCTTTCCAGGGCACAGCTATTCCTCCCATAGCCAGTTAGCTCTTCCCAGCARGAACATGAATGCAAAATAATATTCCCCCTTCTCTCTCTCTCTCTTTTTTTTTTTTTTTTTTATTTTTTTTTTTTTTTTTTTAACCTTTGTTAAATTTTTATCAAAGCTGCAATGTTAAAAGCTGGGGAAACTCGAAAAAAAGCTACCCACTGCAATAAAGATTCACAAACTTCCTCACAAAAGGGAAAACAATAAGCAAATCAATCACTGCTCCACAGGAAAAAAAAATTAAAAAAACTTGCCACAATTAGACACAGAGAGTGGAAACGCTGAGGCTGCGTGACAAGGCTTTTTTGTGGCTGTGGCTCGAAATGCTGCTGTTACCTCCAAGCAGATAATTCACGCATTGTTTCCATTTATTCCTCAGCTCCAATTTTTTTTTCCATCTGCCTCTTCCCTCAAGTATTCTCGCATAGTAAASTACTGTCTTCTTTGAAGTTTTGTTGAACTTTGGGGAGAAAATAAGCCCTCAGAGTGCTTATCACGCAGCATGTGTCTTCTCTAAGGAACTAGTCCTCTTTCTCCCAGCACAGCAGCTAAAAGCAARATTTCTGCTCTCACTGACTTTCCAGTTGCTCCCAGGAGAGGTTTTGGACTTTTTCACTTCAGGCTATACTTTTTGCTTCCCTATACATGATCTTTCKGCCCCTCTCCATCCTAAAGCCAGTAAGGGACGGCGCCAGTGTGATTTTGGGCAAAGGTAGTCTGAGACGAGCCAGATCAGACTCTTCCTTCTCTTATGCTTTTACCAGGTGCTCAGGTTCTTCTGCCCCAAGAAGGGAGAGACCTAAGGTTACCCACCACCATGGCATGTTTCACACCTCAGCATTAGCAGCTTTCAAAGACATTTCGATCAAAAGTTACTTCCTGGATCAGTTCCCACTTCTTCAGCTTCTCTATAAAGAAGAAGTCTTCAATTACACTTCAATTTTACCCAGGTGTTCCTTCGTTTTCAATAGAATTCTTTCCTCATAGTTTGTGGGACCAGCATTCCTGCACTAGAGAGAGACAGTGCAAGACCCTTCCTTCGTGTACAACTAGCAGTGATCTTTATGGCTGTTATCAGACAGGACAGCTATTTCTCCTGTCAATACTATTAAACTTTTAGTTTTTGGACTATTGTCCAGTCAATATTATTAAACTTTTGGTTTTGCTAAGATTAAAGTAATAAGTGATTTTTCTCTTGCTTATTTTTTTTCTTTTTTATTCTCTGTCTCTTGCCTTTTTTCAAATTAGTTACCAGCTTTACACACACATACACACAGAGTCTGTTTTCTTCAATGGTAAAGGAGAAAAAAGGGAGCCATAACTCAAAAGAGCTAGTATTATTTCCTCTGTACAAGAACAGCTTAAAAGTAATCCAGTGAAAATAGTTTTTCTTACAAACTGATTTGACAAGTAACATTTAAAATGCAATGCAGAGAAACAAGTTTTTAATTATTCTCCTTTTTGTTAATTTTGCACATCAGAGCATTTCTTGTGTATTTCTTTCTTTCTTTCTTTCTTTTTTTTCATCTTAGAGCCCACAGATTAACCATGTTCACAGCTATGGAGTCTATCTCAACATTCACCCACCTATGCTGTTTCTAATCAGAGAGGTTGAGCCACATGAAAGCAAGCGTGCACTGGGCAACACAGCAGAAAAGCAAATAGACAGAGGACATCAGAAAAAAAGCTAGGAGTAACTGAAACCTGACGTCACCATGGCCTGGAGGACTCTGTAGAGGGATTACAATGGAGCAAAGGAAGTTTTGTGCATACTGATCCATGGCAGATCCCATACTTATACAGCAAGAGATTTTCATTGACCTGTAGACCTGGCTTCCAAGGCCAACTCCATTCTTGCCTTTTGATTCTAAGAAAGAGGACCTTTGGTGGAACCCAGTTCCTCAGCTCTGTGGGACTGGGCCTGATTAGGAAATCCATACTGATGGCTATACTTGGAAATACTTCGAGTATCCCAAGGTGCAAGGTAACTTGGTAARTGAATCACAAGAAATACTTTCCTTACAAAGGAACATGAATTTCTAGGGCTCTGTCCAATCAGAATGCTAGTGTCGTGTGTAGCCAGCAGTTGAACGAGAGGTCCGTGTTCATGTTAATTTCTCRTATATTTCTCAAACTTTTTTTTCCCCTTTTTCTATCACAGCAACTTCCTTCTCTTTCCTCTCAGTTTYATGAGAAACTCTATTTCCTCTCTCTCAGTTTCTTTCCTTCATTAGTTTCATGATTTTTCCTTTCTATTTCTATCAAGTCAGAGCCAATGACGAGAATGCTCTGAAAGCACACAGCTATGCTGCTGCTAGCATTTCAGAAATGAAATCAAAAAACGGCCAACACTTTGCAGTGAGACAAGTGTTCTATCTGAAACAATCCTTTTGCTCACGAGATGGCTTCCCATCTCAATATCCAGAAACACCTTGCTGACTCATTTGAAGGTTACAGAATTGCAAGCTGTGCACAGGTCTTAAAAGCAAACTTCTTTAGATCATGAGAGTCTGTAATRGGACATAAATGGACATTTCATCTATGAAATGTCTGCTTATACCCAATCCTCACACCACAGCTAATACATCAAAATCTGAAATGGATTCTATGYGACAATTTATTTCCCTGGTTACAGAAAATAATGTCTTGTATTATCAATAGATTTTCTATAGTACTTGCATGTTCTGCTAAGATGTCTTGCAGACCTGTACTGTGAGCTTTATTACCCATTTATATTATTTCAATAAAAAGTGTTATAATATTACATATTTTCTTGTGTTTAAATAGTCTTTCATTTAATTTCTTTGTTGTTTAAGTGCTCACTTTATTCCTCAAATGCTTATGAAACTATAATAGCTGAAAAAATGTGTTGAATGCTCTAGCTGCAGAGGTCAGCAGAAGTATAAAGGACACACATCTCTCTACATTGTTTGGTATCATTTTGATGGGTATAATGTTCATATGCTTAAACAGTGATATTGATTATTTGCATAAAACATACAGAGTACCTTTCATTGAAGGATCTGAAGCCATTATAAAAGTATTGATTACAAGCACAACTCCCTAAGGAGCTTAGAAACCTACCTCAAATGCAGATACCTACGCAGAAGGCATCAAGCACTCAAGCGAGCTGAAAAAATCTCTGATTGACGACACTGTGGTGTCTGTATTGAATCAGCCTGGATCCCATCTATTCTTACAGACCTGCTGCTGAGCAGAGGCAACATGTAGATGGTAGGAGCTTTATTTGAATGCAAAGAGGGCAAGAACTGTCTGTTGCAGAATAGAGAGGAGAAGCTTTAATTCTGAGGGAATTACAAGAAGTACGGTAGTATTCAGTTTAGGGAATGGCCACAGACAGGAGAAGGGAATGGGGAGAGGGAAATGAGTCTGGTCACAAGAGAAACCAGGAATAGATTCACATTGATGCTTCAGAATAGCTGAGAGTAGAATCAAGCATCACCTAGAAACATAGTTCTGAAGATGAGGAAAGACAGGAACTGGGTGTTGAGTAGATATGAGTAGTGATGGGGTAAGGAGACCGAACCCAAAGCTTGTGATCAAGGAAAAAGAAGAAAGAGGAGAAGGAGATGTCTCTGATAAGGGGGGCTAATTAGGCAAGAAGACTAAGCCAGGAAATGGGAGTGCAGAAAAGAACCAAGGAGACAAATGGRATAAGGAACATATGCAAAGAAACTAGTAGGGGAAATTATTGAAGCTGTACCTAGGCATGCTGTGCAGGCAACATGGGTGAAGACTTTGGACAAGAAGTTGGAAAATGGAGAAACTGGGATTCACTGAGCAAGAAAATTACAGAGTAAGTGCTGAGTGGCAGAAGTAGGTGGAGATAGCTGCCAAAGGAACTGAAAAACTTACTGAAAACCTGCTGTTGAAAGCCTGAGAGGAAGAGACTGAGCATAATTTGGTAGGAAGTGGAGAGCTGGAGGAGGAATGTGAGTTAAAATTATGTAGAGAAGGGCAAATTAGAGGAAGAGGATAATAAAAATCCAGACTGGGGATGAAGACAAGCGTAGTTAGTGTCGAAAAGTACCCTCTCCTAGACAGTAGAAGGAAATTTGATWCTCCTAGGTACACCGTGAGCCAGTGTTTAGAGAATCTGCCAGATTGCCCTCACAGGACATATGCATTGTGAAACTGTATTTATTCATATGTTCCACAAAACTCTTGCTGTATTCAGCTAAGAGGGTAAACCTGCTGAGCTAACAAGACAAACAGACAATAATCTAGTATTGCTACTCATTAGCTCAAGTGGGTAATAATTTTGCGATTGATGTCTACCATYCAGAAACGTCTACTGATCATCATTCATGTGACACAAGATGACATTTCTGGGTTGCGGGTTTTACTTTTTTCAGTTTGCTGTCTTAGAACTGTGCTAAAATAACTTAATTAAGAATGGAAAATAAGTCACTCATAGATTATGAAACATTAAAATTAATGTTATCTCTGAAGACTCAAATCTATATCTGTGCATGTACTTTAAGAAGTCTTCACTTTCTACTTTTTTTTCTCTTTGCTTAATTCAATGTATATTGAGGCTAGTTCTCAAATAATGATCAGCTCTTCAATATTTTGCTGCTTCCTCAATRCCCAGTGTAAATCTAAGGTCTTACTGCACTCCACTGAAATGTTAGTCTGAATAGAGGTGTTTTAATTCCCTCATAGACCTCTTTGCAAAACTTTCCTAAATATTTCCTAAATAGAAATGAGTTTCCATATATGCTCTAGAGGGATGAGTGGGGATGAGTGTCATTGCAATTTTACATGGGGGAAATAATGGTACAAAGAGTGTGAGGCCCAAAGTAGTAGTAGTTTTAGATGTTCAGTT
Source organism: Nothoprocta perdicaria (assembly GCF_003342845.1). Lineage (NCBI taxonomy): Eukaryota > Metazoa > Chordata > Aves > Tinamiformes > Tinamidae > Nothoprocta > Nothoprocta perdicaria. The sequence goes on from NW_020455610.1 coordinate 1,336,999, forward strand.
TAAGAACAACAGGACCAAGTATTTATGAGTATGTAGCATTCAACAATAAAATTACAATTTAATTTCAATTTCAGTTGTGAGTGCTTATTGCTCTGTAAATCAGACTCCAGACACCCATAACACAAGAAACACACAATTATTGACCACCTGTTCAATGACTTTCCAAGCATCCCGCAGGAATTCCTTGACAGATGCACAGATAGAGTAAAATTCCCTGTGGTTACATTCAGCTCTCTTAACYATGACACCTTCTTTTCTTTTTTTCGCAGTCTCTTGGCCACTATGCCTTGGATTATTTCATCAAACTTGAGCAACCTAGAAGCTGGCCCCAAGCTGGGTTTTCGTCAACAGTGGATCACTAAACCTCTGTAAAAGAACAAGGAGATGGGAGAGGAGGCACTCATCTTTTCTTACTGACTATAGAGAGATCCCAGACTAGTTTAGAATAGACACCATGTGTTCAGAAGACTGACTACTAGTAAAATAAATCTTTCCCAGAATAAGTTTTGGATTCTTTAAGAAAATAAATAGACATACATAGCATAACAAAAAATGATGAATTCCTAGCGCAGGTTCACTCTGTTAACCAAATACAGTACGAGCATTTAGATCATGTAAATAAAACAGTTTCATAATGCATATGTCCAGTGGAGGTAAACTAAACCATAATCACAGCCTTATATCAGTGTATGCAGTTTCTTCAGGTAATTTAGTCACATTCTTTAAACACAGATTTTGCAAGTGAAGCCTTGTTTAAGTTGGAAAGGACATGCACTTTCTCAGTCTTTTCTGTCCTCTGTTATGTGTATTACTGCCTGTATTGTCACATTTTGCGATAACAATAAAGGCATCTACATTCAGCATCATTATAGTCTGTAATTTTCAATCCACAGATAATCAGTGCAAAGTCAAAGACAAGAACCTTTGCATGATCAATAACTCCTACATTTGACAATCCACAGCATGTCTAGATCACTTGGCTTAAACTCAAATCTCAAGGGTACAGTAAACCCATCATATCATAAGTGTCAAAGTTCTCTCCTGCTTGAAGAGAGAAAGAAGATGGTTTAGAGGATTGCTCCAGTGGACAAYTCTGCCCATATAAATCCAGGCATCTGGATCTTCTTCTACATCTGGAAGCTTCAGTCTGGTCATTAGAATAACAACAACAAMAAAAAAAAAGAGTGCCTGACCTGCCTTCTCCAAGTGAAAATGGCATTGAACATTTATTACTGACCCAGCATTCAAAGCTGCTGATAAATTCTGGTGCTTTAGGAAACGCTGTCTCAAAATGCTATAAATGCCAATGAAGTGACAAAGCCAGCACAGCCTTCTGACGAGTTGACACTTGAATGTTTGGAATAGAAGAGATATCCAACTTCAAACAAAAGTAAATGTGTGTTGGCCCTTTGTTATTACCTCTCCTTCTTTTGCAGCTTGGACTGTTTACAGTCAATGTCTTAGCCAAAGTCATATGTAGACTTTGTATTTTAAAGTCATATGTAGCCTTTATATTTTAACTGGTATACAATGATGTGGTGTGCTCTCCAATAGCAAGATCTTAGAACATTGGCACAGATGTAGCGTAAAAGTAAACTAAGTTATGCTGGTCTGGACATCTGTTGCACCTCAAGAAATCCACAACTGACTGCACAACAACCGGGTGTGCMATATCAGCTGTGCAACTGAGGCATATCATCTGCATAAAGTGATAGGCTACAGCTGCAGGTTATCTCTTGTGGCAAAGAAAACGTGCTAGGGTCCTCAAAATCAGAAAAATACACAGTGCAAAAGATAAGAAAGCTGGTAAAGTGTTCATAGTGGGTTCCAGCTGAGTATCTGCAAACACAAAGCACCAAAAGACCCATCAGTTTCTCGCCAATGAAAATCTCCAGGCTGACTCTTCATATATCAAAACAGCAGAAGACTTCATCAAACACAGAAGCAGAGACAGGTAGGCCTTGTCAGGGTTTACAAAAGATGCCGGAATGCAGCCCATATCCAATACAACATTGTCTCTGTGTGCTCCATTTATTTTCTCTAAGACTCTGGGCAAAAGAGTTGCAGCCAGAGCAATCCATTTCATGGGTTAAAAAAAGTGAATCTTTTGCAACCTACAATATTTTTTATTTCACATTGTCTTCAATCTCCTCCTGTGCAGGGCTACTTTTCTGTCTTAAATCTCATGTACTTACGCATCATGACTTCTTCATAAAAGGACTGTTGAATAATATGTAAATTTTATGTTGTAATGAATTGGGTCCTAAGATCTTTAAAGGTCAGACACCTGATATAATATATCATGTTCTTTAATATCAACTACAAAATAACTGTAATAAATTTTGCCTCTACCATATCCTCACACGCTGTTACCCACAAAGAAGTGCCAAAAAGAAATGTGCCATTTRTCAAAACATGTAGGCAAACTGACACATGTACAAGTAATTTGCAAAGTATTGCTAAGGTTAGGCATAGGTATGCAAGCTACAAGGTTAACTTTAGAGGGAAGTAACACATTGCCAAGCCTATTGCCCAATTCCCTGGAAGAGTCATAAAGTCACAAGGCTTTTAAAGACAAGACTCACATCTAATGAAACGCCAGTGAATTAGGACTTGCTAGTACAACCTAGACACATGGCAAATTGAGATTACTGAGATGTGGAGTAAACAAAGCAAGAGGCTGTAACCAGAAAAACAGTTCATATAGGCACAAATTCAGTAAAGCCTTTAAGAAATCACTTTAAGCCTAGAAGTTTAAACATGTGCTCAAATACCTGACTGAACAGGAAAGGCATAGGCATATGTTTCAATTTAAGCACATGTTTAAATATTTAATATAAGAAGTATCAAGCAGTTAAGGTTCAATACGCATTTCCTTAGTGGAAATAACACTTACCTACCATAATGTGCAAAGCAGAATAGGTGAAAAATATGAACTATACACCAGAATTTGCATACTTGCACACACCATGATACCACCTGTTTTTTATACTCTGCAATCACACAGGAATCTCCAAAAGAGATAAAATAATAATTTGAAAAGTTTGTGGCTCATTGGCGAAGTATGGCAAAGATAATATATGACACAATTTACCGCTTCTTCCCAAATTGCTCAGTTATACAGAAAAACCAAGAGCAAGTTTGTGGTTTTTCTCTGTAGACCACTTTGTATTTTCAATTCTTGTCCCCAAAATATGAAGGCAGAGAATCAGTTACAAGGTATGCAAGTGGCAAAACCACCAAACTATTCTTTGCTCCAAATTCACTCTTGTAAGTTGAGATGCAACTAATAGAGGTATCTGTATCAGAGCTGCGTGTCCAAGTTACATTTCTAGTCAATAGAAAGATCAAGGTCTCAATTAAGTTGGAAGCACAGCATTTTCTAGTGCCATCAGAGCTGCTCTAGAGCATTCAGTGAACCTCCATGAGATTTCACCTGAAAAAGAGCTAGGCAAGCAGACACAGGGAGCTTAACAGCATGAGTGACTACAGTAGGAGCTTAATCACCGATCTCACTTAGGGATGTACATTTATTTATCAGTCTGATGGAGAATTCCGCTCTTCCTCCTATCCTTCTGGTGAGAATATCTGGAATTCCACACCTCAGGGATGGTCAATGATCAGAATCACAGAATCACAGAATCACAGAATCACAGAATCACAGAATCACAGAATGGTTGAGGTTGGAAGGGACCTCTAGAGATCATCCAGTCCAACCCCCTGCTCCAGCAGGGACACCCAAAGCACGGGGCACAGGGTGGCATCCAGGCGGGTTGGGAAGATCTCCAGAGAAGGAGACTCCACAGCCTCCCTGGGCAGCCTGTTCCAGGGTCACTCGCACAGGAAAGAAGTTCTTCCTCACTTGCAGATAGAATTTCCTGTGCTTCAGTTTGCACCCATAACCCCTCGTCCTGTCACTGGCCACCACTGAGCACAGTTTGACCYCATCCTCTTTCCATTCTCCACTCTGGTATTTGTATATGTTGATAAGATCACCCCTCAATCTTCTCCAGGCTAAACAGACCCAGCTCACTTAGYCTTTCCTCATACAATAGAGCCTCCAATCCCTTAATCATCTTTGCTGCTCTACGCTGGACACTCTCTAGAAGTTCTGTGTCCCACTTGAACTCCTGCTTGAGCTGAGGAGGCTCTACTTAAGTCAGAATGAATCAGTGCTTCCTCATTAACTGTAGAAGAAGCCGTGATGACTTGCTCTTGAACAGGTGAATTCAGGAGGAATGAAATGGATGATTAATTTCAGGCACTTCTTTATTACCAGTCCTAGTATATTAGTATAATTTTATACCTGGTTTGACTCTACAGAGTTATAATGACAGACAAACAGCCCTAGAACAGAACATCCCTTTGAAAAGAAAGGAATCTCCACTCCTTCTAGCAGTAGTGGTGAGACCAGAAATACCTTCCCAAAATCAGCATGAAAAAAAAGGCAATGTCAATGAGATTTCTTGGTCTGTACATCAGAGACATTATACTTTGGAAGTCTTGTAAATAATAATCGGTTCAAGTTTGTTCATCATTTAACAGAAAATGAAATCTGTGAAATGCTACTTTTATATGTCTTTCCTACAGCACTGCTTCTCCCTTTGATACAGGCTTATAGCTAGCAGGCATTAAAGAAAGAAGAGTTTTCCCATTAGTGTAAAACAGATGTATAATATGGGGTTAGTACCTGAAGAATATAATTCTAATTTTGCCATTTCATAAAGAAGCACTAATTCATAAATGTTAATAACACTGGGGAGTAACAGTCTTTTCCCTGGAGAGAGATTAGACCTTATACCATATTGTATATTCTTGGACACAGCTAAATCTGTCTTTTATTATCATGTATGTTAGATGATTTTTAAAGTAGATTCTATTCCGTTAATGGAAAATATTTTCACTTACATAGAAAGCTGGGATTTTAATATATGTGGTACAAGGATGATTTCTAAATTGTGATCATTTCTGTTATTTTCTTTAAGGCTCTGCAGTTCACTGTCAAAGAGCATATATTTATGGTAAGTATCTTCACTTATACCATAGTGATGTTTACCACAATGAGTGGTGCACAATTTTCTAAAACATTTTTCAACATTTTAAATTAATTTTAATATAGGTTTATCAGTTTCTTGTTATGGTGCAGAACTTATATTAAATTCCGTGATCCATAAAACCTTTTCTTGAATGACACATAGTTTAGTTTTTCATTTAGAGGCTATAAAAGTGTTCACAAAAGTTATGTTGGAAAAAAAATGATTGAAAGTGCTAAAACACTGTACAGAATATAATATCCTTTCATAGACTTTTTATGACACATGAAACATGAGTCTTAAAGGTTTAATGTTACTGACTTTTATACAAGGCTTTTTAATTCTTGATTCCAGTTATGGTTCTGCAAATGAACTGTGACATTAAAAAGAATCAGGCTGGAACTGCCTTAGCTCTCTCGCTAGATGAGTTTCTCCTGGCCATGAAGGGTTCACATAATCTGCCCCACCCTGCCCACGTCTTCTTAGATCTAACTTGCCTTAGACGCGGCGAAGTGTAAATCCTGAACAGCATTAAATCTGCTTAGCACATTGCGTCCTACTCAAATCCATCATTAAGGTTAGGTGGGCTTGTAAATTATTAAGAAGAGTGAAGTGTTACTTAATTTCCCCCTCTCTTAATATTTAATAGTGTGCTACAACAATTGGGCACCCGATTTAATTGACTGGATACCGAACCAACTGATACTGATACATGCTCCAAATAAAGGGAATAAAAAACAGCTCTTCTATTATTTTCATAGGAGCAAAGAAACTGGTGCTATTGGGACCAGTAGAGGGACAGAATATCACACCCTGCAGCAGCTGAGAGAAGCTGAGTATTCACACATGTCTATATAAAACCACTCTCCCAGCTCAGCAGATTTTCTGGACTTTCCAGAGGAGTCATTTCATACAATTTCTGGGCCTTGTATGGGTGGAAGTGTTGCTAGATGGTAATTGCATCTGACATGCTCATGGTGAAAGGGCACAAAGGACCAGGTTGGTGCATGGTGCACAGGACACCAAGTGACCTGAGGAATATATGCTGCATGAGGGKCTGCTGTCCAGGGGAAGGCTGCAGTCTTAGCCTCTCTGGACCCATGTCTGTATAGATGCTTTGAATAATGTTTTCCTAAAAAGAAGTCTTTTTCATTGGTCCAAGGGTCAGTGAGGCATGAGAGTAAACGTTGTTTGACTTGGACATTTACAGCTGTCTTTTCAGCATCTGTATCTGAGCAAGCTGATTGTAAAACCGATGGGGGTAAAGTAGGATGTGAATCCTTCCATCCTAAAACCCTAGGTCTTTAGCAGTGCCTATTTCTCTCTAGTACACACAGGGAGCTAGAAGGATGAAGACAAGTGTTGCCATCCCTATAGAGAATAGCCCTGAGCTCCTAAAGAAATATGACAGGAAACATCCGTAAGAGCTCACTGGTACAGTCTCTCGGCCACACAGCTGGGCAGCAGGGTTGATTCTGGATGACGCATAAGCCCAAGCCCAAAATCTACTCAATTTACTTACATAGCCACAGTCAGAGGTTCCAGGTGAAGAGAGATAAGGATATTCCAAGTTCTAACTTCAAAAATGCTCATAAAATTCTTGTTGCATGTCCACACAAAACAGAGCATTGATTGAGATTAAGTATTTGAGAACAGGGACACTTTTTCACTGGTGCACTTTATTAAATAGTGTTGCATTACTGGAAAACAGATCACCACTAAATTGTTATAATTTCTATTGCTACAGTACAGAGGAGTACATTCATAGTTCAAATTTACATTGTACTAGGCAATATATAAAAAAGAATAAAAGAGGCTTTTCAAAAGGTCTTTGTACTGGTACACCATAAGCCACATAATGTACCAGAAGGTACATAATGCTTTCTATAAGTTTACATTCAAATTGCAGTTTTTTGATTTTTTAATTTTAGAAGACACAAAAGCAATTWAAAAAAAAAAGGTTTCATTTTTTTCCTATGCTTGTCAGAGAAGTAAATCTAGACTGCTGTTTTACCATTGGATACCTGAATTAGAATACAGGTATTTCTGGCTTTTTAGCCAACTACTGCAACCACTGCTCTGTGCTACGTGTTTCACATTTCACAAACCTAGCCAAAAAGCAAAAAATTGGAAAAATTCACAAATATTTCACTGAAATATTTTCACTTCTTTTGCCTAAGATGTTCTTTTTATGTCTATGTCTATTTCTGCTCTCCAATATTATACAATAAAATCTATTTCAATGTAATTTACAAAAAGTAATTGGCAAAGAGATTTTCACAATATCACTACTGGTTGCTATTAAAACTCTGTATATGCCTATGTCAYGAGGAAAGAGAATCCTACACATCCAGTGTAGACATCTTGTCGGTCCTGTGCCATGGCATATGCCTGTACCTTGTCACTAGGTGCAATGGCAATATTATCAGTAGAGGGCATGACTGACTAGGATTCAGTACCAATTTACATTTGGGCGTGATGGAATTAAAAATATCYGTTGTGGATTCTCATGCCTGTTTTACACCTCATTACAAAATTATTATCACTCTACCTACACACACGTAGCCAATGTCAGGTAAGGTTCTGCTATACACTAGTGGAATCCACTATTCACTCTGAGGTTCAAAAACTTCAAAAAATGTTGGCTTTTTTTTTTTTTTTTAATCCAATTACCAAGTGACAAAAACACATTTACAGCAAAAGTTAATAGTGCATGATTGTGAAACAGCAATCTAATTCATGAGCAGTACATCCAGCAAACACGAGAGCAATGTGATGCAACCACTGATGAAGAAAAATTCACTGTTGCTACCACAGTACATTGATCTATTACAAACCAATTCCAAAATTTGCATTATTCTCTCTATATCCTTTGAAGACATAAGGGACAGAGACAATTTTTATTAATGTTAAGAACAATTCTTTGTTTTCAAATTGCTTTTTAAAGTTTTTAATTTAGCCTTGGTCTACAGAATATGCTAGAGCTCTGTTTGTAAGAAGAAATATTATTTCTACAGTGTGAAGGAGAAGAAAGGAAAAAAATAAAAAAGCAGTAAAATGTCATGAAAAGATGTCTGAAACAAGGGCAATATTTCTCTCCTGACAGAAAAGCTCCATGTTCTTTTTCCAAAAACCCTCACTAAACTCCAAAGCATTGATCCGGATATTTCTATTGCTTTCCTGCTCCACAAGTTGGTTACAAAGCTCATGAAAACACAGAGATGTTGTACATTTTTCAAACAAGAGAAAGTGTAAAATACATAATGTGCAGCAGAATAGCATTTTAACTTACCCCCTACCTTTCCCACTCAGCATTCCCAGGTGGAAATCATAGGAGATTAAAATGGAAAGACACAGAACTATAGGATAGAAAATAGACTATTTTGGATTGAAAGAAGAAAGTTAATTCCTTGCCAAAATTCAATAAATGTGTCTGATCTGCCTGAGTGTTTAAACCATAACAAGTGTCACAGATATGTAGTGAATTATAGATGAGAAATATGAGGAAAGAAATGTAGAAATAACAGCATTAGATAGGAACACAACTAGAAGGAATCATCTGGGTTGTTAAGTGCACTCTTCTTCTATCCCAAAGAATAAATATCTTACTCTAAAACCCCTTCAGAAAGGCTCACTTGGCTTAATCTTTTTGCATAACCCTGATATGTTATCTATTTTTTTGTTGTTGTTATGTTTGTTTTCCTGTCTTTAGCTATACTTTCCTCCGCATGTCCTTTAAATTCAAGTTATTCTAAAATTCCTTCAAACTTAAGTTTATTTACAATATTGGAAAGCCAAACCATCAGGTCTGCGGCTGCTATATGGAATCTTTCTTTCCCACACATCTCTCAAATTTAGGCACTACGTTTGCTGTTGTTCTGCCACTGCTATATGGTATCATTCCTAATTCAGGAGACTGATTTAAAGCTAATGCTACTGGGAATATGTTTCCTGTGCTTTCAGAATTCAATTTAGTTTTGTGCTTCCTTCTTTGAAAATTCTTTTTATCTATCATTCACAGTTTCTGCTTGTTCCTAAAACTGTTTTTGAGATATCTAATCTCTCCTGTCAGATTGGGATATTTTCCTACATGTCTTCCTGTGTTCTTTGCATACAAACTCCAGATAATTTTTGTATTTTTAACTAAAGGAAATTCCAAGTCTCCTGTAAATTTGAGTGCCTGAGTCCACGTGTAATTGACTTAATTAACTAGTTACTTGAGTTTATTCAGATTTTATATATATATATATATATATATATATATATATATATATATAATTTAAGAAACTCAGCCACAGATACACTTTAGCTGATTCTTCAATGGAATTTAATCTGAAGCAACCTGTGATTGCTTGATTGCTTAATACAAGACGAGCTCTTCTATGATGTTTTAACTTCTGATTGAAACAAAAGCCAGCACCATCTTTCATAGGTTCAGGAGGAAGAGGTGGTTAATATAAGTCTTGTTAGTACAGCAATAAATATCTAAATCCAGTACTACAGCAATAAAAGCATCATTTCATGCTTAGAGAAATATAATGTTAGAAATTATTAATGGCATTGTTGTGGTCATGATCTGGTTTTGTGTGCAGAGGTAATAACTTAGCCTAACCAGTGTGGCTGGAAAAAGGGAATGAGATTTGGGGCATATAAGTTGTAGAATGAAAAGAACAAAACAGAATCACTGTGAGGACACTGCTGTACAGTATAACTTAAGCAGCACATGTAGCTCTGAACCCTCAGACTCCAGAAAAGTATAGTAAAACCAAAAAAAGAAATTGAGAATAGTGACAAGATAATAACAACATACAGAACAGTTTCCATGAGAAGAACTAGTTAAACTAGGCTCTTTCAGCATTGAAAAGATGGGTGAGAGAGATGTAGCAAAGATTTGTAAATTCTGAATGGTGTGGAGAAAACATATTCCATAAGCGGAATGGAATCTTCTTTTAAAAAATTATCAAACACACCTGATAATAAAAGATAGATTTATCTGTATGTGTTGCATGTTAATCCTCCTAGGAAGAGGCTCAGAGGACTAACATGAAACTAGCAGATCATGCTGTCAAACCGAGGATATTTTTTTCTTACACTAAGTAGCTGTATTGTAAAACACCTGGCCACATATATCCACGGAATTTTGTGGATGCTTGATGCTTCCTTGGGTTCAAAAAGCAAATGGACAAAAAAACTAAAAGACAGTCAAAGTCTATCAAGCAGAAGAACAAAACTTCTGTCCCTCTAAGTCTCTGGACTGCAAGTCTTACCGTGTGTGCCTCTTTAGCCTCATCCAAGCATGGGGCTAATTGGATGCCTATTTCAATGCAATGCAGACCTTTTTATATTAGTATTACTGACTCTCAATTTTAGTACAATTTGGCTTTGGGAAAAGTAACTTATAACTTTTAATAGTTTACTATAAGAGACAACTACGCATTTCCAAACACAACGAAATGTGATTATTGGAGACACCTGATTCTGTACTAGATCTTCCTTAAATCATCTTTTGTATGGTTTGGGATCAGATTCCATCTTTCCCTCAGAAAAGATCAGATGAACATTTCATGTAGGCAGCTACACCTAAAAGACTATACTTGTAGGAGCCGACTAACTGAGTCCAGAATTTCCTTCTGCTGACTCTGCACCACTTGCTATTCTTCTCAATATTAATCTTTTTGTGGTGATATTGTAACCTGTATGCATCTTTTTAAATATTGAAGAAACACACAAATCCTCATAGACATGGAGCTTGATGAAAGATTGTTATTGACTATTAGGATTTCGGTCTTTCCCACGGCACTGCTCTATTTTGCTTGGAAAAGAAACTGAATTAATGTCAAATTTTTCAGGCCTATTCCAAGACACATCTACATTCACAAAGTGGAAAGCACGTTGGTTTTGTGATAGCGGCATTGAGCTGACTAAAATAATATCCTTTTCACTGCCATTATACTAACACAATATAATTGGGGAATTGCTCGAGTCCCTATATTTAATTTTAGTGCCTCGGCAAATGATCCTAATAGCCTAATGGCTAGATGCTGCTGGTGCTAATGCTGTTCAATTGACTAGGTTTCAAAGTGTATCAATGAGTCTTTTAAGTATCCACTAGAGCTGTAAGGTTTCAGATTGCAGCTCTTAAACTATATGTGATCTCTAATGAAAAAAGGAGGGAAAAAAAAGGAATTGATAAAGCAAGCTAAGTCAGCAAAATTTGTGCATGCAATCTAGCTTCACTCTATAGCAGGGTGAGAACATAAATTACATTTGGTCAGTAACTAATACACCTGGGAAAATAAGCAACAATGCAAATAATAATCCATTTTTTTAATAATTAAGTCTTAGCTAGGCCCTCATTCAGTCACAATGATGATTTTTTTATAGACCTGTAAATATGACCCTGGGATTTGTAAAAAAAAAAAAAAAAAAAAAAAATGCCTTGTAGACTATTATGAAAATTAACGTATATCCAGTATTGATCCTGATTTGTGCATGTTAAAACAAGCTTCCTTGGGTAAAATATTCTTAAAGTCAATAATACACTGTAATCTCATGTGACACTAATAAAATAACATAAATGACAATTCATTTTTGTTTACTTGTCTCCTCTTTAATGGATTGACAAATTTTGTTAAAAAAAAAGAAAACCAGATTTTGGTGCATAGTAGGCATGTTTATAAAACAGTTCTGATTGATTTTGGGGGTCATTTCTGAAGAAAGAATCAATTTCTAGAATTCCTGCTTGAACATATTTTAATGGCTTTTGATGTATGTCGTGCCTAGCACAGTCACCCAAAATGCAGCGCTGAGGGTCCAAACCCAGCAAACACTTCACATTCCTCCAAGCATCCAAACATTTCCACTGAATTCAGCGAGACAGAGCAGATTTCACGCACTTCAAGCGGAGCACGCGTTTACAGAGTCTAGCCTAAAAGGAGCTGAGATGCTAGGGAAAACAATTCCATCATCTGTGTGTAATGCTAGCTCTATCTACATTAAAGTGTCCCAAATTAAGGCTATAGCTATTACCACTCTTCAGGTAATGATATTTTGTAGCATYTTGAGAATATAAAAGGAAAGGGTACAAGTGGTGCTCAAACTTACATGAGACAAACAGAGCAACCTTGAGCCACTTGCTCTGYCAAAGACAATATTGCATCTACTCAGTTGTTGGGGAGAGAGAAAAAATAATTTAATTTACTCAACCTGTACAAACTGCTAAGGGGGAGTAGTGTTCAAGATGCTGAAGTGCTTTTGAGTTTTGTTAGTTAGGTCAAGTATTTTCACAAGAATAATTACTGGTCTCGGTTGATATTTTTGGTGTTCACATGACAGAGCTAAGAGCTCCACATATGGTAAACAAATTAAAGTCTTGATAAAGTAATGGTACCAACCTGTCTTCTGAGAACGGAGGCGGGTTTGGAACAGCATGCATCGAGCACTCACAACACAGTAGTTCTGCAAAGCAGAACAATCAAAATTTTTCATTTGTGTTACGAGGATGAGTGTTCTGATTTCTCATAGCGAAAGGTTTGTTTACTGCAGCTGAAAAATTGCTGCAGTGGGCACATTAACACACACTTCTTTGTCCAGATTGAGGCCTTCCTTGGGCAGGGGACAATCTTCACACACACCCGTGACGACATAATTCTCATTTCTTTAGGGRGAAAAAAAAAAGCCTTTTCTGAACCAGATTGTAAAGCACCATTGAGTTCAACAGAAATGTTCACAGTCCCAGTCAGTGGGTAAGTTGGCTACCCCTTTGCAATGACTAATGTCCAGACATCCAGTTTCCTATGACATTGTTTTCAGGTATCCCTTATCATACAGTTCCTGAGATTCAGAAGTGACCCAACAATACTAAACAGGAAACAAAAGAAAGCAAAGTTGTTTCCTATTCCAAACACAGCCTCCTCATTCTTCTTTCTTTAAGGACCAAAGGACTGCCTTCAYAGGTTTCGTACAGCAGGCGGGATATTGTCAATGCCTGACAAGTGATTAATAAAAATATATAGTAATTGTTACAAATGAACAAACTCCTAGCAAATTCATAGTGCTACTATTTCTGAAACTATCTAGAAATGTATTTTTAACTGATAAAAATGATGGAAAATGTTCTTTGAGTAAASCACATAGTTTTAACAAATCCCATGTTATGTAAATTCCAGCTTAAACTGGTAAAGTTCTTGGGCTAACGAGTTTTTGGCGTTGCTCTTCCATAGCAGAAAGTGTTCACTTCAGAGACGGATCAACCTACCCACGTCCTGATAGCTGCAGGTATGCATTCACTGCAATAACCTTCTCCCTCTTCCTGAGGCAGTTTAATAACACAGATTATTTGAATTAACATTACCCAATGAGTCCCTTGCTTTGTTTTTGCCCTAAACAGCCCCGCGTCTCGGCTTAAGCTCCTAAAAATTCCAGCCGGATCTCCAGCGTTCATTAAAACAAACAGTGCTGATTTTATTATTTGCAGTTCTGACATCTCTCCCCTGAAACACAAGGGGAGATTGTCTGCTACAAGAGGCACCTGGAAGGTGCACAGAGTACAAAGGCCAGAATTCAAAAGAGTTCTCAGTGTATTCAACAAGCAATTACTCCTGCCCGCGATAGGAGACTGTCAGCTTCAAACACGAGGCATTCTTTGGGAAGATTAGTCCAAATTACATTTTATTACGTTGGCCCGCTTGGATGGCCTGAACTTCATCTCGTTCCTATTCTAATGGAATTCAATCAAGGGCATTAATATATTGTTTATGACATGTTTGGAGTTCTTGTGTTATCAGCCTACATTCATGAGAGGAGCTTCAAACAGTATCAGATAACAGCGAGCTGGATGTTGGATGTTGTACAGCACGGAGGATTTTATCATCTTGTTGAACCAGTGGCAATGATTAAATTAAACTGTCTGAACAAAGCTTTTGCATGTCAGGCTGTTGAATGGCAAAATGAAAGAGTGACACACTTCAAAGATCAAGGAGAGAGCGAGCTGGAAAACCATAGTTATGTAACTTGTTATTTGTGATTCTGAATAGCTGAACCATTGGCTGCCCGGGCTTTTGCTAGCAGATAATCAGAAGAAAGCATTTTGTGCATTCTAGCATTAATTTGCTACCTCTGAAAGCCAAAACACACACCAAGGTCTGAAGCTGTTGCTACTTATCTCAGRGGGCATCATGTTGAATCCTATTAGCTTTTCCCCGTGTATTTTTGTGTGCTTCCTATCATATTTTGTAAAATTTCCAGAAAGTCTGACTTGTATCAATTTCTCTTTCTTTYTCATATTTTTGAAATCTAAAGGTATGATTTTTGCATCTGTACTAAAACGGGCAATACGAACATTCATAACTTCACAGACACCAGCACCACTGTTTTTGAGAATAAAAATCGTTCATGCAAGTTGGGGCCAAAATACCTAGGCCTGGAACTCATGAAACACAAAAAGATTAATAACTTACCTTACTTTTTAATAAAAAATAAAAATGTACTAATATAAAAAGACTGATTGAAAAAAAAAAAAGGAGGAAAATGACCTATATGCCTCTATTCCAGAGCTTGTGGTTTCTGAAAACAACTACTCTGGGCAAATTTCATTTGGATATGTAAGTGTTTTTGAAGTCTACAGCATGATTTACAGTACAGCATGCTACCTGCTAATATTTTTGGTAGGAACCCAGATATCTTCTTTCTACGAAATCTCACATAAACAAATACTACTACCATATCATCTATTACACTCCAATCTCTATTAAAAAAAAAAAAAAGGCTATATTCTAAAATCCTAAATAAGAGAGTCCTAGATTCAAAATAAATAGGCTGAACCAGAATGCAATTTCTATTACAAGACTTAGTTCAATCTTCATTGAGGATGGAGTATTGGCTAGGTATTCATYTTTTTCTATATTCACTACTATCATAAGTCAACTTTTAAGAAAGAGCAGAATGTTTTTTCTTTCACTTTGTGCAGAATCCAGCATAGATCTTGACCTTGTTCAGGGTGTTAGCGTAATATAAATTATAATTTCTTATCAATAATAATTTCATTCCATTACTTTACTTTGCACACTTAGCCATGCTTTAGTATGCTTTCTGCATAAATAAATATTTTTCCTTTATATATACAGCAAGATTAATTTGTTTTCATGAAAAAAAAAGAAAGCATCCTCATTTTTATCTGTGTTGTGACTTAAACAGCCTCTTCTTCAAAACTCGTAGTGTTTTTATTTGATAGTAATATTCTTCCTTCTTGTAGAGCCATAGTGCAATGACATCCATTAACATTCAGAACTAGAGAATGCTTTCAAATTCAAATCCACTTGAGATGGTACAGTAGCAGAAATAGAGCCTGAGGAAAGGAATTCTGAGAATAAACAGAGGACCAACCTATTAGAATATTCCACTGTGTGTATCAGTTTTTATAATTGGTGATATGTATGTGTGCTTATATGTTTGTATTTTTTTGCGCYTTTGTGAATAAATCAAAATTTAATATTCATGGCAAAGAGTGCAAATGGTACATGGTTTTGTGTGATACAGTCTTTATACAATAGCACACAGCTCTCTAATCATTGATTTATGTTTGAACATATATATATATATCTGTGTGCGCTTATGTAAGAAAAAATATATAACTTTCTAGAGATAGCTGTTCATGTTAGACATTCCAGGAACTTCCAGTTGTGATGCATCATATGTTTATGCTCTATTTTTTTTTCAATCTTTCTCTGTTTTCATTGATAAATGGTACTATCGCTGAAACAACTTAATAGACATGCAACACATGCAACACAAAAAGTTGTATTTTTTTAGAAAAAGCAATTGTTAAATTTTCTTTGCAAAAAGGGTATACTGCTCATTCCCTGAATGGAGGAATCAGAGGCAATCTAATCAAATAAARTAACTGCTTTACTAAATAGCAAGTCTCTTTTTCTATTTTTCCAAACTGTACTTGATATTAATTTTTCAAATAATTATATCTAAAATAACTATGAATCTTCTACTCTTAGTATTTTTCTGCGCAGAGTAGAATAGTCCTTAGTAATTTTCGAGTTTCTAGAGTGTGCTGAGATGAAAAGCACTTTAACAGAAGGAATGCCAGATTCTTCAATTTTAGTTCTGCYACCAGAAAAGGCCAAAAGCAGGTCTCATTATTTAGGCACATATTTATGTAAGGCAAGGAGAATGTGACCCATGTTGTATATCGAGTTACTAAATCACTCTGTGTTGCAGGATTTTGTTTTATCTATAATATAAAATAGAAATGCATAGTAGTATGCACTATGAGTTTTTGTTGTGTATATGCATATGTACATATGAACTTAACTTTGGGGTTTTATTCTTTTKCCTGCCTAATATAGGTCTAAGTGAAAAAGATAAAGAGTCAAATAGTCAAAAGAGAATAAGAGTGGTTCAGTATATCTTCTGGTGTCTTATGGAGGATGTGACCTATGGACACTTACTAAATTAGATACAACTTTCAGAAATTTGTAGTAGAAGGTCCTCAGCCTATGAATATATAACCAATATTCAACATATGACCAATCCTTCTGCACTTAGCAAAAATGCTATATGAACAATGGTAGCTGAGTCTGTGAGAATAGAACTAATCTGATACACTGTCTACTTTAACCCAGACAATTAGCAGATAAATATAATTTGAGTTATTCAAAATAGTAGTTGATTACAGGTCAGCCTCTGTCTGAAAAATACCTCTCTCCACCAACAATCAAGCCTGCTTATGACAAGGCAGGCAGCACAGTAGTAGACCTCAGTATGGTAAATGGGAAGTCATTGAGGATGAATTTCTAAGCTAAATATCTATAAAGATGGCTTCTAGCAAGAGGAAAASGCCTTTCCATCCTGTACAATTAAAATGTATAGGTATTTTTGTGTAACTTAWAAAGGAAAAATAAATACATTCAAGAGAAGATTGTAATCTAAAGAAAGGAAAAAAATATATTTTCATGGACTAAAACTCATAAAATAATCCATTAATGCTCTTTGAGCCATTTGTTCTTTATCACAGTCCTTTTATAAACAGATTTGCTTCCAATAGTAGTAGATTACTAATGATTTTCTAAAAACCAGGACCCAATATGTGTATTTTCCTGCATACATAGAAAAGAAACAGTGCTGTACTTCAGTGATATTACTCACCAGAGAAAAATTTCAATTTCATGGAAAATCATATTTGGACTTCTTCCCATGCATTACTAAGGCCCTCCAAACGCCAGGTGAGAGTCTGGGGAAAGCTCCTTGTGGACTTCTTTTCCCCATCATATTATTCCATATAAAGCCATGCAGACGCACCGATCAAAAACGTCATATTTGCTACCAGGTAATTAATTTATTTAAGCCAGAGTCTTCATGCTTCAAAATAGTATCAAAAGAGTGGATTGTCTAGTAAAAGTCCAATTTTAAAGAACGCCRTAAAACATGATTCCCCCAGCGAAAGGACACGTTCCTTCAGCTACATCAKCTGAGGAGTCCACTCCCATTCCGAACTTCTAGGAACATACTAATTATTCTTAAGCAAGGCTGTTAAAAGCATTTGCGGGGTGTTTTCCCACCTAAACCCTCTGCTCGTGTTAACACTCGTGGTCAGGACCCGAACCYGCATGGACGCGCGCAGGTTGCTTAGGAAGGAGGCCCTGCTCTAACCAGCAGCCTTGGCAGGGATCAAACGAGCGCAGCGCTGGGCTAATGTGGTTTAAGGTGAATAAGCAGGTCAGCCACAGCACTTTGTGTAGAGCAGAACTCACAAAGTTTTGCAATCAGGTAGACACCAGGAAGGAATTACAATAATCCACTTTGGAGCTGACAGAAGTACTATACGGATTAGCATTTCAGCTGCGGCTTAAGAAAGTGTTATCCTCCACCAGCAAACACATACATGACTGAAAAACACAGTGAGGATGGCATGTAAATGAGTGCTAAAGAGCACAGAGAGTGAGGTGACCTGATTAATTCTGGCAAAGGCTATGGGATACAAAGGTGAGAACACACGGTTTCATCTCCGTAATATCTGAAATACCTTTATTTGAAGGCCTTTATTCATGAATGCATTTAAACTGGCAATTTGAGATACATCCAGGAGGATGTATCCTCCTAGATAGGAACTTCTACTCTTCTTAGCATAGAAATACTGGCTCCTAAATATATATTTAGTATTTCTTAGCGCGAAATACTGGCTCCTAAAATGCTACGGAATGCATAGGTCCCAAAAGGTGTTATTCCCATCATATTTGTTCCTAAYATGAACAATAATTTCTTTCTCGTCTACTTACATATTTTGAGGATAGAATAAAACTGTACATCTGTATACACTGATTACATACACCAGAAGATACAGCGAGCCCACAAATACTGTAGTCTCAGGAGATGGCAGCCCATTTAAAAAGGGAAAGGCAAATGGAGAGCAGAGCAAGCCAGTGAGCCTGGATTTGCAGGGTCTGCAAATAAGCTTCCAGTAGTAATTAAAATCTACATTTCATGTTCCATTTCAAACATTTTCACTCTAGGCAATGCTTCTACAAACCTGGTAGTTTGGTTAGGCCTCTCTYTTCAAGCAAGATAAGCTGTATCCTATGCTGCTTACAGGGCAATTATTCTGGGCTTGGCCGTGAAACCTGAAGCTTATGTTAAATATATACGTTAGCGTTCTCATGCTTCATTCTGTATGAACAAGGATTTGCCGTAGTGCCAACGTACTAAATAATATTTCCTCAGGGAATTAGGTAGGACATGGTGCACTTTTAACTCACGCCATTAAAGGACTGTAACAGATAACATACAAAGATTAGGTATTTTGATAAAATAATTTATTTTTGCTTCACGGGGAGAGGCTATACCTGGACAGGTGCTTTATGGGGACGTTCCCCAAGAAACTGATTATCCTAAAGCTAGTGAATACCTACAGGCGTTTTAATTGAGAAAATATTATTGCACATCCAGTGTCAAGTAGCTTAATGATGTTTAACCAGGTGCTAAATAAGTGTCAAATACTAATCTCCACACTTACAATACGCAGATTGGAAAATAAAGATTAAGCAGGTATATTTCACATAATATTTAGTCAGGCTTATTCCCTCTACTAGCTAGCAAAGAAATGAATATATCTAAACATACCACATCTAAACCTGTGGAACTAGATTCATAGCTTTGCTAATGTATGAAAATCATTTCACAGGAAATATACAATGCAAAGCCCACCAAAGTAAGAGGTATTCTTTGCAGTGGTGTTCTACATATTCCTACAAAGTTTAGTTTTTATATTAAATGACAAAGAGCATTTTAATAACTATGCTGGTGTGAAAACTGCAGCAGCTTCATTGCCGAGCCATGTCGTTTTACTGACGCTGTCTTCGTCAGTCCTCTCTGCCTTCCTACTCSCCTTCATGTGTCATATCCAAAACTGGCTTGCAAACTTTTTCCAACCTGAATCAGAAACTGCACTGCATTAAAATAACTTTATTGCCCCCTTTCTATCTTCTTGGTTAAGAGGAGGAAGCACCATAAATCTTTCCCTTTCTGTCTGACTCAGATCAGCAAATAATAGCAGCATTTTCTCCCTCAGATTTTTGGATTTTGTAAGTCTTTAAATATTGCCAGGCTGTATGAGAGTCACTTAAACTTCTTGCCCTACAGAGCCCTTTACTTTCCAAATACTTGCCCTTTACTTTCCAAACTCATTTTAGGCAACTGAAATACAGAGTGTCAAAATCCTAGTCCTCATTTAGGCTGCCTGGTACTTGCAACGCTTGGAACCTGAATGACGCGTATAGCTGGTTAGCAGACAAAAACTTTGCATTTATATGATGCCTGGGGGAAAAAATACTCAGTTTCTGATAGGGCAAGGGACAGGATATACTACTAGTAGGGAAAACATTAAACAAATAACAAGTATATATTTCAAGGTCTAATTCAATATATTTTACTCTAGACAAAAGAATTTTTTTGCAATAGTGCCATCTGGTGACTTTTAATAAAGTGACGCTTCAATCCCGTGTAAATCAGTGGTAAAATAGGATTTTTTTTCAACAGTTAAAAGTGACAAGTTTGTAGCACAAAAGATGCAAGAAATAATTAAAAATCATCCTCCTTTTAACTGACAAAATATGAAGTAGTATTTTAGATATTGATTGTTGGTTTGGGTTGAGAGAAATGCTCTGATTGCATTCTGTGTTTACAAATAACAGTTTAAAGAGTAAAATACAAAATTACCTAAAATAATATTACCAAAAAAGAATACCTCATGTATTCTCATACACTCACACATATATGATGCATCTCATCATGCACACACTTATATACTTTGAACTTCAAAACAGCTATTTTGGTAAAGTTAAGGAAAATAGTCTGGTTGAAAGAAAAACTTAGGCATGAGATAGCTAGTCCAGTGATATATATTATAAATATTCTTGAGAAATAAGAGACATTTTGAATTAGCACATTCCTTCAAAAGGGGAACTGTGATGACCCGAGTAACTTATGGCCAGTAAGCATCACATAAACCGAGGGAAAATTAATGGAAAAGCTAATAAGCAGGTCTGGATTCAATTAATACGAAATTAAAGGAATGAACATAATTAATGATGGTCAACATGGTTTCATAGAAAATAGGTCTTGTTAAACAAAACTTACTTCATTCTTTGATGGGAATATGAGTTTAGTTTGTAAAGAGMATGTCATACATTTGGACTTTTCATAGGATATTTTGACTTCAGGCTGCCTGATACCCTGATTTAAAAAAAAAATATCACGGTCTATTTAGTTTCCATAAAAGCTCTTTTCATAGGATTAGGAAATAGCTGTATAAATCCTGTTTCCAGAAGGAAAGAAATTGTCAATGCTTGATCATATAAATTAAAACAAAGACAGTCCATGTGCATTAAGCACACAATGATGGCCACATCACAAAACGTAAGAGCATGTGCACGCAGGAGCACTTCACTCTTCTAGCAAGGTGCTGCAAGGTTCGGTAGTTGACCCAACACTGCTTCGTGTCTTCATTGATGATTTGGAACTAACTGTTACTGTAGATCCTGTTTGTAGATTGCACAAAGGCAGCACAAAGGCTGGCAGAGCAGTGAAGGCAAAGATGAGACAGAAAGAAGGATTTTGAACCAATCCCTAAGGTCAGTCTGTTCAAATAAAATACATTTTAATGTAGCTACATGAAAAGTTAAACAACCAGGAACAAGTTGGGCCATACTTAAGACACAGAGGAGCATGTTCTGCAAAACAGTATCTCCAGAAGAGACTTAAGGGATCACTGAAAACACGTCATTCAGCAGGAGCATGTGATACAGGAAGAAAATAGTGAATACAACAGAGAGATCTTATCTCTGCACACAGTTTTAGTGAAACTACTGTGAGATAAAAGGGAAGTCAAAAAGAAGACAGTCAAAAAGACCAGAATGAGAGTGGAGAGCAGAAGAAAAACACTTTACAGAAAGGAAAATCCCTTCAGTTTATCAAAAAGATAGAGTGATGATTTGACTATGAGAGTTCCCTCGAGAGAAAGTCCCACATACCAAAGGGTTCTTCAGTTAGGTGGGGAAAAGCATAACAAACAGATGTGTACTGAGCTCATCACAGATAAATCAAAACAAGAAATAAGGCACACAAAGTGGAGATGACTAACTGCAAAAGAAACCAACAAAGGAAGCGGTGGATACACTATCTCTATTAATGTCTTTAACTCAAGAATAAATGTCTTTTTGGATATGCTTTATCTAAACATAAGTCATTGAACTCAATAGAGAGGCTGTTGGGTGAAATTCAAAGGCTTGTGAAATACAGGAAGTCAGAATATATGATCTAATGGGAATATTCGCAAAGACTAATCTTAGCCTCAGGATACTAGTCTCCTTGGGTTACCTCTTCAGTCAATAGAGAGTTCCCTTTAGAGAGCAATTCAGAGACAGAGAATAACTTCAGTGCAATGATTTGCCCCTTGCCACTGAAAACCTGCCTCTTTCCACTGATTAGAGTGAAAATCAGAGCTGTAAGGACTGAAAAACTGTGGTTTTCACTGAAAGGCTCCTTCAAAATCATAATAATTACAGCCCTGCAATATTATTAAATATTTGAGGAAGGGCTTAGTGGGTGACTGGGGAGGGGGAGGAAGGGAGAACTCTCTTGATTAACCCTTGATTAACCTTATTACCCTGGGAGCTACGAAGTCCTACAAATTGTAGGAATTCCCTTAATTCCAGAGGCTTCAGTAGGTATTTTAAAATTATAATACTACAGTGGTATCAGTACAAAAACTTATCCTTACCAGAGAGGCATATCTGGTAAGAGGCTAAAGTGAACTAGTCCTTTCACCTTCCCTTCTTTTATTGTTCCTTCTTGTCTCAAATTCTGTGAATTGCTGAGTAACTGCCAAAAAGAAGCCCATAAATGCAGAAGGGAAAAAGCTAACATGGTTATGAACTGCAGAGGGATGCAGAAGTTCCTTTGGTGCAGTTTGCAAGACTCCTTATGCAACATCTATTATTCTGAATGAAAGGAAAGATGATTTGCTTTCCATACTGAAAACTCTCCTTCTTGCGGCTTGTTGAATACTGGCAAATCCCATTCTAGTAAAAGTTAGATTTATAAAAGACAAAATTGTAAGTATCTAAACCTTCATTTTCTCTTTAGTGAGCCAAAGTCATGCAACCAGTGGTATGCTTTTCTTTATTCTTCCTTCTAGTTTTAAAATGTTTCCAAAACTAAATCAAATCCTTCACTAAATTGAGTAATGGAGCCTAAAACAGTATTTATTAAATTGCAACCAAATCTACTAGAGGGGTACAGGAAATATCACGTGTTTACTTCCAGATACCTCAATAAAAGCAAAATTACAATAAAGTGAGACCCATGAACTTTGATTTACCAGTGCATATAAGTTATGTTTACACATATACTGCAGTCTATGAAGTGTGTAATAGCATTATGTGTAAAAAAACAATGTACATACCTTAATTAAAAAGTAGTTTTTTTATTGCTACAAAAAGCCAGACATCATACGAGCCTCCAGCGGGTCATCATCTCTTCGCCAATGGAGGGTTTTGCCTCCATGCTGGCAGTTGCTGACTGATCAGGGGCTGGTTGCTGAGGGCTGGAYTGGCTGTGACAATTCCTTAAAACAAAACCACAAGGAAGTTTGCTGCACTGAGTGGCTCTTCCTTGCATGGAGGATTTCTCCGTAGCATGCGAGGCTGTTTGATAGCGTTCTCCCCACAACAGGCTGCCTTGCAAGAGCAGGGTCAATCCTCACGAACACTACCGCTGCCTGTCAGCTGAGTTTATGCAATATCCTAAGTCCCTTGTTGCTATTTCTGCCACCAGGAGCAGGTTCCATTCCAAGGAACCACATTCTTTGCTCGGCCGTAAGGTGCAGTTCCTCATCCATTAAAGCTTTATCATGAAATTGCCACAGCTCAGTCACACCTTCAGGCTCTGCTTCTAACAGTTCCGTCAAAGACCACTGATTACAGGTCACCATAACAGATGTAATAAGTGAAAAAGTTTCAAATATTGCAAGAATTCCCAAAACGTGACTCAGGGTTGCCACAAACCTTCAATTTGTAAAAAAAAAAAAAAAAAAAAAAAAAAAAANGCAGTATCTGCGAAGCTCAAGAAAGCAAAGTGCAATGAAATGAGGTGCAGCTGCTTTCTTCAGATAGTTGTGGTTGTAAATGCTTGCCTGCCATCTAGTGGAATATTTAACAATTTTCAATAACATTTGTATTTATTCTCCTTCTTTGTGTTTTACAAGTTTTAAATTAAAATGAGAAGAGAAATAAGCATGAAAACCATCAAGAGTAACAGTTCCCTCCTTATGAAATTCCAAGGCAGCTAATTGAAATTATGTCAAAGACAAAATAGTCAAATATACGATAAAAGAAAAATTCTTGTGATATAAATTAGGCTGTTATCAAATACAAAAGAATAATTTGAAATGCAGAAGAAAGTTCTGTTTTTTCTTTTGTTTTTCTGTCTGAGATATCCACTAAGTTCTTTTGGCCAAATCTATAATCAGAGGACAAATATGATTCAGATACCTAGAATATGACATACCACAGTACAGTAATAACAAAAAGCAAAAAAATAATGAAAAGATGAAAGATATGATAGATATTGCTGGTTGCTCCACACAACGTATATGACAGTCCATACATGACCGTCCATGCACTCTGTAATGCTCTAGAGACACCTGAGAGGTGCATAAGCACAGAACAGGTTTGGTCATGCAGAGTACTGTGCAACTCCCCTTCCTCTGATAGATAGACATATTAGGACAAATTAAAATAATTCAATCAAAACCATTTTCTGGAGAAAATGAAAGAACTTTCAAGAAAAGTATTTACTGAAAAGTGCCTGATTATCATGGGGAAATACCATAGAAAGTACTGGAAATTGAAAACAGTGGACTGCAAACCGCAGAGCCCCTCTAATGAGAGATTTATAACTGGGGGGAGAGGAGAGAGGAAAATGGCAAATTGTGGCACATGTTGTTGGAGGGAAATGTAGGTCACAGAATAGGAATGGCAGCACAGCACGAATGAATGAGTGAATTTGGCTCAGCACGTCCAAACCGAGAGCGGTAACTGAAACACCATCTAACGAGAGCAGCCAGCCAGCCCCTGGCTGCCCAGGTTTGTGGCTAATGCTGGTCTCAGAGTGCAAGGCACAGTCCTTTCATCAGCTTACAAATACAGGCCCGGTTACCAGGCTGTGTAAGTGCCACAGATATTTCCTGTGTGAACCCAGATAACCTAATACAATCCAAGTGGAATGCTGCTCAGCATCCCTGACTTTTCGTCCTCCCAGTGGGCTGCTCCCTCCTCCTCCCCAGGTCAGAGGCCTCCCTAACRGTTTCCCTTGCAAATGACAGTATGTCCACTTTTGGTATTCTYTGTCTTCTTTAGAAAAAATATTTACAATAATTAAATTCCCATTCAACTGCTTAATGATGTCTTTGAATTCTGGCAACAATTTTCAGAGATTTTTGTGAATTGTTTTTTATGATACATAAGAATTGGAGGAAGGAAAAAAAATAAATATTTGTGCAGTGATAATAAAAGTGCTCAGACATGATACAGTTGAGGTTGTCAGTTTAGACTATTAATATGTTTTTATCAAGYAATGTTTAAATGTCCCAGAAACCAGGCTTCCATTTATCTTTCTAACAGAAACATCTCTGATATTTATTTTAAATATTCTTATTTTCATCACATCATTTTTGCTTGGATTTTACACTCCCCTTCAGAAACTCTGAAGTCAGAAGACTGCTATGAATTCCTGCATAGAGATGCTATAGACTCTTTTCCAGGCACTGGATTAAACCACACTCGTGAAAATACAGGCAGATTGTGAATCACAGAATCATGAACGGCTGAGGTTGGCAGGGACCTCTAGAGATCATCCAGTCCAACCCTCCGCTCCAGCAGGGACACCCAGAGTACAGGGCACAGGGTGGCATCCAGGCGGGTTGGGAAGATCTCCAGAGAGGGAGACTCCACAGCCTCCCTGGGCAGCCTGTGCCAGGGCTCTGGCACCCTCACAGGAAAGAAGTTCTTCCTCACATGTTCCTCTTCTGGTGTTTCAGTGTGTACCCATTACCCCTTGTCCTGTCACTGGCCACCACTGAGAAGAGTTGGGCCCCTTCCTCCCTGCATTCTTCCCTCACGTGTTGATACATACATCAGATCCCCTCTCAACCTTCTCTTCTCTAGGCTAAACAGGCCCAACTCAGTCTCTCCTCCTACGAGATAGGTTCCAGTCCCTTAATGATCTTTTGTTGCCCTCTGCTGGACCCTCTCATACTGGGGAGCCCAGAGCTGCCCCCAATACTCCGGGTGTGGCCTCACCAGAGCTGAGGAGAGGGGCAGGATCCCCTCCCTCCACCTGCTGGCAACATCCTCCTGATGCATCCAGGAGCCCATTGGCCTTCTTGGCCACGAGGGCACATTGTCGGCTTGTGAAGAACTGTGGATAGACACACAAGACTGAGTGACTATGAAATAAAACGTCAGATAACATTCATGGGGAGAAACAGTCACAATTTCACCTGTCAAGATAGAGCCTTTGAAATGATCATTATYCCTCAAGAGTTAGACCCTGTGGTTTTGATAGGTAATTCCATGAAATCAGTTCAGTGTAAACTAAAAGCAAAGTATTAGAAATTGTCAAAAAGGAAATAAAGAACAAAAGACTAAAAGGTCAATAAGTAACTGCATGGGTGTGTCCCACTTTGAATACTGTATGCAGTTTTAGGTCCCTTTTTTTCAGAAAATAACATATCAGATCCAGAAAAGTTTCAAAGCAAACGAAATACAATAGCACTGCCATGCCTTGGACTAGCTGAGGAACATTTGAACTAACATATTTCAGTCTGGAAAAGAAGTTAAAGGGGAATATGGCATGGRACTACAGAACTATGACCAGCATAAACATGGCACATAAGGATTTACCATGCAGCAAATATTAACCAAGTGAAATTCACAATCAAAATAAATGTTTCTTTATGCAATATAGATTGGTAAAGGCTGCTCTTATTCAGCAAGCTTTTTTGGGTGAGAGAAACTGGAAAATGTAATGCTGGGATTTGCTAAATAGACAAGCCTTTAGGAGAGCCTAGGATGAAAGAAATTTTGAAAGCTGGTAGGGAAAGCAACAAGCATGCTCGCCCTGTGCTTCTTGTGCCATAAACACCTTCTTTTTGACTACACAAGACAGGCTATTAAGCCAAAAGAGTCTTTGGTCAAGACCTGTATAGCTATTTTTACATTTATCTCGATTTCCACCTGAAAAGATGTATGTTAGAAAGGTATTTAAGTCAAGGAGCACTGATGATAAGTAAATGCCATTTGCTTGATTTCTTAAGAGTTAAATGCAGCGTAAAGCTGTGCGGGTTACAAATGCAACATAAGGCTTCTCAGCCACCAATGCTAAGGCTGAGTTCATGTGCACCAAGGGAGCATGCTAATGAAGCCACAGACTTTGTTTTTACAGCACAGAAGTGCTTCTGGTAAGAAACTTCCTACCAGAGGAATTTGTTTTTATTTCCCAGGAAGAGAAATGGGCGAAGTACCTCAAAGCAGTAGCAAGCTGAGGTTCTGTTACACCAAGTCCCTAAAAACATTTGTTCAGTATATTGAAAACTATTCTGCAAGGAGTGCTGAGGCACTTTCCAGAGATCTGCCAGACTGAAAAAAAACTATTCTCTGCCTTCAGCCCAAATATTTAAGTACTCAACCTTAAAAGYTTTGCATTTCATTCTATAAATATGAAATAGTAAGTCAAAACAATGTTACCAATTAGCTCCTATTTAATAATGAAAATATGATGTGTTTTTTTTTTGCTTTACATCTGTCACAGCGGGTTTTTTAAACATACCCTGCTTCTGTAACTTTGTGAAACAGCTCTACAGAGCATACAAAAATAGTAAGCTTAAAGATGGAAAAAGGTAGGTACAGCTTGCCCTGACACTGGAATTAAATATAATCTTTTTTTCTCGTATTGCATTTGCAAGTTGGTGTTAAGCATTAAAGGACACAACCTGATTTCAAGCTTTTCCCCAATTATAATGAAAGTTAAAAATACTACTGGAAATATAAATGTAAAATCTTCAAGACAGTCATCTCAAGGGAGGTCATCAAGAAACAGTYTACCACTCAAATCCGGTGATGAAGGAAGATGGGAGAAGCTCTAAAAATAATATGCCCTTTAGTAGGATTGCAGAATAATTGAACAAATTTGCTAGTTCACAGAAAGTTTTCAGTTCTTGTTTCACARTTGACCAAATGATACTACTTATAAAACCCACAGGCTGGTTAATGAGAAGCTCTATCCTGTGCTATCCTATGCTTCCAAAGCCATCTTTCTGTAATGATGTTTTTAGGAATAGCTGGAAATACCAGTAAATGATGCAGTGTAGGATAAATATTTTTCTGATCTCTTTGCCAGCAATATGAAGCATTTGGCCTCCTTAATCAGCTTATGTGGAGTTGTGACCTCCCTAGAGTTCATAAAATGTAAACTCAGAGTAGAAACCTCCTTTTTTTTTTTTTTCTCCTCTAACAAAAACTTTTGGCTTAACGAGTATTCCAGGTTCATCTCCATATGTGATCCTATTAATGCAATGCTATTAATCTCAGAGGTTACTTTAGAAGCCTCTAACAACAATACACTTAGTGGTCACCCCGAAGGC
>NW_020455610.1:1365252-1383110 GCF_003342845.1 Nothoprocta perdicaria
AGAACAACAGCTGAAAGAGAATATAGGAAAATAACTCTTATTAAAAAGTCAAATTCTTGGGTGCAAGGATATTGCCCTGGATGGTAACATGATAAACAGCTTACTGTATATGCTAAAACCACTTACTATCAGCAAAGAYGCCTACTGCTGAATGCGTGAAGCTTCCTACATCGAGATCTCATCAACCAGATCTGACAGCTCTCGTGTGTGTTTTGACTTAATATAGCCTTGATATTTTAGGCTGTATTTTTAGCATTTAGGACACAAGTATAAACCAAGTAGTTTATAAAATACTGTGTACTAGAACTCACATTTACAACACATTTCAGCTTGTACTGAGTCTCCTTCCCGATCAAAGTTAAAAACACTTTTCTCAACAAAAAGGAGAATTCATTATCTTCATTATCAAAAGTGCTTTATTTCTTGCTTTCAAATGGAGACTTAAGTCACTGCATTACTTCCCATACCCTAATTAAAATCAAGTCAGGAGGGTCTTCATTTGTATCTTGTCCATAAAGAAAAGCTAAAGCTGCACATGTAGTTTCACTCAATGCAAAAGATAAAACTAGGATATATTAGCACTTCTAAAGGATGCATTAACAAGCTCTACTCATTATAACTACGTCTGTGGCTATACACGGGTAAGTTCGGTGAGCATGCAGTATTTTTCATAGTTTAAAAATACTSGATGTGGAAGAAAAACATTAGCACTATATGTACACATGCTTCACAGAAACACGAAGTAATAAAGTGTAATGAGATTACTGGCAGGTTTATCTTATTAAAAGTTTACAATAAAATTATTCTGTACATTATCCTTTTCAAGGAGATTACAYAAACGTTCTGAAACCTTCACCCATACAACTTCATTTTGTATTTCTGAATACAAAATCTTCAACTCTTCTTGAATACAGTCTTCAGATCCTCTGTTAATTCTGCAGTTCGGCATTCATCTCAGGAAGAAATCTTCTCCCATGTCAGCTTGTCATATTTTCAGCAGCCTAGAAACAGAAACACTATTTATTGCAAACAAGCCATATATGTAGATAAAGTAACACATATAGTCTTTCCTTATAGCTATTTGGCATAGAGTATTTGAAAATCTAATGCCCAACTACAATTTTGCGAGATGTGCACTATTGTTTTGCAATTAATACTTCTGCACATTTAAAATATACAGTAGCTAACTCCCATTAACCCTTATTAACACATCCACTACTTGTTTTGCTTGTATTAAATTTTGTGCCTACCATATCTGAGTATCCTACATGCTGGACATTTTGCTGTAATGCACTCAAAATGTACTACAATGCATTTTATTTTCTGCGGAGTTTTTTTTTTTTTTTATGCAATTAATAAAAGTAGTACTCCCATTCATATAGATAAATTTACACTATTTAGAAAAAAAAAAAAAAGAACGACATTAACCACACTGTGTAACTGCCGTTTATTCTCTCTCAGTTGGCAGTCAGTATTTCTGTTACGGTATGACTCTAACACCGCAGTCAGGTGCATTAGCAATGCTGAAGACAGAAATGTAAATTTTTAGCCAATCATGGGACAAACAGGCAAAGGATAGCAACGTGAATGAGAAACTAAGAAGAAGGAAGAAACAAAACAGCTCTCACATTTACTTATATGCACAAAGCTAAACATAAATATGGACATCTTTAAGCATGTACATTAACATAATATATATATATAAAGAAGAGCTTATATTTATTTTTAAAAAGGTATCATTTTCTTATATCATGTTATGTTCAATCATATTAATTGCCTTTAAAGATAACAGTTCATTTTGCTATTTTAAAAAGTACAATTTACATGTTGAAGTATTTTCTTTTGAAAACAAGTTCTATGTACACTTCAAACAACAGATTYACCTTTAGAGCTTCTGTGGCCTTCCGTAGTTCTTTAATAACAGACGATAATGCTTCTGGATTTATCCCCTGTTCACAAAGCCGCACACAAATGGACAAGGTCTCCATATCCAGGCCAGTGTTTAATAATCTTGAAATCTCAAACAGTACTAGGAGACAAAAAGTGGAAACAGTTTAATCCCTACAGACTATGAAGTCTCAATGCTCAAAAGTCTTGTTCATCAACATTTAACTTCGAGAGCGGAATCTGAACAAGGCAATTGGTGGAAGGCCAAGTATAACCCCCAAGAAGGTTTCTATACGAGCAGCCTCACAGAGTAAGCCAGAAGCCACAGCTTCAAACAATTCAAAAATTCAACAAATAAAGCGTTTGGCAGAAATTCTTTATGGTCTACATTTTACACAGTATGTGCTTTTGAACTCTGGATACTTGCTGTGAGTCAGTCTTGACAGGACTGGAAGGCCATTCCTAAAACCTAAGAGAATATCAGGAGCTTTCTCGCTCTTCTCCTTCAATACGTGCACCTGGGTTTACCTCTAACAGTAACAATGAGCATAAGTGAGCGYAAGTACACAGTATCATAGCAAGTGCTATGAAAAAAGCTTCTGACTTCCACTAAGTAAGTACGTTAATGAACCCAGGAGTAGTTTGGATTAAGGGACATGCACATTTAAGACATGAAAGCCATTTGTCAAATAAAAGCCAGTAAGGGCCAGGAGAAAAAACTTCCTTCTCCTCAGGATGGCTTGAAACTCGCTAGCTTGAAACTCAACTCTTACAAATATTACACATGCACTTCCTGTCCGCATGATAGCATCTTAAGCGGCCAAATAAAGCAAGAATCTATTGGATTTATAATAGAATAATGTTGAATATTAAGTGCTAAAGAACTGACAAAGTTTTATTACAAAATCTACTAGGAATGTACTGTATGATTATTAGCTTTTAACAGGAAATATCTTTAGATGTTGAGGCAGCATCTTCGGCAATGCATCAAAGTGAGAAAAATTTGAACTTTTGACAATCTGTACAGATACAGATAACAGGTGGATATTTATATTTAACATTCCAGATTATTAAGCATTTTACATAAGTTTAACTACTTACATCACAAAATAACTTTTTTTAAATAATTCTACTGTTTGCTTCCTCTTTATGCTCTCTTTCTTACAGATTTTTGAACAGCATAAAGATCCTCAAAATAATTCAAGAGTTGATTTTAGAATCGAGTGCAGTAGGAATTCAAGCATGGTTATTTTTGAAATTCCCTTTAAATACATCTTTAAATATCAGACATACAARGCCTATGTTTAAGGAATGGAAATTAATTTTCCTTCTGAAATACTTGACATCAGAAGGAGATTGAGCTGGGAATGTCCACCCTCAATAAAGTGTGCATGCCACATAGGAAGCCTGGGCTCCCAAATCTAAAAGCCAGTGCCCCGTACAACTTATTTTGTCTCCAATTCTGCATGCTGTCTCTCTCACATAAAATATCCCTGCAGAAGTGGAGAAAGGACAGGTATCCAACACAGGTGGATTTCTTAATTTCACATCATCCTTCACAGATAAACCTCATCAGGGGCACTGAACAGTCTCATCTTCTCGAATATCAGTAAAGCAGCTAGTCCTTCCTTGGCTCCAGTAACAGGAAYGTGCGCTGGTAGCTCAGCAGCTGAGCTGTTTTTTTACAGCAGTACAAACCTCAGAGATCTTTGCTGGGAGATTTTATGTAACGATAGCCATAACTGGATCACAAGTTACTTTTTTAAAAAAAAAAAGTAGGCGATACCTCCCACAAACACCCTCCCATTTTATCTGGCCTCTCCTGAAAGCATTTCTAGAGGGAATCTTTGTAATCACTCTCAGAGGACTTCTTGCTCATAAACTTTCCATCCAACCTTAAGCATACATCAATTTTCAGCATCTATTCCAATGAATCCCAGTTTCACAATTCATTAAGAACCACAACCTAAACCTGGCACCTCCTGCCTTTTATACCCCATGGTGGGGCTGCAAGAGACACTAACAACTGACCACGAACTGAACCTTGCTGATCCCTGCACAGCCCCTCACTATTCCAGGGTCCTTTCTCCCTCGCTGTTCACCCAAGAGAGTCAACCTCTTCGTTTCARAAGCTACTCCACAACACTGCCTGCTCCAGCAGAGCTTTAAGAACTGCATATTGATCTAACTGCTTAATACATGGGCATGATGACACTCTCCATTTAGCCCCTTGTGATTTTCCTCCATTAGCACATAATTTGCATTTCTGAAAAAAAAAAAATCCCCAACCAAACAAAAAACAGTTACCCATCACATCTCACAGAAACACAATGCTGGAGTCAGGTCAGAGGCTGCCACACACAACTCCTAAGTGGTGGCTTTCCTGCTTCCTTCCCCTCCATGTAATCTCCTCCCCCCAGTTCAGAGAGATGCACTGAGGCAGATACTGCAGCTCATRTTAACTATGCCATAGGACAAGCAGAGAAATACAAAATATACTTTCTAGAAGAGGAAAAAAATGAGGCCATGCCTGACAGAACGCGCAGCAGCTAAGAACGCCCTCGCAAGGCCCCAGAGCGGTGCTTAAGGCGTTCCGTCTCACACGAAGCGAAACGAGAAGCCCCRTTTGCACGCGCTAACCCTCCTCGCGAAGGAGGCGGCCGCTTCGGTTAACGGGCGGGTAACGGTCCCGGGCGCGGGGGGGAGGGCGTGGGCGGGGCCAGCGGGCCTGGGCGGGGCGGCGGCCGCGCGGGGGGCGCCCCGGGCACGCACCGTCCATGGTCTCCCGCACGGCGTTGAGGCTGGCGGCGTTGCTCGCCATGGCGGCGCACCCCCGCACCGGAAGTAGAAAATGGCGGTGCCTCCCCATGCCCTAACGGCCGCTCCACCGCTTCCGGCCCAAGCCCCGCCCTCTTCCGCGCTGCACGTGACCCTTCCAACGGCCCTCGCTGCCTCCGCGGCCGGACAGGTTGGGGGGGCGGGGAGAGGGGCGGGGCGCCCGTTCGAATTTGCCGAGCGGCTCCCCCGCGATGATTGGTTGGTTCGAGAGCCGGGCGGGGCGTTGTCATTGGCCCGGCGGGCCCGGCTGCGCGTCGCCATTGGGCGGCGGGGGCCGAGGGGCGGGCGTAGTTAAAGGGCCACCCGCGAGGGGCGGCCGTGCGCAGCTTCGGTGTGAGGAGAGTGCGAGCGGCGGCGGCGGCGGCGGCGGCTCCGAGCCGCGGCCACCGGGTACCGAGCACCGAGCCGCGGCCTCGCCTCGCTTCCCCTCGCCGGGCCCGGGCCCGGGCCCGCGGCGGCCGGGAGGCCCCTTCCCGCTTCCCTCTTCCCGCCGCGGGTCTCCCCGTCGCGGCCGTTGCGGGCGGGCAGGCGGCGGCGGCGCCTCCMGCCCCGTTCCGCGCTCCGGGACGGTTTGAGCTCCCCCAGGGACTTCGGGGCCTCCCGTTCCCTCTTCGGGGCCGCCACTCACTGAGGGGCGGGGGAGGGCCCCGAGTGGGATAGTTCGTTATTATTTTATTTTTAACTTATATATATGTATTTTTCATATTAGCCTTTCTTCTCAACTTCTCACAGCTCAGTAGCAATTAACCAAAGCTGATTTTGGGTTTATTCGGCTTTATTATCGGTCATTTTTCCTCTCTTTCCCCCCGCCCCGGTTTTCTTACTCTGAACCGTCAGCCTCCTAACTGCTTCCTCTCTCCTCTCCCCTCCAGGCGCAGCTCTGTGTTATGGGGGACATGAAAGAAACGAAGATGCAGATAACGCCGGAAACCCCGGGCCGAGTCGCCGTCCTCAACCCCTTTGAAAGCCCCAGTGATTATTACACCCTTCAGGAGCAGATCGTCTCCAGCCCTTCAGTCTTTAAGTCGACAAAATCCTCATCCGTAAGAGCCAGTCTTCAGCTGTGTGAGCCTACCCACACAGTGCTAATAACTTGGAATACTTTGAAAAGCTACACTTATTCATTTTTTCATGTGCTTAAGCTTTGGTGTAATTAAAAAAGTCAGGGCTCTTCTGACTGCAATAGTATGGTTATTTTAATACTAAAGGTTTCTTTTAACACTAAGGCTGTCATTCAGCCTTCTAACTTACTGGTGATGCTATGTTTTCTTTATCTTTTATTTTCTGTAATGCTAGGTGCAGCACTAGTTTAMCATACAACACTACTAAAAGCTCTGAAATATTGAAAGTAATAAATAATAGGCAGCTACTACAAATAAGTGTGGTTGCAGTACTCTTCTCATTCAAGAAGAGAGGAGCAAAAGCAGTTTCTGCTTACAAGCTAATCAGGATAAAAGTAAAAGCAGATTAATTTTATTATTAGCTGCTTGCATACTATGGGATCATGTTTTGATTGTGTGTATACACATATAACACATTTTAGCTGTGAGGTTCATCTGGGTTTGCAGCAAGGTGAAAGCTTTGGCTGTCCTTTAGTTTTCATTGCTGCTGTCTGATAAGCAGGRCAGGCAATGCTGTGTAAAAACGGGTAAAGACATGTTTGGAAGATAAAAATACTGTTTTTCAAAGTAATATATGACTGGTATTTTGTGGTTTCAATATTAAGAGGTGGGGCAACTTCATTTCCAAGTCTGAACTGACTTTTGTTCAGAGTTAAGTATTTTGCATTGCCCAAAAGTGGATGTGCCTAGGCCTGAAAAAAACAAGTGCACCTCAGTTTGTAAATATCAACTATAGTCCTCCATCTTATATAATCTTGTAAATCATTTTAATAACACTACCCAGAACAGAAGTCTAAGTGAATAACTCCTTTTTACTTTAAGTAGATCATTTCAACAGATTGAGACCTGTATGATTGTCTTGGGGGAAAATATATATATATATATGTACATATATATATATGAAAGTTATAGTTGCGTTGTTTCAATGAGATTTGTGCCATGTAGTTTTATTTATCGTTTTAGACAAGAAAGCATTAAGATGTCCTTTTCTTTTTTTAGACACCAGGAAAGTTCAGATGGTCCATTGATCAGCTTGCTYTAATTAATCCCGTGGAGATTGATTCAGAAGATGTTCGACGCCAAGCGATGTATTTGAGTCACGCTAGGTAACTACCACCTGGTTTTATGCATTTAACAAACTCGAGTGCTAGTCTTTTGTTTTATTGGTGTTTCATATAACATGAAAGACCTCTTACTGATTTTTTTATCAATAAGTTTTTTATTTTTCTTTTTTAATATTTAAATGAGGCTGCCTCTGATTCTTTTGTGATGTTGAAATCTTCACATACACTTGGAAGTTTGAAAATAAGCTGGATATAGCAGTTAGTGGAAGTGATTTAAAAAAAAAAATGCCATGTCAATAACTATTACCACTCCTGCTACCTCTCCTGCTTCTGGTCTTCCCAGAATGTTCYGTACTGAGAGCTATGAAAAGCAGATCCTTGGTCTTTGGGAGTTCTGCAGAAGGGTAGTGTTTYTGGGAAAGTCCTTCTGAAAGACCTGATGGCCTTAGATGAAATGGGGGAGACCAATTAGCTTTCCCTCTGAGGAGATGATGCTTGCTGGCTATTTGAAGTAATTAGGGAATAATAGGGAGATCTTTGATCTCAACTGTTTTTYCTCTGGACGTAACTTCCGTAAGGAAAGCAAAGGAGTGATTAGAAAAGGCCAGATATACGGGGCTTGTTTCTCAGGATAGTGGTATGAACCACTAATACAGAGTGACTTGTCCAGTGAGCGTAGAAGGCAACTATTCCCTTATGGACTTACACAAAGAATTAAGTGTTAAGGAATGAAGAACCACTATAAAAGAATTATAAAACACTCATTTATCCAATATATGCCTAACTTGTATGTTCTGTATGTGAGATAAAGTGCAGATAGAAGGCTGGTAGAGSAAGAATCTGCTGAATGTGCATATTTTTTGTACCTTCTGGTTTTGCCGTTCTCTTCTTTTGAACATGAAGATATGTAAGAAAAGAATTTCTTGCTAGAATAGAAGTATGAGAAGAATATGTGTCCTCAATTGTATCCGTTGGTCACCATGTCTTAATGTCAGTATTTTTCCTGACATGTGTGTGTTACTAGGCCCTCCTCTAACAGCCAGTTGGTTTATGACACTCGGACTTCTTACATGTTACAAAGCCTTATATATTTAGGCAGTTACACTGATAAACRTTCATACACAAGCAAATGGAGATATCGTTTACCCAAGCTATCTACTTCAAATGATGATCAGCAGAATGGCCTCTCAGCCTGTCTGTCCCATCATTTCATACTCACTGTGGTTCTTATTTGACATGACTAGAGAGAAGCTAGTTTGTGTATATCTYAATTTGCTGTGGCTGTGTTTGCTTCTTTCAGTGTAGATATARGCTGCTGTGGTTTCATACTTAGTTACAGACTGTACACCTTTAAGTGCAGATATATATGTACAAAATCTTGCGTGCAGATTTACTCTCAAATACTACTATTTTTGTGGAAATAAAAATATCACAAATATAGTTGATGACAGCCAAAATTCCTGATAAAAGAACTGACTTGTTGAAGCCTGTGCTTACTGTTGTGCAAGTGYATTTTGATAGGACTTGTTGGCATATTTTCTCAAACAATTGCAAGGGACCACTATAAACAAAAGAAGAATAACTGTAAGTGTTTCAAGCTGTTAATTCTGTGCCTTTAGAAAAGAAAGGGTTGAGTGCAGCCCACTGTGAAAGCTCATGGAGTACTATTCACAGTCTTGAATATGCCTCTTGTGAAGACTTACTTCTGGACAGTACTAATATTTCCTTGAAATAGGCATCATAGCCATGTGCAGTGTTTATTTTACTAGCTGTAAATACTTAAGAAAACTTTCTGGCATGCAATACTAATTATTGATAATGGAAATGCATTTTGCTAACATGTTAGTCTTGTCCATAAGCTTTCCTCATTCTATTTAGCTTATACTGGTAAAAAAGAAGTGTAAAGTTGAATGTTAACGTTTCTCTATATCAAGCTCTTAAAAATCTTCATTGTGACTTGCTTGTAGTTACCAATGATTCTTCTGGTACAATATCTGCATTTTTTTCTGAATTTTAGACTTACTTTAARTAGTTGTCTCAGTGCTTGCGAATTTGTCAATTTATGCATAAAAATACTATTGTAAGACACTAGTTTACTAGGTGTAGTACAGTTTCATGTATTAGGTTTTAATTGATCTGTAGTAGATGATAAGGATGGGCTTTTCATCTTTGTGCATGATGATTCAGATAACTTATTTTGTTTTCCTTAGAATTGATAAGGAGATGGARGAAAGAAGGCAAAAAGCCATTGAGGAGGTAATACTTTCCTTATGCTATCAAATATTGACTCACTTTAGACACTTATATCAACAACAGCAACAACAAAAATCTATTTTTATTATAGAATTTCAAAATCCAGGACTATTTTTACTGTTATTGTATCTTCCCGGCAAGCAAAATAATTTGACATCCTCRTCCATTGCAGTTATAGTTGGGATGAATGTTCTTTCTTGCACTCTTTCTTCTCATACACCTCTTAGTATTAGGTAGGTTACATTGTCTTTTTTTGTCACACCCTTGGGAAAAAAAAAGATTTTGATTTAGTTTTTTCCAGCATTTACTTAGATGCAGACAATTCCTTCATGGAGGATCCCACCTCACATTTTTCTTTCGTTCATTTTAATTTTATCTRTTACCAACCACTTGTTTAGGAGAGACTGAAAAGTATGTTGCTTCAAATCTTTTCTCTAGAAATCTTTCCTATTACTTCAATTTCAGCCTATAGTAGGGCTTTAATAAGCAAGTTTTCCTCAGTGTTGTTAATGTGTTTTTGTGCATATAAACAAAAAGGTTTTCCTTTATAGAAAGATGCTATGTAGATGACTTGCAGCTAAGATATTTTGTTGTTTTAAAGCTGCATTTAAAAATGGTCTTTCATCTTCATGAAGCATAGATTAATAAATTATGTAGCTGAACATCCTGAAAACATGTCTCTGATGGATTAAATTTATGCCTTTGTTAGCTGGATGTTTTAAGCTTTTAGTGTGAAAAGGATTTACCATGTGTGTTTTTTAAAGCTGGATAATAATGTTCATCTCCTTAACTTCTGGTTGTTCCTTCTGGATGTGATAGCTGAAGTGCTTTTGGTTCAAGCAAAACAAAAACTGAATGTAGGTGCCATGACTCAACTATTTTACTGTGAAGAGCTCTAGCCAAATCTACCGATAATATCACCAAATGTTGCTTTACTAGTCCTTATTTTTTGTTGTGGCTGCAGTGACTCTTAACACTTCTTCAAAACAACTCAATTGTCAAATATAACATTTTGACAAACTGATGGTTTGAAAAATTATACTAAATTAGTGTGAAATAATTATATTGACAGAACTGTAAGGACAAAATTCAATTTTATGAAATAATTATGAACAAGCTATACAAAATTGCTTTATAACTCTTACTCTGCAGGCTTTTAAGTTCTGARGTGTAGTAAATGACCCAGAACATGGAGGTCCTTTGCAAACCAAGTTATTTTTTCTTAACTTCTCTAGACTTGAAATACTTAAATGTATTTTTGGTGTAAAGGATAGCTTTATTTTTATATATAATATATAAATATATGCATATACACAAATATATATATTTGAGATAGTTAATTCTTAAAATATAGATTTGTAAGTAACAAAAGCTATGACTGCAGTTTGTCTCGTTTGGGATCRTAATCTATATTTGAGTCTTTTCTTTTTGTTTAATTTTATTTTAATGCTAATACTGATTCTTTCTATTTCACTATAGTTTTTCACTAAAAGACTCATAGTTCCTTCTCCTTGGACTGAACACGAAGGGAAACAAGTTTCTCAATTTAATTCAACTAAATGTAAGGGTTTTTGACCTTGAATTCTCTATTTTTTTTAAAAATAATGAAGCAGAATTTTTCAATCTCAAACTAAATTTTAAGAAGAATGATAAAAGATGACAGATTTGGTTGGTTTCTAGCTCTTCTCTAAGTGCTTGTTTGATAGGAAATTCYTAAATGCCTTGAGATTTCTGGAGTAGTGGAAAGAGACTTAAAACTTAATACTTTTTATTAGTGGGATGACATCTGTGGATAAATCAAAGATAACTTCCAAAGTGAATTATCATACAAAGTCATTAGAAAAATTTTTGGCACGATTCCATTTAAAGTTTTGTGTTTCTAAAGGGTCAAATTTAATAACTTCTAAAGGAAAAGGCATAGAACACAATCCTAGATCTGGCTTTACTTGTGCCACTGTACTAAAATGGGCTAGATTTTTAACCATGTAAAAAGGAAATGGAGTGGTAGTTTCTTCATCTTGGCTTTAAGTCAAGGCTGCATGTTTTTCTGGAAATGCATTTTACTTTATATGCAGCCTGTTTAGCTAGGGACAAACTGGGTGCATTTTAAATCTCTTTTATAGAGAGGTCAAAGCAGACTGTGCTTTTGGGAAAAAGTGATGCCACTTCACTACGCTTTTAAAAATAAAATGATGCTGAAATTCTGTTAACTGCAACCTTTCTGTAATACTCTGTTCTGATTTACTAMTGTTAGATTTCCAAGCCATATGCAGCGCGCGCATGCTTCAATTTAAGTTTGTGTTTTACAGGCATAGATTTAAATAACATTTCTCCGATTGGAAGGCAACTACCTTTGCAACCTGGAAAAAGCAATGGTTGGTTAAAAGCAATCTCTGAAACTTGAGATTTTCTCTGAAGGCAAATATCTCTGTGTGTGTTTTACAGTATTTTGTTTCAAGAAAGCATTTAATTTTTTGTAGAAATGGTTTCTTGTAGTAATTAGTCTATTATATTGTTTCTTTCATCTTTTTTTATTAGCAAAGAGCAAAGGTCTCTGTTGTAGACAGCAGAGTGCTCCCCCCGGCCTGTCCCAAATCAGCATATGCATTTTTAAGAAATAAAAATAGTGAATCTAAGCATTGGGTAGGTTTATGGGCAAATTGCAGTTTGGAGAAGGAGGAAAACAGCCTCTCTGTTTAAAGAATCTTGATTCTTTCCTCCCCCAAATCAATAGCTGAAATTTTAAGACATCTCTATCTTGTTCTACTTGAATACATTATTTTTTCCTGTAAGATATCCTGATCTTTCCTGCAGTTATTGAAACACTTGTATCCTCAGAAGCCTCACTCTTYAGTTAGGAATCTCTCTAGAGGATTGTCTGTTGCAACCTTCTTTATCTGTAAACCTGAGTGACTTGCATAAAGTGTTGCCAGATCAGAATTCCAACCCCTACTGTTGTTCTTAATCTGTTCTTTATTGCAACTGTAACTTTTAAGTAGCTCAACTGCAGTGCTTTTTAAAAGTGAATTTTTGTTTCTGTAACTTTACTAAAATGTCAATGTAAGCTAATTTTGTTGCTTTTATTCTTTGCAGCTGCTTGTCAGACAGTGTTGTCTTTGCCCGTGGATTTTAATTTAGAGAAAATACTAGGTATGTCTTGTAATGTCTATATTTCATTATTATAAATGTTTATTTTATTGTTGCCTTTTGTTAGAAGTGAAAGTTCTAGTGAAATATTGGAAACCTGATGTGTGAATCATAGTTTGAGTGTATATTATCTAAAAAGATAGTTATTGCTTTTGACATTGGACAGTTGGCCTAAAATTGCTATCAATAAATTGAGAGAAAACATAAAGACAAAGCTATGTGGAGGGTTTTTAAGAACTATGAATGCAAAGTAAGTTAATAAGCAAAAGGGGGTTTATTTGGCTTTATTAAAAAAGTACTAACTTAGAGCTTTTGCACTTGCAGATTGCTGCTTGCAGAGCTCATAGCCTAGCCTTGCCTCGAGCAAAGCTGTCCTTTATTTCCATGCCTGTAACTATAGTTAAGCTTTGGTGGTCCCTGTAAAGCTGTGTGGTCGAAAAAAAAAAAAAAAAAAAAAGCCCTAGCTGCTGGAGATGGTTGGGGCAAAGGCAAATTCCAAAATTAACTGTCTGATTGCAGCTGCTACGTACAGGAATTGCTATTAGCTACTCAGGCAAGAGAACTGGAAAAACCTCTTCAAGATTTTTTTCTTTTTGACTGCTAGCTTCTATTTCAGGATTTAAGTTTTCAACACTGACAGTGCTGGTTAAACTGTGAGGTTGGGTTTAGCTCTGTGAACAAAATTAACACAAAGGAAACTGGAACCGTGTTTATTGATTCAGTTTGAGCTTAATGAATGTTGTAATTGAGTAATTTATAAATTCATGGATTAATAACTTTGGTCACTTATTAGAAATATCCATTTGAATAGAGAAAATACTTTATGGCTGTGGTGATTATTTATGTGGAAGACCAGAAAGAGCCTTGTCTTGCTTAGTATCATAAACACTTTTTCACATCCAAAGTAAGAATACAGTTTTAGAAAGATGCCAGTAAGTAGATACTAATCAATATGAAATTCTTCTAAAGAAAGCAGTAAACTTCAATATTAGATCATGACAGGCTTCTTCTAGGATTTAAGATAGAAATAATATATGCAGTAATATATGAAATGGGTACCTGGATTATAGTTGCTTCTTGTATTTTGGAAATTGGATAAAATATTTTCATTCATTTGAGTGATGCCTAGAGGAAGGTTTGTTATTTTCTGTTCTGAATTTCCATCAACAGATTTCATCTAGTGTGTCTTTTATCAACTGATCCATGGATACAGTGTTGACTTTTATCATTTACAATCATTTACAACAGAGTTATAGTAGATTTCAGATATACAGGACTCAACTTCTGACCCTGTTCCAGGGCTTTTATAATGAAGAGAAAGGAAAGACTGAATATACTGAGCATAATGACCCTGAAGCTGAGAGATAGATTATGTGTCCCTAGAAAGAGATAACTAGATCTTGCAAAGAGGTCACTTGTACTTTGAAAATAATCATTTTGAATCTGGTCATCTAGGGAGATTGTCTTTGTTTACCCAAAACATTTCTAATGCAGTTTTATTATATACCATTTACAAACAACAGAGAAATACATGCATCTCACTGCAGGTGGGGACTCTACTGATTTGGAAGTTCACAGCTATTCTATAGACTTTCAAAGCTACCAGAAGGATTCTCATTCCAGAAATAATGGCAACACATCCAAGTTGTTCCCTTTAAAGGGATCACCAAGAGGGCTTTATAGRGTAACTGAAATTAAAGGGACCTTGTCCAGCCCTGTCTCTGAGCACATCCAGCTTTGAAGTTTCATTTGGTAATGAATATTTCCAGCAGGTTTAGGCAGGATTAGTGCTGACCCCTCGAGCAGGGATTTTAGTGAAAACATTGCAAACTTCTCAGCCAGGGTTGCACATGCAGTGCTGTATGCTAGTGGTTTCCATAAGCACAGACATAACATACTATTCAGGTCAGGTCTATAGCTGCAAAATTAATGCCAGAAGTCTGTTCGGCTTCTAAATTGGCATTATGGGATGTGAGGGACATC
The DNA here is from genome assembly GCF_003342845.1 of Nothoprocta perdicaria. NCBI lineage: Eukaryota > Metazoa > Chordata > Aves > Tinamiformes > Tinamidae > Nothoprocta > Nothoprocta perdicaria. The sequence continues at coordinate 1,379,546 of NW_020455610.1, forward strand.
CATCTGGGGAAGGGACCGTGGAGACTGCACAGCCAGGTACGTGGCTTCCKCAAGTCCATGTGCAGGGAGGGTCATTGCCTATGTGTGTAGGCTGAGCTATCTAAGAGCCTTTGCAGGAAAATCAAAGCAATGTGTTGTAAGACAGCCCTAGGAAAAGCCTGAAGAAGCAGTAACTCGTAGACTACTTGGAAGGTAGAGTTCATTACAATTTCATCATCATCTTTTTGCTCTGTGAATGATACARCTACAGAGGCAGCCCTTGACCAAAGGAGCTTTGTAGCACAAAATGCATCTGGGCTTCATAAAACAGGATARTTGCATTATAAATAGCAGTTTTTAACATAATCCATTTTGAAGTGACAGSCTGTCTTTTTGAGAAGTAGTTCCAAACAAGTGAAGTATTTAATTTTTAAATAGCAATATGCAAAATATTCCTTTAGGCTTGGCTAGTGGTGCTAGTAAGCTGCACTAACAGAATAATGGGAATACATTAAAAGGACATCAAAAAAATTGCTTGTTCTTGCTGAAATTTTCATTTGGTTTATTTTTGTTTCTCAGAATTACAATGTTCAAGGAGAATTTTCCTTTTTCCTATCTTTAGAGATGAAAAATGCCTTACTCTTGAACTGCTACTTATTACTAATTTAAATGAGGAGTACTTAAATTTTGATTACAGGTCAGCATCACAACATTAATAAAAGTGATGTTAGATAATGTTTTTATCTTTTCTTGTTATCTGGTACATTTTTGCCAATATTTTGAGGAAAAGCCTGTGTCAATCCATGTCAAAATGTAGTGAGAAAGGGAGAGGATGTTTGCCTGTACTTGGATCTTAAAGATTTTTTCCACTTTCAGAACTGCAGTTTGACAGCAAACTACAAACTAATAGGAGGTTTGATACAGCCCTGTTAAGTGCTGCTGTGCTGGAACTGCTTAGTATTTGTTATAATGTCTGCAGTCAGGAGAAACGTTCAGATTTTTTTTTTCTGGGGAAATTTATTGTTTTTTTGTTATAAAATGTTTTCTCTCCTTTTCAATATCGAATGTAGCAAGAGTTACAGATCTTTAAATTTTAAATTGTTAACTATATGTCAGTTTTATTTCTTCTGGACCTTTCCTTTGGCTCCAGATTCAGCACTCAGTCATTGTAGAAGAGAGCAGGACTCTCATTTTCTCATCTCATTTGGAGAAAACCTCTTTTCCCTTCTCTCCCCCTGACTCTTAGGTGAATATATCAGAACTGACGAATTTGCAGATCAGTCTCAGGAAAATTTGAGCAGCTCTTCGCTCAGGAGAAAGCTGTTTTTAGAAGAAAATGGGAATGTGTCTGAGTGCCTGTCCCCTTCCCTGCAAAGTCCATGCGGTAGCCAGCCCCTCGGAGTGCTTTGTTCCATAGATATATCTCCAGTCCGGTGCAGAAGCCCCCTGGAAACCTCCGGTTCAGTAAGTAGCCCTTTTTTGGGGGGAGGATGGAGGGCCTGACGTGGGGTTGGTTGGCTGAACAGGCCCAGGAGGAGGACGGATGTCAGGCTTGTGGCACCAGCTCTGTGTCCCCAGCAGCCCTCACAGGATGGGTTGCCATGGTCTGATCTGAGGAAGCTGCAACTGCCTGGTGAGAGAATAGGCAATATATTAAAGTTTCCTCCAATTTCAATTTGAGAACAATTGTATGAATGGAAAATGGCTTGAAAGGAAAAGAACACCAYACATATGTATGTCACTGGTCCCCTTTTTTCACATATCAGATTATTATGCTGTGCTGCTGCACTCTCCTCTGGAAGGGACTGTGTTTGAATGTGTGTTGTGCTGAAAATGAGGAAGCGATTCACAATGCATCTTAAATCACCTAAAATCCTTTTTATGATTTTCTATATAAAAACTTGCTGGGAATATATGTAGAAGATTGTTTCTTCTTAAAATGTGTATATCAAAGAAGAMCCATTTAAATCCATGAGTTACCACATACAATAACAGCTGATAGGAAACAGCCAATACAATTGTTTTTCTCCTTATAGTTTGTAAACTCTTGTGATGGAGGAAGAGGCTCGGGATAACAGAGCTGCCTCTCTGAACGGCATGGGAATATAGGACAAATAGCTCTGTCTTTTCAGCTCTTATGTCAGAGTCTTGAGCTCTGATGTTTTGCAAGAGTGGAAGTGCTGCCGATGGTTGGGGTTCTTAGCACTTCAGATATTTTGATATGAATTGATTATACTGCTCATAGTTTTTTAAAAGACAATAGAAAATATGTTTTTATAACTGTCACATGATACCAAATATATGGGGATTGGCCTTTCCTGTGTTGAGTTGTAAAGTGCCAGGAAAAGTTGCAGCTGGAATATTTAAACTAATGTTGTCTAGTAATGTTATTGTCCATGGGCAAACTATTCTCAGTATTGCCATATTGAGCATTTAATCAAGAAAACGTTTATATGTTCATATAAGATGATATGTTTATCAATTACTATGCACTAAAAAAACCCTTTTTTTATTATTGTTTTTTATTTCTATTGAAGGCTCAATTTTCCTCCAGCCCTATTCAAGGAGGAGCAAGGGCTTACAGCCTGGGGAGCATAACCAGCCCCCCATTTCCAGAGGGCTCCCCTGCACATAATGGATCTCCTACCTTTTCACCAATTGCTTTCCATATAAGAAAGACACCCATGTCAGGTATGGCTTAAATATATATATATTTTTTCCTAGATTTGTCCATGCTGACGTTGATGAAGTGTGTGTGTGTGTGTGTGTGTTTTTTTTTTTTTTTTTTTTTAAATTAACTCCTCACTGGAAACCCTTTTTGCCTGTTCAGATGCAAGGTCTGACAAACCAGCAGGCTTGTTCCATATGCTCCACTTACTGGGTAGCAGCAAAATCCAACTTATTTGGAGCAGTTAAGTGTACAAGCCTTTTGAAAAAGGAATTGAGGCCTCCTCAGAATGAACAAAATACAAATGATTAATCCTGGTCTGAAGAGAAGGTTTAAAGCAAGATGTTGAATTCTCAGATGGGTCTCCTGAAGTCCCATCTAAAGTGCTTTAATCCAACAAAGAATGTTTAACTTCAGTTTTCAAGTCATGTGATTCTCCAAAGATGATTTGAAATAAGCTAATTTATCCAGCTAATTAAAAGAAATTGGGAGGACTTGTAACCTTGCCRTTTCTCTAAGAAATTTCAGTGTATGTAGTAGTTCACGTATTGCCTGGAGAGCCCTGGGCTGTACTTGAGCATGGGTTTGTGCTCAGGACCCTTGTGGCATTTCAACAAAACTGCACATAGAGGACACAGGTAGGTGTTCTTCTGTTTGTTGAGTTTTCTTGGAAACTTGGACCACTCATAAGTTAGTGAATATTTATGGAATGTGTATGCTTATTCTGAAAAGCAGCACAGAGCCAGCCTGCATCTCTGTTTTTTCTGCAAGAACAGAGATACTGCTATTGGAAAATGCCTTTAACACAGCAAACTAAATCACAGGAAACAAATCTGGTAGTAAAAATRAGGTTAGAAATTAACCTTAGAACCTAACTATCGTAAGTTTATGATAGGCTAAATGTCTTTTTTTTAAGAC
>NW_020455610.1:1383765-1407328 GCF_003342845.1 Nothoprocta perdicaria
CGGGGCGCCTGGGCCCGGGCGGCGCCCGGTGGGGTCGGCGGCACCGCCGAGGTGCCCCACGGCGGCGGCGCCATCAGCATGGACACCTCGCGCATGTGCGTGTCGCCGCTGGCGGAGAGCAGCGCCCTTCCCGCCGACGGCAGCAGCCTCCAGGTGACGGCAATGCCGCYGCCGCGCTCCCCTCCGCGCGCACCAGCCCCCACCGTGGCTCCCCCCACCTCCTTTCCCCTTGGGAACTGGCCTGGCAGCAGCTCTGAATGCTCTTTGGGTTACTGCACGCAATGAATGAAACCTAATCCAAACTGCTGCTTGCTGCTAACACACATAACTCATTGCTTTGTGTGGCAAAGCTGTGTTAATGAAACACACACCTCTTCACCCACAAATTTGAAATGCATTTGAGGAGTTTATTAGCAATGAACTGCTAGGCGTCTTAAAGCTCTGATTCTTGCTTTTTAGGTGGACAGTGGCTATAATACACAGACAGGAGGAAGCAGCATCATGGATATTGCTGGGATTGAGAACAGYTGCAGAGAGAATGATGTGAGCTCGCATGTCTTTCAGAACAAATCTCAGCTTCTCAGAACAAAGGTAGGAGYTACACTGTGGAACAAAAGTGATAACTTTACCCTCTACAGCTTCTATGCCCTTGTTTTCTTTCATCTGGAGAGGTTTGAGACAAATTGTCAGGACAAAAAAATAGCCAGAGACATGTTTATTTAGTTGCATTTCAGACATTATGTGGAAAATAAGGAATAAATACAGGAAAAACRTAGAAGGGCCTAAAAAGCAAGTGTGTTATATGACAGTGACAAAGGCAGTTTCAGGGGTAACTGTGGTAAGTGCTTGAAGAGTAAGTTCTGAGGTTGCTTATGGCTTTTGATGCATGGTAGCCTGCCTTTATTTTGCTGTTGGAACACAGGAAGTTCCATCTCCATGTGAGGAAGAACTGTGTCCCTGCTGGAGCAGGCAGGTTGGACTGGATGATCTCTAGAGGTCCCTTCCAACATCAACCCTTCTGTGATTCATAGTAGTGAGTAGATTGAAGATGTCTCAGATCAATAATATCAAGATTTGATTCTACCCAGGAGTTTGGCTAGGATAGTTCTGCCTTCTCTTATAGGAAGAGTAGGTACATTTTTTAGCTTCTGAAAATACATAATATCTCCTGAAAATTACATGCATGTTGTGTTGGACATAGGGCCCATGAGTAAGTGCATCCCTCAGAGTCCATCCCTCATTCTAGACCTGCCCTAGAGGCTCCCCAGTACTGTGTGACTTTGCACACTTCGGAATCCTTAAGRTAGTGTTGATGGGTATTCTTTGACCTGCTCTCTTCAGCTGCTGTTGACCTTTCAATTGCTACATCCTGATTAAGTTCAACTTTATAATTTGGATGAGAATTTAAGTGTGAAGTTATTTAATGTTTCTTGCAACTCTCAGAACAAGAACTTGCAGAGAATGGCAAAAAAAAAAAAAAATGGATTTTGCTGGCCCAAAGCATCTACTTTGGCACATTCAGAACATGCATGTGATTTAAAACCACTCCTGCATGTTTGAAAAATGTGGGGGAGAAAACAATGTCCTTCATGCCTTTTTCATCTCAGAGTGGAGAGTGGGGCTTAGACTAACTGTGACTCAAAATTTTAAGATCCTAAGTTTGGATCTTGTTCTATTTGGGGAACTTTTGTGAAAATAGTTTTAAATAAACTTTTCCTTATCAACCTAGGAGTGTTCTGCCTTAAACCATAAGGACAATCAGTTGCTGAGAGCAAAATCTCCAGAGAAGCAATCCTGTTTCCATAAAGCAAAAAAGCTTAATATAGTGTTTGGTCAAAATGCAACTTGCAACATTTCTACCTGGCAGCATAACAATGAAAATCAAATTGAGGGATTTCACAGAAATGGTACGTGGTTTTCTGACTGAGAACTTCAAATTGTGTAATAGTTGCTTGTTGTATTTTATCTTGGTTACCTGGATTGCACGTGTGCTTTTGCTTTCATAGCACAAGTATAATGAGTTATCTGATGTGTATTTGGGGAATTTATAATTCAGGGTTTATTTTTTTCTCAGGTTGCATCAACCTTTATTGATATTTATTATTGATATCACTAAGTGATCCATTTTGAAAATAGAGAATGGTTGGACTTGCTGAGCATAAAGAAATCACGGGGATTTTTTTGATGTTTTTTATGTGATCAGAGGTAAAGTCTTGGAGGAGGCACGTGTCGTTTGAAAAGTTGGGCTGTAACTTAAGCCCCAGGAGAAGGACTCTGGGTCTGGTCACTTTATCCAAAGTAACTTGTCTAGGAGCTAATGTAACCGTCAGCCAACACTTGTTATCCAGTGGGTGCTTTAGTGACCTTTCCAAGAGCACAAGCAGGGACGTAGTACAGCATTAAGGAAAGTGCAGCYTTTCCTCTATTAAAGTAAACGGCTATATCTTTTTTATTTCACTCTTGCATCAAAGTCCTGATACTACTATTCATGCTTTTACATAAATTTTTGGTGTTTCTCGATAATCGATTAGAAATAAAGGGTTTAAATGTCAGTTAATAAATAAGATAGTGATAGCTTCAATAAAACCCTCAATGAGAGGTTATGGAAATAAGGGGATTCCATTCCAATTCCTAATCCCAAATTCCTAATCAAATCAGGTTGGTTAAAATATGGTTAAAATACTGCTGTATCTGCTCAAAAGAGCCTCTGGGATTTATAGAGGGGAATGGGAAAACAACCAAACAAAAGCATTTGTAGTAAGTCACAGTGGAAGGAAATAGAGAAGGAAAATACTGAAGTTTCACAGTCCCAAAGATGTGCAAACATCTAATTGTAAGCTGTGCTGGATTGATCAGCAAGAAAAGTCCATTCTGGTGATTGCTCCTGTTAAAATGGCCTTTCCCTCTCTCTGTGGCAAGGATCTCCAGTCCCAGGATACTGGATGGAAGTTGTCTCTCCTCTTCAACAGCCCACAGAAGTGCCGGCATCCGAGCGATTAGAGCAGGGCTGGTGAGGAGCAGCCCTTGTGCGTCAAGCCCGAACCAGGATCACTCACATCCACATCTGGAGGCAACTGATGGCATTTTATAGAAACTTCAGGAGAAGTATGAAATATRAAAGTATGAACTGAGTTTTGTGGCATTAAAAAGCAATGTCAGAACTGAGACTTGTGTGCAAATATTGTATGAATAGAAGAGTTCTTTGAAAATTTTCATCAATACCTCTTGCCAGTGATGGCTTTGGGAACAGGAAACCTAACCAACCAGGGAAACAMCAGCAATAAAATGTCACTTAATCTTTGTTCTAACATTGGGAAAATCATTTAATTTTAACCAACAAACCTGAGAGGGATTGTTTTACTACCATGATGACTTAATCAATTCTTCTGTAATATACATTTGAATAATACAGGGATTGATAATTAAACCTAATTTTCTGATGAATCATCTATGTTTCATCTTGAAACTGTGCCTACTAAAACCTGAAAATACGCAGAACTGGTAACTTGAGACAATTGCAAGTAGTTTGGGTGGAGAAGATCCTTACACTTCTGAAAGAATGAGTTGGATGGGGGCACCCAAAATATTCTTAGCTTTAGCTTATAAGGTTTGTAGCTCAAAGGCAAGACAAATTCTTGTTAGAGACTTCAAGTTCTTTGTCACCTTGTTCCTTCTGTTACCTGTGGTACTTGACTTAACGTCTAATCCATAGAAAGGACAAACTTCCCAAATGTGCCAAGGATTAATTTTTTGCCAGTGAGAATTTTGAATCCTAATACCTGTCACTCTAAGTGGGAGATGTATCTGCAGGCTAGTCCCCCTTATGACCCATTTCTGAACTGTTCTGTGTAATGAGTGCTGAAAATGTGATTTTATTTTTTTAATTAAGCTTTCTGATTCTTTATAGTGTTTCRTTCGATGATCAAAGACTTTCAAAGTGGTTTCAAATAAAGCAATCACTAAAATATTTAATGGCCCCCGTCATGAGTCTCTCCTTAAAGGCAAGGGAAGGTTACCTCGCAACCGAGTGAGAGAGAAGCAAGACCCCTCTCCTCCCCTATAAACTCGGTTGTCTCCTATTCTACAGTCTACAAGTAGATTGTAGCAAGTTGAAATTAGAAATATTTACTTTAGGAGGACTTGCATCTTTTTATTATGTTTATGTAATCCTCTGATAGAGGAAAACTGCTGTACAAATTATTGTGGAATCATTTGAGCTTGTTTCTCCTCTTTTACTCCAGGTGTTGGCTTGCACGTATTGCACAAAATGGTCATTGTTTACATTAACTTCACTAGTTTTAACAAGTGTCTTATAACAAGGAAAATTGTAAATTGAGTGATGAAAGAGAAATAAAGACCTGGTGCTCTCATATACCTAGGTGGTTTGTAATTAGTGTGGTGCTAATTTGCAGCTGCCTTAATTTTTGTGTTGCATGAGTGCATGTTTGATTGTGGGGCAGGAGAGGGCAGCATGTGGAACTGTAGGCAAAAGGAGCTCCAYTATCAGGAAGCATTTATTCCTGTATAAACAACTCAGTAGTGGTATAACATTCTTGTTTTAGGGTATTGAATTCCAAGTGCAATGCCAGTTATTACTTAGATTTTCCTTAAAATTATCTAAGCCTCAGAAAAACTTTGAGGAGATGTGTAGACCAGACTCTCCTCTAAAACCTGTCTGTTGCCTTCCTGGGGCCTGGCTTTGGGCTGTCACCAGGCAACTTCCTAGCCTGGTTCAACCCACAGATCATTATCCACTAATGGTTCTGCATCTGGGAGGAGAAGAAGCAGTGATGCGCAGCCTCAGGACAACCAAAAGGGACTTTAGGGAATTGGGGCAGATCATCAGGAACGTGGGTGCACAGGTCCTATTCTCTTCCATTCTTCCTGGTGTTGGCARCACTACAGCCAGAAACAGCAGGCTACAGTCCATCAGAGAAGGACCTGGGAGTCCTGGTTGACACCAAGTTAACCCTGAGTCAGCAGTGTGCCCTCGTGGCCAAGAAGGCCAATGGGATCCTGGCTGCATCAGGAGGATGTTGCCAGCAGGTGGAGGGAGGGGATCCTGCCCCTCTCYTCAGCTCTGGTGAGTATTGGGGGCAGTTCTGGGCTCCCCAGGCTAAGAGGGATGTGGAGCTTCTAGAGGGTCCAGTGGAGAGTGACAGAGATGATTAAGGGACTGGAACATCTCTCATATGAGGAGAGACTGAGTGAGCTGGGCCTGTTCAGCTTGGAGAAGGCTGAGTGAGGATCTCATCAATACGTRCAAGTACCTGAGAGGAGAATGTAGGGAGGAAGAGGTCAAACTCTTCTTGGKGGTGGCCAGTGAGAGGACAAGGGGAAATGGGTATAAGTTGCAAGACAGGAAGTTCCATCTGCCTATGAGGARGAACTTTCCTGTGAGGGTGCCAGAGCCCTGGMACAGGCTGCCCAGGGAGGTTGTGGAGTCTCCTTCTCTGGAGATCTTCCCAACCCGCCTGGATGCCGCCCTGTGCCCCGTGCTCTRGGWGTCCCTGCTGGAGCAGAGGGTTGRACTGGATGGTCTCTAKAGGTCCCTGCCAACCTTAGCCACTCTGGGATTCTTCATGGGCTTGTTTTTAAAGAACATTACTAAGCTTTACAAGCTGAGTTGCAAGAAACAACCTACCTTATGAAGATAACTTCATAAATCTTTTACAGTTAACTTGGACTAGCACTCCTTTATTAATTGTTTTCTCTGCATTTACTGCTTATGCAGGTTTTTGTTCTGTGCTTGATTACAGGAAGGCACAGTTAGTTACTACAGTTACTTTTGTCARCTCTTGACCGTAGCTGTTTTTACAAATGAAAGTGATGTCTTATATAGATCTCCTAACAAGGGAGATCTATATATCTCCTTGCTTTCTCCTTCTGACTTTGCTGTAGCTTCCTCAATGAATCATGACCAATGTAGTAGCCAATGATTGACCAAAAAAAGGTGTGAACAAGGGTGGAGAAGTGASAGAACGAAGATTCCTAGCGTGGAAAGAGCTGTTTCCTTTTTAAGCACTGAATCTTACCCCTGTGAGGGTGCCGGCACAGTACCAACAGCAAAGACTCCGGGCTGGCAGCATTGCTAGCTGGGGAGGAGCGCTGCTTTCTGACTCCTTCCCCACGTCAAGTCAAAGTGTTTCTCTTACAAAGCAACACTGCCACTAACTTGACATCAAAAATCATCCCCCTGAAAGCAGCAAACTGCTGCTTGAGGGTCTCTCTCCAGAGTGGGAGCTTCTATGAAACTGATGTTGAGAAATACATAGTGAGGCCAAACTTTTTAKAGGTCACATAGCTACTTAAAGAACAAGCAATCACGAAACCCAACACCCTGCAATTATTTTCACCTTTCCAGAAGTATTTATTTTCAGCCAGAAGACAACATAGTGCCACACCTGATTTGAAATTAATTGTGCTCTTACATACATAAACTGGTAAAAAAAACATTTAAAAGTCCACGGTTTTGCAAGTTATTAAAATACATATTTAAAAGTAAACATAAAATGACCGTAGCAGTTTGTCCATAAGAAAAGACATGTAAATACAAACAATTCACAGGTGTGTAGGTCTGTTTTTCTTTTAATTAGCTCTTCTATCCCMTTATTCTTGTGATTTCTTCTTCTTTTTTTCAGGTTCATTGTTGATACTTGTCTCTGTAGTTGCATCTGCAGGGACATCTTTTCCTAGTATCTACAGTGAAACAGAATTAAGAGTGAGGAAACAGGTAAGTCAAAACTATAGCTTGAAAATTTAATTATATTGATAAAATTTATAGGTATGCATAAGTGAATTCAAAGAATTTGCTGATGTTGCTAAGTCTTACAGGAGGCACCCAGAAGGAGGCTGCTGAATTTACACTATCACACCTCAAACCCTAAACGGAAGTAAAATCTGGGGAAAAAATGAGAACTTTCTAATACAGAGAGATTTCTGTGCAACCTCCAGCACCCTCATTTATCTATTGCCCCTGCTGCTTTTATATGGAGTAGCAGTGCCCGGTTTTCAGCTGTTCTGCTGTGCCTTAGCCCCACTTCTATGTGTGGGAAGGGGGAGCTGTGGAATGAGGGGTGAAAGGGAGCCTCAAACCACATGCATGGGGCCCCCCGGGGCATTTTAACTCGTATCAGTTTAACTGATACGTTTAACAGTATCAACGCAGGCCAAGTTGTAGCTGAGGACAAGACACAGGAAAAAGGGATGTGAAGTCAGCAGAAACTCTAAAAACTTGAAGTAAGTGGAAAACAGACTCTACTGGCACCAGCAAAAAGCTTGAATCTAAAGTAGTTAACACCAGAGAGAAATCAATTTCTGGATGTTATAGAGTTCTTAAACCATCAGYGAGAGATACTTTTATATTGTGGAAGTTTTAAGAAAGGGATGACATTCACACACTTCCTTCTGTTGTCCCTCCAAGAACGGGCCCTGACACAGACTTCGTGGCTGCCCTCAGCAGCCTGAGCTACTCCCACCACTGCACAGTCACTTACYGGAACTAAAAGTACTGGAACCCTACGCTGAGATCTACATTTTTTAAAAAAGTAGTAACAGAACTGTGAAATTCAGGAGATCTTCAGCAATCCCTCAGCTTCCCCATCACTTGAAATACAGGCCAAGAAGGCAAATTCAGATGTGTATTTTGTTGAGGGCAGATATGCAGCAATTGCTCCACTCTGCTGCTAAATGCATTTAAGTTAAATCTCCAGCTGTGCCTCAGAAAACATTACAGTACAAAACCTGTGCCTTACCTTTGGTTCTACCAGTATCATGCGAATCTTCTGGTGTTGGATGTTGGAAGCATCTAACACAATGTTCACCCTAACTTTGTCGAACACGCGCAGGGTTGTGTCTTCCACAGTAAGTGATTGTACCTGAAAGTTTAAACTTATAAATACTTGCTGCTTACAGTGTATACTATATATTCTTATACAAATAAATATTTTATACAGAATTTGTAATGCTGCTGGATACTGCATGCTACTAAAAATTAAGAGAGACTATGGTCGTAAACGCCCACAACATGTGATTTTGCAGTATTTATTCAGTTAGGTATCAAAACAGAAACCCCTTCTTCCTTCARAACCCTCTTTTTATTTAAGCTTTTATAAGGCTTACCAGTTAAGATTTATTCAGTATTTTTTTTTATTTACTGAAGACTTCACTGGCCTTCAAAGCCAAGCAGAAGAAATTCTAGTTATTCTGATCAGTTACCAAGTCAAAAAATAAAGGTAATTAATAATACAAATTATAAAACATACCTCGCTGTTGTAATCAAGTTTGGGGCTTGGTTTATCTTTTTCTTCAAAAAAGACTGTTCCTTCTAAACCATACTTGGGAATCAGGACCACAATTGCATTCTTTCTTACAAATAATATATAGGCGTCTTCATTTACCACTCCTTTGGTTTTGAAGAACAGCTGTAACAAGGGCAAGAAAAATATATGTAAGAACAACTCTATAGCATATGTTATACATTATATATCTATATAATSTCTATATAGAGCAAGTACATGAGCAAATACAAGTTAAAAATACATTAAAAATACATTAAAAAATACATGTTAAAGTAAGTTCAAATAATCCTATCAGCTTTCTTTATAACACTCTTGTAGCATTATCGTATTTATAAAAAAACAAAGTAAAAGCAATACTAAAGATGCCATTATGCTGATTTTTCCAGAATCAGCACTGTATTTTTGAGGCTTTTTTCCCCCCAAAGAAACAGCACTTGTTCTTAATCATTCCTGCAGTCTTGATTGCTTCGTGCCACACACCTGCACTGTAAAGCAATTGCTATCACTCGATATTCCTCAATTTCCCTTTAAAAACACTGGAATTTTCCCTGGGAAATGCTTCCACCGCAGCCTTCCTTACCTGGGTATGGAAAGCAACAGATGCTCTTTGGGCATATTGAGCCATCTTATGTCGGTGATTGAGATTTTTACAGAGCTCTGCGAGTTTGTGCTTATCCATGAGGTCTGGGTAGGTGCTGTCTGCTCCGATAGCCACTGCCAGCAGGCGGTGGACGATGATGTCCGCGTACCTGCGAGGCACACGTGCAGAGCACATAACTTAGGCAGCACCAAAAGGATTTCTTACAGAAAACCAAACATTATTTCAGCCTCACAGAGGGTATAGCCCAAAAGCGCTTGTAAAACCCATGGTTTGATGCTAACTCTATGAATTCAAGATCACACTCTCTTTTATCGACCAAAAACACTCTCTGCTGAGGCAGAATGGACCGACAGTATGAGAGATTTTCTGTGCTCTGCCACCAGGGTCTGCACTGTTAAACATTTACAAAATGGCACCAAGCTTGATTTTTGAACAAGAACAATGTTTAACTGCATCAGCTTAAGTCATTCCCTCTCTCCTTTCASGTGAACTATGCAAATTCAGTGCAGAATGGGTACTTCAGGAGCACTGATTTTTCAAAGCACAAATGCCTAATTTTTTTATTYGAACGTGAGCCAGGATCTTTGTAACATGTCTCCAGCTGAAGTTTCTGATAAGGATACTTAGAAGCTTCCCAAATTAACCACACATTTTGCACAGGAATTTAATTCCATATAAGAGATTTCACTTGAAACGTTTCTTGAAAATATAAAAAAGAAAAACTTGAAAATATAAAGACAATTGTTTGGTTTAAAGAGGCACTCTAATACATTTATAAGCAATTTCATTATAATGTCTCACAATGTATRCTTGTAAGGAGGTTGCATTTTACAGGTAGCAATACTACACAGAGTATTTTTTCAACATAGCCAAACAGTGCCTCAGTCTCTGGCTGACTTCTTTAATTCTGAGTGGTCCAAAATGCACTTTTGTGCCAGAGATASGTGAGGGACGCACTGCTCATTTATTTTTAATGGGTGAGCCTTTAAGAGACATTTATCAGGAAGAATCTGCAGGGAACCTAGGAAGGAGTTCCAGAAAGAGGCTTGGAAGGAGTTAAGTGAAGACAGACCACGTAGGTTGTGTTTTCAATCCAAAGCTAAAGCACTTGCAGAAGGCAACTGGGCAGAGCCAGGGTTTCTTTTCAAATGGAAAACAGAGCTTAAAATGCTATTTCTTAACACAGAAAATCATTTCCCCTTTTACGAAAGTTTCAGAAGACAAAGGTACCTTCTAATGGGYGAGGTGAAGTGTGTGTAAATAGGTGAGGCCAGACCGTAGTGATGAAAGTCGCTCTCCATGCCGGAGCAGAAGTAGAGGGCCTGCATCATGCAGCGCGTGGTCAAGATCCGCAGCAGGGTGTTCAGGTAGGGGAAAGCAGGAGCCTCGGCTTTGTCCAAGGACTCCGCCAACGCCTTGGCCGAATCCGTCCTGATTTCCAAATTCTGGAGGGCAGAGAAAGGCAGGCATTAGCGGCAAAGGGTAAGGTCAWGTCAATAGTCCAGGAACTCAGGGGACAGCAGAGCCTCTGAGAATGAAGAATCCCTTCGTCMTCACAGGGTTGCTATTTCCCTTGGCTTGTTCTTTCCATCCCTTTACTGAACACTAAGCCAGAAGGGATATGCAATAACTATGACAAATGAGATATATGAGGAAGCATTAAATAATAAAAGCGGGGGGAGCCACAACTGCATTTCATTCTTGCTGCACTGAAAGATTTTCACTCAAGTACCACGCAAGCACTACTCRGTCATCTTGTGTTTCTACGACAGATGTTTTAAAACATGTACTCAGTAAAATGACCTGTAAAACTGCTGGTAAAAGACGCTAAGCTTGTTTCACTCGTTCCAGTGATCCTTGGTAAAGAACAGGTAGTGTGAAAATACATCTTTAATCTTCAGTCCCACAAAGTCAGTTTTATCACAAGATCAGTACAAAGTCCTTTCCTCTGTGTATACCACTGACAAGGAAATATTGACCTATAGATCACAGTATGCCTTTATTATGGTATAGGAACCAAYGCTTACAAATAAAGCTTAGCAAAACACACTACATACATCCTGAACTGTTTTGGTTCTGTATTAAACTGTTATTAAAATGATCTTTTCTATGCAGAGAAATTTAAGCTTCTGAGAAAAACTGTACTTTCAAGTCATTATCAAATTAGAAATGAAATCATTATCCCAAACATAAAGCASGAGAAAGTGAAATGGACTGGGTTTTGTTCATCTAAAATACTAAAATTTAAGAATTTCTTGCATACCTTGGGAGGAAAAATAAAAGTAGCAGGAGCAGTAGGGGACAGAGTTTCAGGGAAAGGAATTGTTAATGATGATCGCTACCTACTCAGGAAGTTCAGCTCAAGTGAGGACCAGTGAGTCAGGCTATAGCAACCACTAGCTGATGTATGGAGAGGATRGAAACTACAAACACATCTGAAGACAGTTATTTTACTTCCTGACTTAAACTGAGATGTTACTTGATGTGACTGACTAGTTTTTAAGTACATCAAAGGTGTGTAAGGAACCAAAGCCAGAAACAGGTTTATAGAGCCTGGGGAAGAGAAACGCTCCAAGTGCACAATAGCTGCCATACAAAAGCTGTTCATCTTTTGTAGTGTAGAGAGTGTTTTGCCTCCTTTACGAGAGAAAGGGTCTTTAAAAAGCAAGTAGAAGCAGCCTCAACATATAGCAGATACACTTTAAAAATACTTTCCCACACTTTTTCTTTGGAACACAGCTAATCAGAAAGAAAAACAGAGCTATTCATACTTAACTTCATCAGGATAGCAAAAACTCACCTTGGACTTAGCTGCCTTCACGAGAACGTCATAGTTTGATGGGGGAGGCGCAGGATGTTTTCGGAGCAAGGCAAACTCGGAGAACTCATCGTGTATTTTTTGTGCCACAGARATATTGGCGAGCAACATGAACTCTTCAACCATGGAATTGGTTTCTCTACCAACCAAAAACATTTTGTATTGTTAAAAAAAGCATTAAATCATGTCTTGGCTTTCAGAGCCTAATGAAGAAACATTTCCTCATCCTGACAATGTTAAACTGACCACAGTAAACTATCTCCAAAGACACCATCAGCTACACCTCCTTATTTCTGTGTGATTTAGCAGTGCTGTTTTGATATTAAGTATATTACATTTAAAAGCATCATGTTGCACAGCATGAAGTTAAAAACGTACAGACAACGGAGCAGAGGTTTGGCCCAGAAACTKAGCAGTACCCGGAGAGAATTAAGTGTCTGGCTTCCAAAGGCTGAATCAGTCACCCCTTTCTCAAAGGGCCTCTGCATCACTCAGCACATGGCAGCGACTGCTCTGTTGTTGTTACGGCTTCCAGGCTGCACGAGGCCACATCCTACCTCCCCTCCTGGGTGAGCAGTATTGGAAAAGCATCACAGATAACTCGGTGGGATGGTGACAGCTCAGAATCTAGTGCTGCAGTGAGTCAGTAATAAAGACTAGTAATAAAGTAACTAAATGTTCCTACAGAGTTAAGGCTTATGATATGAGATATTTTAGCACTTTTTTGTGTGTAAAATACACCAGATGGACTTTTTCAGGATTACCGTCCTGCACTCTTACATAAGCTTTGTACATCCTTAAACTCCCCTTTTCCTCTAGCTACTTCCCTGCCCAGAATGAGGCGGCTGAGGGAAATGCAAGGCCGTACTTGAGCTCCTTGGTCTGCAGATCAATGGGATCGTGAGTTTCGCTGTCCATGTGGAAACGCACTTCTGGGGAGGCAAGTGTCAGAGCTCTGCAAGTGGAAACAGAGAGTTACAACAAAGCAGAGCCTGCTCAGCTGCAGGCTTGTGAGTATCCTCAGGGTTGGACATTGTAACTTAAAATGAGCAGAAATTTAAAATTAGGATTTAGAAACAGTGTTCAGATTAGCAGAAACTACTGGCAGATATTAACTAAATTCTCAAATTTAAAACGCTATTCCTCTGCTTGTGTTTTTATAATGACTGCATGAGATCCATGTTCCTGATTTATTTTGCCAGAGGAAGAAAAAGTTCGCATTCGCAGCTTGTGTCTTAGGGGAGATKAAGATATCTATGGTTATGCAAAATGGCAAAAAAAGAAAAATATTTCAAATGTTACTTACTGGAAAACGGACACAGAAGAACACTGTAAAGTTTGACAGCAATAGCCAAAGAAGAAAGGAAACAAAAGGTAAAAGAGACACTGACTAGCTTACCCATTATCAATTCTTTTCTTTTTCAGTATTTTTGCTAATTTGTTCAGTCCACGTAGGCTGGTAGTCACATCATCGTTCAGTGCTGCTGAATCAATTCTCATCTGGGCTTCTGCATACGTGAGAGACGCCTTGGGGAGAAGCAGAACAAAGGCAGCCCGGAGCAGAGCTGAGTCAGGAGCAGCAGGACACACGGAGCAGCACGGTACAAGCTGCTCCACACCAGCTGGAGGCTTTACATTCAACGCCCAAATGTGTCGCTCTCAAGGAATAATGGTAAAGTCAGGACAGATGCATGCAGGACACTCAGAAGTAGCTGATATTTGCAGTGCTTATTCTGATTCTAGAAATATTTTATATGTTTGAGGCCTGAATTTCAGAAATGTTAAGCACTTAGATTTCACTGGAATTAACTGGAAAAAAAAGAATGGCTACTTTGTGTACACAAACCGTGTCTCAGAATCACAGGATGGTTGAGGTTGGCAGGACCTCTAGAGATCATCCAGTCCAACCTCCTGCTCCAGCAGGGACACCCAGAGCACGGGGCACAGGGCGGCATCCAGGCGGGTTGGGAAGATCTCCAGAGAAGGAGACTCCACAGCCTCCCTGGGCAGCCTGTGCCAGGGCTCTGGCACCCTCACAGGAAAGAAGTTCTTCCTCATATGGAGAGGAACTTTCTGTGTATTAATTTACACCCATTACCTCTTGTCCTGCCACTGCTTACCACCAAGAAGAGTTCGGCCCCTTTCTCTCTACATTCTCCCCTCAGGTATTTACACATATTGATCAGCTCCTCTCTCAATCTCCTCCCRGCTAACAGACCCAGCTCGTAGTTTCATAGCAAAGTAACTCCACAAAAACATGACAACCTTGAAGGTTCTGATCCCATCCTGTTCATTGGAATTCTACTGTATTTTAGGATTTAAGAGTTTTTTTCCTAATTCTAAGAAAACATAAATCAATCAATAAAGAGAAAAGAAGGGAAACCTTAGTATTAAGCCTGTAGATGACTGCTTTTGTAAAAAGCTATCCAGCTTTTCTTTAGATAGAAAATAATATTCAAGCCACTAACCTTGGAATTAATAACACTTTTTGTAAATCTGGTTTTCAAAATTTCAGCCTTATGATTCATCTCCCATATACACGAAAATGCAAGCCTATGACAGGAGAAAAAAAAAAACCTATTAAAGCCCACATTTACACCTTTGAAGTTTTTTGTCAGGATCCAAGCAGGAATCACTTACCTGTCCACATTAGATCTCAAGGAACACAAGTTGGAGCTAAGTAATTCTGGAACCATATCAATTCTCTGCAAAGTAAAGGATAAAAGTATGACTTGTTATTTGTTTTATTTTCATTGCATTTAACATAAAAGAAGTTGGAAATACTTTTTCTTCATAATGAAAACTAGACTAAATACATTTTCAGATTTCTGAAAGAAAAAGAATGCCACTTCAAAGGAAACTCATCCCAGGATTTTTTTTGCAGGTTCATGAGATCAATTTCATMTTCCTTAAAACACAAGTAGTTCAGTTTCAGAACAATGTTATATATGCTTCGAACATTGGAGATAAAAGAGATATTCTCTATTAAAATTAATATTTCTCCCCTTTGTTAAGGTGTCTGACTGAGAAAGCACATTTGTTTTAATAAAACAGTGTACAAATTAAGCACAGTTCAAGTGATTCTACTAGTTGCAGATAATAGGAGTCTGTACTCCTAATAGATGAAAGCAAAAGCATGGAAAATCCCAAACTCTTTATTTTACAAAAATGCTTTCATATTAAAAAAAATAATTACTTTTTCACACAGATACACTGTTGTTCCTCTTTTTGCTGACTCCTCATCCAAAGCATTCCCTGGTCGAATAAAATGGCTGACATCTGCAATATGTACACCAACCTAAAACAAACAAAAGCAAGACATTATGTCTTTTATGGAACAAGAAATATCACTCTCAATATGAAAGGAACTTTCTAAAACCTCTACAATCCAATTTACCCATCTCCAGTTACCTCCATTAGTTCCTATTTTGAGTTATAGGAATGTTTAAGTTATATTTGTCTAATGGAAGTCTTATTCCTCTCTCACAGTCGGGCTAACACCATTAACTCCTTTCAGAGTTGAACAGGAGCTTTGCTCATGTTATCTCCTATCATCACTGCTATTATCGCAATTAACGACTTGTTTGAGAGGAAAACAAAATACCTCCAGATTTCCATTTTCTAGTTCTCTACAATGCAATGCATCATCAATATCTGTACAGCCAGGAGGATCCACACTACAAACACACAGCTGCCTTAGGTCCTCCCTGTATTTCATATCCTGAAATTAAAAAAAAAAAAAGAAAGAGTAAGCTTTAAGACCACAGAACATATCAAAGTAAAAATTACCATTGAGAAAGGCACATTGGATAAGATTTTCCAAATCAACTAAATAATTTAGGTACACTTTTAACTTACATTTTTAATTTTTAGAATTTATATTACTATTTATTTACAASATAAAATTGGAGAATGAGAGAAGAACTATGAAAGAGGTAAGATCTTGAAATTTATTTTCACAGAATCACAGAATATTCAATGCTGAAATTTATTTTATTTAAGAGTAAGCAGGAGGAAAAACAGACCAAAACACAGTATTTCCTTGGTGTCAGAATCAGTGGTATCGGAAATCAAGAAATTTTATGTGAACTTTTTAATCTGATGTCCAGTTAGACAAATCATTCAGGATGCAATTTTCTCAACGAACCTTCAATGGCTCCTGTGTCTATGACAGTTTAAAGGAATTGTACTTTTAGAGATTTACATTTGTACAACAAGAACAAAAAGGCCTTAGATAGGTTTCTTAGACTAGACTACTAACTTCCATACAGTTAATGTTAGAAGAGATAAATCCCTCCCTCAGTTTCCAGAATCAAAGTTTGTTCCCTATTGGTAATTTTTAATACATTTTAAAGCAACCATTTCCCATATTTAACTTACCAGGGATAACTTGACATTCACTTAAACAAGCTACTCTACAAACAGCAATTTTTAACATATCCCAACATTTTGTACTAACTAACAATTTTGTTTAACTAAGTAACCTGGATTACYCTGGGATAACTTACCACCTTCTCAGAACATCTAGTGATAACATAGGGACTGTCACACTTGGGAAGAGAGGTTACTTAGCAAGATGAGAAACTTCTAAGAGAGGATCTTACAATTTCCTGAATTGCAGTCTCTCTCCTTTCCCAAGCACCAATTTTTATGAAAACTGTAAGATTTTATCACCCTAAGAGGTCTATCCCCATCAAAGACAGTTGCAGCCAGGGAACAAAATAAAACAGAGCCACCCAAACAAACAAACAAAAAAAATAGGGGTCTTGTTACCATAGGAAATTAGGCTAAAGCCTATCCTAAAATGCAATGGTTTTGGTCAGCACGTCTTCTCTATTTTGTACTGCATGGCATTCAGCAATGTCACAAAATTCTACACTTTATTTGAAGAAGGCAGCACGCTTATTATTACAATAATTTTAAAATGATTTTCATTACCTTTTCTGTGATGCTCCATGGCATTTTTGGTAGGAAACTGAGGACAGCTTGAGAGAAAGGTTGATGGGGAACATCATGTTCGAGTAAAAGAACCTCTGTCTCTGTCTCTTTATCTCCAGCATTTCCCAACTTCTTTACAAAATGACCCTGAGAAACAACATTATATACATATATATATGTACACCTCCCCATACACACACACACACACACACATCAAGCCAAATTGTTCGACCGGTCAAAACTATTTTTTTTGTTTGAGAAAATTACCTCACAGGTTATTACCATATTAAACTAAAAATTAGGAATCATCTTTCCTTCTTCAGTTACTTTCTCCTCTTCATCAGTTCACTGACTCAGGAAGTCAGTCAACTCAATGATCTGGAAGATCTTTTCCAGCCATAATGATTCTATGATTCTAAGTCTGAACTTAGAATTTTTTTAAGTTACTCTGTATTGCTGATAATAATAAACAACTTACAGAAACCAGATAAGTAAAAGTTCACACATACGCACGCAAAAAAACTTCAGCAACTTACATTAGGATACCTGGAATTCCGAGGCCAACCATCAATAGCAACTATTATTCTTTGCCCTTCCAGTGCATCCGCCTGCCTGGTTTCTATTCGAATGCGAGGAATTCTGCGATCAGCTGGTGTAAACAAATGTCGCCTTGCCTGTTAGTAGGCAGAAAAAGGAAAAAAATCATTTCTAATTTAAAAAAAAAATAAATTCTGCATTTATAATRACTTCACTACTGCCTTACCTCTTTGATCTGGGATTTGGAAAGCATGCCACAAAACGGCCTCCAGTTGCGCTTTATAATGCCCACGACTTTTCCCGTAGGTCTCAGCATGTTCTCGTTAACASAAGACTTCAGCTAGTGGAAGGGGTTAAAACACAAAACTACTTGAGCTCACTAAGTTAACATGTTTGCCTAGAGCAGATTCCACAAGCTGCACTGGGGATATTTTACATAGCACTACAAGGCCATCAAGTATATTATGACTTCATAAGCAGAACTATGCCTCCCYACCCACTGTCCTTTGCTTGTGCAACCTGTAGCACTTATTGAACATAACATTATTACCTTGCCTTAAAACAAAACAAATCCTTTGTATTTATGGACACAAGGAAAACAAAGAAGAAAAAGGCAGAAAAAGACTACAGAAATGGCATTATCTTGTACTGTCTCTGCTTATCCTCCAACTATCTYCATTTTTTTTTCTCATTAATTCTTCCAGTAATTTTTTAAAGGCCTTATGTTACTTTTGCAACATAGATAAATGCACATATTTTTTGGACAGGATACATGTGAGTGTCCATACACAGCAAGCATAATTACTGAAATTTTACAACTAGTTCCAAATACATGTATTCACCTTAAAGGTGATTCTCACTGTGATTCTGTGATCTGCTCCTACCTAAATCCTACGAGCAAAATCTAACCTGAAGATCAATATTTAGCTTTGCATGATTATTTGATCACTACTCAGTAACTTTGGGGTTCATGTAGCTTAACAAAATAATTTAGTAATTTAAGTAATGGATTAATGCTCCCTCCAAAATGACAAAGTATATATTTTATGCAAAATCATATAATTAAATGTTCATTATAGTCCCCCAATTTTACTAAGTTCTCAGCTGGAAAAAGAAAAAAAAMTGTGCTCACAATAGCTTTTAGGAATCAGCATAAAAGATAATGTATGAGTTTAAGAACATTGCCAGGGTACCAGATTTCATCTCTCTTTCAATACAAGTGTTGACTTAAAAAATAAACAAAAGATTCATCTTTCTTGTTAAAAAATACCAAGCTCTATGTGACAACAAATCTTACTACAGATATGAAGAGAAGATAATGGGGAAATGGAGAGATAACAGGGGAAAAAGAGACATGGATGAAGATGACATAGAATGAAAAAATTCTATTTCATACAATGTTTTCTTTCTCTTCTTCGTTTTCAATGTCATCTTCATTCTGGCCGTCATCTTGCAAGACCACCGAGGATGGTGCTACCCATTCATCCTTTGACAACAACTCCACAGCTACAATATCTTCATGAACTGCTCGATTTAAATGTTTCAGTCCTTGTATAATTATCTGGATTGTTTTTGAAAATAAACACAATGAGACAAAATAAGCAATAAAATGCAAATATTCAAAACAACCGTAACAAAAGACACCAATCAAAGTAACAGGATGGATGAAAACACACACACAACAGGCTCTGCATGCTAAAGAACAGTTTATGGCTATTTTATGGCATTTTCTCCTCTGCCTAGGTGCCTTTCAGTACTTATGATATTATTTCAGTATTGCAATTTTCTCCACAAAAAAGTGGTTTTCCCCAGACATTTTTCTCTCAGCTTCCCTTTTAATTTGGTTTTGCAGGTTAGGGGCCTCCACAAACTTCTGGGAGAGGCAAATAAAAGAAACGGAAAGACAGAGAAATCCTTCAGGGACCAAGACTTTCTGCTCCAGCTGTGTCCAAAAATTAAGAGTGAGGAAGGAGACAATTGCTRCAGCTTGGAAACAGCATCTGTGGAAGAGGACCAGCAGAGAATCCAGTAAACAGAAAGCAGGATTAGGCTGCTTGGAGGGGAACAGTCCATTTACTTATGCCCAAGTTCTAAAATAGAAAGGAAAAAATGTGAAGGATTGGCCAGAGCTTTCAACATTTCAGCTGACAACCATGTTCCTACAACCTTGCTTCTCCGTCTCTCACAATACAGTTCAAAATAAATTTAAGCCGAAGTAAACAGTGCTGTATCCAGGTCAATTGAAAAAGATACAGCTTTAATTTATCAAATTGAAGTAAATTTACTTAATTGAAGTAAAAAGTACACCTTTAGTTAAAGTTTTCTCTTTTTGAAAAGGGCATATTACATATTTCAGTATTCATTATCCGAACAAAGAAAAACAGAGGATACAAGTAATGGCAGAAAACCACTATAATGCCCACTTACAACAATGTACATCACCAAGAAAGAATTACATTTAAGTCATTGCTAAGGCTGCTTAAAATTCACAATCTGAAGTTAAAATGCAAAACTCACCTCTCTGTTTTCTTCAGCATCTCCATGAACCCAAACAGTAGCTTCAAGATAATTATCTCTGCTTGCTCTATAGGTTCCTTGGAGGTAAATACCAGATTTTATTCCTTGCTGTAACTTGCTAAGAGGAAGATGTTCTGGAAAAAGTATTTTTCCACTCTCTATTTCTTTCTTGAAATAAAATAATAATAACAAAGTTTGTCAGTTCATTGTATCCATAGTTATTCCAAAACTGAGCTCATGAACATGAAACTCAAGCTAGCAAACTTCATTTTAAAAAAAAAAATTATAGGTAGCAATTAATATCCACAATATTTAGAAATGACTGTTAAGTAGTAAGACAATTTTTCTAACTAAGCATGAAAACACTAAAAACGCAGAAGCATGACAATGCTGGAAACCTCTTTTCTGTTTGCTTGCAGTTCCTTAACAATATCCTGTGCAAGTGATGGATTCTTTTATGCTTATTTGGATGCGCTATCTACAAGCACACACTTAACGAAGTATTAGCATGGCAGTGTACAGTCATTGTGGCACACAATATGGGCAGCCACATGGAACACTACGAAGTGGTGTTACTCTTGTCGTTACTTGGAAACTCCAAGGTTCAGTCACAACTAAAGCTGAACAATGTTCAAGTGACCACCAAAAAGTTAGTTCAGTCCTCTACTTTCTTCCCACTCTTACATATCTCAATCTTTTTGTTAGCTTCCTCTGATGGAATAAAGCTTCAGGGGTTTTGGTTGTTTGGTAGCTTTTGTTGTTGTTAGGGTTAGGTTTAGATACAACAAATATAATATATATATAATACAAACCTTAGCTATGAAAAGGAAATAGATGGGTAAGGAAATAATATTTCAGCAAGAGCCTGCACTTCTATCAACTTAAGTGGCCATAAAAGTCAGAGCTTTTGATAGAAAATACTTTTGAAAAACAGTAACTCYGCACAAGCTTCAAAACAACACACAAGACAAGTTCTCAATGGCTTGCAATCCARATTTCTCTAGTTTTCATTTTAGTTCAATCGTTTTAACACTTTTACACTTCTAGTCAATTGTTACTGTTTTTGCTCTCACATCAGAGTTGTCTAAAGCACCGCATATTTTGAAAATAACTAGTTGATAGCTCCTAATAGGTGCAATATTTCTCTTTCAGAATGTCAAAGTGTTTAACTGTCAAACTGTTAATATTAAGTCCAGGGTCTTCACCTTCTAAACTGATACTAGCAACCCCCAGCAGAGTCCAATGCAAACCATTTATGACTGATTTATTTTATATATATTAAAAAAAAAAGCCAACATACCCCTTCATCAGATATGCAMGCAAGACGATCTACAAGATCAGGATGAGCCACCAAGCTTTTTATATATTCTTCACCTATAAAAGAACACACATAAATATTTACACAAGAGATGGACATGATTTAGGTATGAAGATACTACTGGGATGATGCATCTCAGCAATTAAGTAAAGATACGCTTCCGTACTTACATGTATAAGCAGTTAGCCCTTCCTCTACAGCTTTCTCTTTATTACTCCTGTCATTTGTTAGAAGGATAACTTGGATCTCCTCCTCATTTTTCATTTTCTTCAAGTGCTCATTGTACCATTTTACTGCTACCCGAATGGCTCTATCATTGCGGTCATTAGAAGTTTCTCCTTGCTCCTGTGTTATGTACGTTTCCCTTGAAAGGAAGAAAAACAAATAAATAAATAAAATGCCAACATATATCAGTTGCTAGAAAACAAATTTCAGATTGAAAAAGATTGAGACATGACACGAATCACTGCCGTGCCAGTTCTCATATGTCTAACATTCTACTGGCCAAGGAAGGGTGAAGAAACAGGACTGTCAGGAAAAATAACAATATTCATTTCTAATAAAACCTTCTCACTGACAACTGAGCAGGGCTGAAAGAAATTCCAAATGATCAGCAGAATTACAATGTAACAGCAGGGAAAACTACCCGAGAGAACAAATCAATTCAAAGTAATTGTTTCTTCATTCCTTAGAGCTTTCCGTCAAAAGATTTTTCAAGTCTGTAACAGACTGAGTTGGCAAAGATAATGAAGTATTGGGATACACCTAAAAGGGACAATAAAACACATTCAGGCTAATAATTTTATCTATAAACTTTACTCAGCGTTTTGGTTTTTTTTGTCTTGTTTCGTAATAAAATCTGCCCATAGAWGGAAAGGAGCTCAAAGCAGAACTAAGTGCTCAGTTGGAATCACTCGGAGCTCTGACTGGSG
This sequence comes from Nothoprocta perdicaria, assembly GCF_003342845.1. Taxonomy (NCBI): domain Eukaryota; kingdom Metazoa; phylum Chordata; class Aves; order Tinamiformes; family Tinamidae; genus Nothoprocta; species Nothoprocta perdicaria. Next base: position 1,405,727 of record NW_020455610.1, read on the forward strand.
GCTCTCTTCTATTTCAATTTCTGTATAACTTTCTATATAACTGAGCAAATAAACTTTCTTACATACAACTCGAGCTCAGCACTAAGCAATATTTTCAGAAAAGTGATTTATTAAGCTATACTACAGGTCCAGAACAAAAACTGCTAAAAACAACATTGATTACAAAGGTACCTGACATAGACCTATCACGCCTAGATCAAATAATTAATATCTTCTAATCAAGAAGGGCATCAAATRAATTCAAAGGTTCAAAACCTTGCTTCCGACAAAGAAATGTTACCATATTAACAGGTGAATACAAGAACAGACTTATCAATATTTTGGTCTTATTAGCTAACCAGTGTACATTCCCAATTCAAAGTTTCCCATTGTTTATAATGTAGCATAACTGTTCTTATACATTTGAGAGAGTAAGTGAGAAAGCACTCTTTCTTTCACTCAGAAAAYGCATGGCCTGAATAACTGATATAGTTAAGCAGTTTAGAAATTTAATGTTCCTATAAAAGCGGAAAAAGAGAAAGAAAGCAAACCAAAAATAAATGCTTCCTGACTTTGAGCTCATTTTCTAAGTTCTAACATATTTTTGACAGTACTTAAAAAAAAGTGAAAAATAACATGCAAAAGTCACACTCACTATGTATTTTTCACACTGGGATTTTTGTTTGTTTGTTTGTCCTTGATTAGGGCCATCATCTAGATGAGCTTTGCAATCAAAAATTTCCCCAAAGGATTCCTTAAAAGTCTTGGTCTGATTTATTTACCTAATTTCACATTTTCCAGCTCTGATTCCCAGTTTCCTTTAGTGGCCACTGGTACAGCTTAATCAGCCCATCCTGCGTCACCTACCGATGATGCTCRTTGGTGAAGGAATAGAAATGTTTTTCAGGGTTCGCAATGATGTCCCTGACTCGCTTGTACACTGGTGCGCTCCGATTCCTGACTTCTTGTAAAACCGTCTGCAGCACAACGACATTTTTAATAACAGGATCTTCAAGTATATCAATCTGAGGAACGAAACGGAAAATAATCAAAACCATTATTTATTCCCATCCAGTAACTGCAGCGGGCATATAAAAGCCAGCACGRATATGAGTTTCTTTGCTTCACCCCGAGGAGAAGCTGCACATTAAGCAGCTTCCTCCTGCTTGTAAGCACAATGCTCAAACGTGCAACCCCAGCTCAAGAATTCCAGCATCCTGGTGACAGGAATTGGGCCATGGTGAGATGAGGACACGCTCTGACTCCCACAAACGCAGCCCCAACCTCTACAAAGCCTCCAGTCGAGTTTACTAAGGTGTGCTAGGTCTAGGTACACTRGGTACCAGGTATCCTAGAAAAAACACAAGCCCTCAATCATCTCTGCAGAAAAGGTTTGCAAAAACGTTGACAGAAAAAGGGGAAGAAGGAAGGGGGGAAAGAAAGAAAAGGGGAGAAATGGGCTGCAGATCCTGATTGCTGTTTCCACAACCATACATTCTCGGGCTGCCTTTCTGCTCCCACAGGGGCAGCAGCGAAGTAGGGAAGGTTTTCCGGGCAGCAGAGCAGGAAGGAGAGCACAGTGCCCAGCCCCAGGCCGCGGTAACTGCCGCCCGAGGCGGAAAG
>NW_020455610.1:1407547-1532067 GCF_003342845.1 Nothoprocta perdicaria
CGGCGGCGGCGGCGGCGGCGCAGAGCGGGCAGTCGGCGACGCCGCAGGCGATGTCGTCGCGCAGGTAGTGCTCGCGCACCACCTTCAGCACGGCGCCCGCCCGCGTGCGCTTCAGGAACGTGCGCGAGGTCAGCATGGCGCCCACCGCGCCAACCGCCGCCGAGCCGGACTACAGCTCCCGGCGTGCCCCGCGCCCCAGCGCGGGAAAGGCGCGGCGGTTGCCGTGGCGACCGCGGGGMGGTGGGGGTTGCGCATGCGCCCTGGCGGCCGCGGCGGGCGGAGGTGAGTGGGGCGGGAGGTTGCGGAGCGGCCGTTGGTAGCGGGAGGTGGCGGCTGACCGGGAGCCGCGGGCCGTTAACGGTCGTTCCGTGCGCGCCCTGGGCCGGGGTGGATGCAGCGGCCCGACGGGACGGAGCCGGCGCGGRAGGAGCCGGGAGACGGCCCCGGGTCCTCCAACACCTCTCAGAGCTGTCTGGGCCGCCCCGGGTACAGTGTCCGCTGCCCCGCAGTGTCCCTTGCTCCGCAGGCTTGTAAGCACGAGCTGCTCCATGAAATCTGTGGAAATAAATGAATAAAAGCGGTGTCTTCGACCAGGTGATGGTGAAAGCGCGGGCGGCCGTTGGGTATCTCACCAGCAGAGCTTTTGGAAGGTGCCTGTGCATCAGCCTGGCAGGGGTAACTGAACTCCTTGCCTAAACAGGCAAAGGTGGGCATCGAAGTGTGCCTTGGGGGTTTTCTGTTTTGTTTTTAGCTAATGCTGCCTTACCTCATGTTGGCTGTTCCCTCACGTTCTGCTGAAAGGTGAAAAGCAGGTGTATATCTAAATTTGGCTATAAAATCTTGCTAGTGAGCTTATTTTGCCACAGTGTTCAGCCCTTTGTAGTCAACGCCTTTGTTAGTGAAGTTATTTTGGTCGTGCCAGAAGTAAGAGTCCTCGGAAAAGGACTGTTTGTAAGGCTTCTTGATTTTTTTTCCCCYAGGTTAATACAGGAAGATTAACACAATGCTGATAGGTTTTGCTTAATCGTTGGTCTTGTTTTAATCATTTAAGAATTTTCATAACGCTTTAATTAAAAGCAGTGTTTTTTCACTTTATTGCTTTGATTTTTGCAGTTCTGTGTTCACAGCCTCATCTCAAAGTATAACAACAACCAAAAGGGGAAAATAAAACACACACAAAAAACACCTTTGCAAACAGTGAAGGAAAATGTCACATAAAAGCACTAAAGAAATCAGGAAGGTGAATATCTCCAGCTCCTTAGAGTCTGAAGATATTAGCTTAGAGACCACGGTACCAACTGATGAAGTTTCCTCCTCGGAAGAGCGGGAAGGCGCTGTTAAAATCACCAAGCAGCTGATTGAACGGAAGGAGTTACTTCATAATCTTCAGCTGCTTAAAATAGAATTATCTCAGAAAAACTTGATGATTGACAACTTGAAAGTAGAGCATTTGACTAAGGTAAGAAATGCTACATGTCCTTCTTGACATAGTCTTTTTCTTGCTTTTCTTGGTGCTTTTAAAGTCCTCTAMAAACTTTAGTTCTCAAAATATTTTAATGGAATGCTGAGCATGTTATTTCTAATTTCTAAATAAAAAGCTAACAGAGGAAAGAAAGATTCAAACTTTGAGATCTTGTCCAAGGTGTTATAAATGGAAGAAGTGGGACYGAATAGAGCTCTAGTCTCTTATTTTCTTAAAACAGAGGAAAAAGACCCAATTTATTACTAAAATGCTAAATGATTTTGGCCTTGATATGTGAGACTTAATGGGATGTTAACCTGAACTTGAGGAACTCTGGAAAAATCATCTGAATGCACCTTAATGCTCTTTTAGTGGAAAAATGACTAGAAAAGAGTGTCATGCTAATAGTGGGAGACTGCAATTTCAGTCCAATGCAGTTTCTGTTAAGAYGTGAAAATACAAAAGATATAATGTAAAAGCACTGCCACAATTTTGTGCAGACCACACTTAAAAACTCCTGTTTTTAATGGTTTAAGCTGGCTTGTCACTCTAAATTGAAGGCCTGTTTAAAATTGGTTGAACTAGTAATAGCTGTTTCACTGAAAAAAGATCTAATTGTAGAGTTATTTTTTATTATTATTACGAGTTCAGTAGGGCAAAATCTGTATTATGTTTTATGAAGCCTTAGTGTATTTAAAGGTCTTGTTGAACAATAATGTTACAGTATTTCTCTGGGAATGGAACTTTTTTTTTCTTTCTTTCTTTCTTTTAAAATGACTTTTTTCAATATTAATTGTTAATCAGTATTGATTATAATAATCAATATTATCTTGATAACTTTTTTATTTCTATTTATATTTCTTAGATTGAAGAGCTAGAGGAGAAGCTTAATGATGCAATCCATCAAAAGCAGCTCTTGTCTTTACGATTGGATAGCCAGCTGGCATTACAGCAAGAAGATGCGAGGTATGAGGGAAGCAAAACAAGCAAACAAAACAGTCCCTTTTAATATGCTATTGACGTGAATTCATGTTAAATCACACTATAAAATGTGATGATTATGAGTTGCTGAAATAATACTGCTTTTGTGGATTATATTGGCTTTTCCATTCTAGACTTCTAGCTTGTGGCTTAGAGCTGAATTTGAATTCAGCACTCGCTGAAGCTTGTAAGTTGTGGGATGTTTTTTTTTGCCTTTTTTTTTTTTTTTTTGGAAACCTAGAGTTAGAATTTTCTTAAAAGCAGTAAAGAACATAAAGAGCAGGTGAAGATCTCAGTTTAAACTGAGCTTTTTATAGCCCTGCAGCCTAGTAGATAACTTGAGGAAAGGTAAACAGCAAATGTGTAGCAGGCACTTCCACTGAGGATTGTTTATTGGTCTGAAAAGCTTTCAGTTGCTCAGGTAGAAACTGATTATTTTTCTTAATGTTCTGAGATATTTTGCCCTGAATCTTAACTGAAAATAGTCTGATTAGCAGTCTTCCTTATGTCATTAATTGTTTTAACACTACAAAAGGATTGKGGAGGGAGAGCACAATAGCGCCTAATTACACTAAAGGACACATGAACTTAAAGGATGTGACTAATTCAAGATCATATTTTGTACTAAGCCTGGAATAGCTACAAGGCTTTGAAGGCAGAGCTGAGAACAATTTTGATCTTTGAATCTTTAAGCTAAGAGCAACAGGCTGTCAGAAAYGTCTCTAATTCTTTATACTGGGTTTCACCAGGGTGAAATTTCATGTTTGACTATATTTGAATTATTTGGATAGTGTTCAGTAAAAATCTACTATCTGATTACCTGTTACTAAAATTGATAGTTACAAGAAAGTTGAACCAGTTTTCTTTTCCGAATGCTTTTGTTAGTTGTCTTGCCTGTCTTTGATTTCCATCCCTATTCAACAGAATCTTACACTATGTGCAAAAATGCCCTTGTGTGATTGCTTTGGTGACTTGTAGGGTTCTTTTTGTTTTGTTTTTTAAATAGTAAGGCAGGCATTGTCTTAGAGTACTAGTAGAGTTAATATTTTTGAATATTACTTCTTAAATACCTATCTGTTCTTCAGAAAAGCAAAGACAACTAAATTTGAATGAATGTTTTCAAGAGCTAAAGCTAAACGCTCTTGCTAAAAGCTAAAAATCTCTGTAAAATGTCTCTAAGTGAACATCTATTTTCTCTTGCTCTGTAATACCGTCACAATAATGCATGTGACAAAAAAAAAAGGATTTTTTTTTTTAAGGATCTCAACCTTGTATGTTAAACAGAGTACAGGTTGGGAATGAAGGGGTGTGTGAGGACTAGACAGTAAAAATGCGTATGCTGAAACTTAAGGAGCAAGACAGAAATTGAGGTTAATGTTGCTTCATTTGGTGATTAACTAATTTAGAGGGATTTGTATGGAAAGAATATTAACCAGCAAGAATCTGGTTATTCTTTTAATGGATAATGAATCTTTTAATGGATAAATAAACACTAATTTATAAATTAACATCAATACATCTGGGAATTAATTGTCATTCCTTGGCCTCAGCTTGGTATTGTCAGTGACTTGGGGCTGTAGTAAAGCAGTTTGACTGTGAAGCTTTGCAGACTGTGGACACCTTGTGCAGACTGTGTAACCCTGATAGTGACACTCCTGAGCTCATCTGCCCCTGTACACAYTGTCCCTGTCTAAATGTCTCTCTTGCCAGGATGTTGGGAGGACTTGGCACATGTATTAATTACTAATTCATGTCTTCTATTTTTAAATCAATCTTAAAGAAAACATCAGGCTCTAATGAAACAAGAAATGGAAACCATTCTATTGAGACAAAAACAGCTAGAGGAGATGAATCATCAGTTAAGGGAGAGGGCAGGAGATATTCGTCGGAGCTTGCGAGACTTGGAATTAACAGATGATTGTTACGAGAAGCTAAAGTGTCTTCCTGAAGAACAACTTTCTATTCCTGAATATGTGTCTGTGAGTATTGTCTCTATGTCAGTTTAAAGCATAAGTGGATTTTTTTTCTTAAAATCAAAGGGATAAATCTGTAAAAGTCAATCCAAACTTACAGAATTCTTGTTCTTCCCCATCTGGAAGTAAAGAATGTTTTTGCAGATATTCCTGTGAATCATTCTTTTGTGGCTGATTCTAGTAAAYTGAAGAGCCTTCCAATTCCAGGAGCTGATGTCTTAGAGTAGAACAGTTGTTGATGTGTTTAAAGATCATGAGACAAATAGGATGTTTCAGTTAAATGGTGGGCAGTGACACACTGATGAAGTGAAATACAGTCAACTGAAAATAGCATTTTAAAATWCAAGGCTTAACAGAGCCACACATTTTGCAAAGATTCCCTCCTTTCTTTCATTGTTTTTTATTCGTCCYTTTCCTACTCCAGCTACATACAGGGAATAAAGGATACCTTAATTTTTATTTTGTCTTGATTTTTAGAATCTTGTTAATTCCAACTCATGGGAAGATTGGTGAGGAAGGGGTGAGCTTTCAGTAACAAGAATGCCTGGAACATCCTGACTCACTTCTGAGAAAAAGAGAGAAGGATTTAGACACTTCAAGATGCTTCAGTTCAACAGAGTGCTAGTGCTGTCTTTATCTATACTGTTAGCTATTAAGGGAGTTGTAATTAGTATAACATTCAAAGGCTTAGTGCATTTGTTGAGGTGTAAATGTTACAAGTGTGAGCTCCCTTCTGCTGGATGAAAGCCATGGTATACTGTACTCCTAATACGCACAGGAAAGTGCAATTTATCATCCTTATCTAAAGAGAGAAATTCTTGGGAACATCTTTTGAAAAAGTTTCAAGACTCGGACCTTGAAAGTGGTTGGAAACATTTAGGGCTGTGCTGTGTGATAAAACAGGAATGACTCAACTGAGTCCTATTAGGTTATTACTCTGTAGCTGTCTACTCTATCCCCTGCCCTCTGCTTAGGTATTTGAGCTGTTCATCACTTATTCCTGCACCAGCACTATTGACAGAGCGGACTTGGCACAAACTGGAATCCATGATGGCAAGTTGCAGATGGCGTGGGGAAAAAGCTTTCGTGCTTCAGGAGCTGATTGATGGGCAGTTCAAAAGCCTGAAAAACAAGGCAGGACAGAGAGCAGGGAACCTTGCCAGCTGCCCTAAGTGCCAGTGACGCTGCTACAGTTCAGTTAGAACGTTTAGACTGGATATGTGAGTAGAAAACAGTTTGAAAAGCATGTTAAGCAGGAGGAGTCTGCTTCTATATATAATCTAGCTTTCTTTTGCCCTTGCATTCAACCAGTCAGTGCTCCTTTTGTCTCTGAACCGCATGGTGCTTTGCTATGTGTATGTTCAGTGATGCCAACAAGGAGGCAAATGGCAGTTTCTTCCTTTGAAGAAGCCACTTTGTGGCAAATTATATATATATTTTTTTCCATGAGAAGAAGAGCTAGGGGTGGACTCTGTTCTCTCAGGTTCTTCTGGCAACAGCATCAGTGTGAATATGGACACTAGAGAGCTACAAAGCTGTTCTGCCTGTCCTGTCTATAAATCCACTTGGCTTTTGAACAGCAGGCAAAGGACTCTTCGTAAAAAGACCACTTTTTTTTTTTTTTTCTAATGCTATTTTCAGCTTTGCTTTCCTCAGGAGTAAGTATTTTCCAGGCAGTGCTAATACTGGAATAAAGTTCTCTTTGACAAACAAGATTTTTGTTTAGGGAATATTTGAGCAAGGAACTGCCTGACTGGAAGATGAAAACTCTTTCCTCGCCCTAGATTTATTATTGTTAAAATACTGCCTTTTATGCTTCAAGATAGAAATATATAATGCTTATATTTTGTTTGAGAGCCTGCATACCAGACTAAGTGCAGGGAGTATTTTAATATATATTTTATGTATTTGTATATGTTTTGTGAATATTGAAAGTTTAAAATTAAAACAAATGTGGGATGTTTTTCAGCTTTTCTTCCACAAAGGGGTGCTGTGGTGACATGTTAGAGCAAAGACCGAGCAACAGTTATTTTGGATGATAATGACAAAAGAAAAATGATCTCTTAAGTATATTTCTCTAAAACAAAGTTTTTAAACATTTAAATAATAATAATAATAAAAACAATTAAAATTCTTTCTCTGCTCCTATCACTTCCCACTTCACTCTAGTTTTCCTCAAAATGTGGTGGATACATGCTAAGATATTTTAAATACGATTTTTTCTCCTTATAGTATATCTATATAAATTCTTATTTTTCTAGGATATGTAATTGTCCCTTAAATGCTGCCTTAGTAGTTTTTTTTCATTATTGACTTGGCTAGTGGCAACACATGCTTCACCTACTGAGCTGCACAAATGCCTATTGGCCAGGGAGAAAGTCAAATAACTGGTGAGAGTCGAAGTTATGATACAGCCTCCCCTTCAGTTATACATTAGTTTACAGTTTCTTTCTTGCCATGGATTGAGGTTTTCCCTGGGAAGGCTGTRCATGAGTTTATGCTTGATATCTGGATCCTCACTGTTACCTAGTTAAGTTTTGGACGCCTGTGGTGTAAGTTGGGTGTCCTTAGGATCAGATTAAAAATACAAAAACTTTAGGGAAAAGGTATGTGTGGCTCACAAAAACAAAAAGGTATTATTAAAAATAACATTTTAGTAATAGAAGGAATATACAGTTCTTCTCATAAAAATTATACTATCTTTAAACAATATTATCTGAGTGAAATTTTTAATTTGTTATTTTTAGAACATGTATAAGAAATTATTCGCTCTTTTCTTGGTTCTTACTGGATTTTAGCTTCAAAGACCTATCACTTATGTCCTTTTATTCATTATATATATAAATTTAGACATAGATACACTCCATAATGAGTGGAGTATTCCTTGTTCCTGTCTTAAAGCTATCCTTAATTATCCAATTTTAGTTTAGATAACTAAACTTAATCAAAATATAAAATTATCTAACTGATCTACAAGTTATTCTTTTTTTAGTAAAGCTTGCATTCTTTTTTCTTTGAAAGCTAATTTATAAAAGTAAAAGAATATTCTGTTTTAGATACCCAGTTGCCAACTTTTCTTCTCACTTGTCAAAATAAATACTTCAAGTTATCGAACTAATAGGGAGTAGTAATCTAGAAGAGTGTAGATGTTGAAAGAGTTTTCAATTCTCTTCTCAATTCTTTTTTTTCTTTTTTTTTTTTCCCTCTTCTGTCTTCTACTGCTAACTCTATTTTTACTGCAGCATTTCCTAATATTTGCTCTTGTTTAGTAGAAATGTTCTGGAAAAGTTTGATATATGATGTGTGGACAGTACCTATGATTTTGGGTGGGAGAAGAGCGTGATTTTAGTAGTATTATATATGGCAATATCTATATAGCGGGGGGGATTTTTGCTTGCAAAATGTATTACAGAAGAGCCCTCAAAAAGTAATGGAAATGTAGGGGCCATCTCTTTTCTGGGACAGGATTGATTCCATGGTCTCAAGTGCTGCTTTAGAGGTAGCATGAGCTTAAATTCACACTGCTAGAGTTTAGCTTGTTGCAGATCCTCCTCCCCCCTCCCCCCCACTTTCAGCTGGAGGGCTTTGCCTCTCTCTTGGCATTACACCTAGCTTTATGTATCAGTGAGCTGGTTTATACACCTGGTTGGGCTTAAAGCAGGCCTTTGAGGGCCTGTTGGGCTAGATTTAGGTAAGGTAATCCCACGTATGGACTGGTAGGGTGTTCCTACCAATCCTGCCACGGTCCCAGAGAAGCTGAGACCCCTGGTCTCAAGTTGGGCGCCTTGGAGTGCGGTTCGCAGCAGCCGAACATGTTGCTGGCTTCGTTACGTGATGCAGCTGWGCCCTGGTAACAACCTGTTGGATTGGAAGGGTGAAGGGGGGAAAGGTGTTTCACTTCCTCCTGCCTGTGTTATCTGTTTCCTCTGCTTGCTTTGTCATTTCTCTGGATTAAAAGGGAGCAGTTGTACTGAGCTGACAAAAACAAAACTGATCTCTCTCTCTCTCTCTTGCTCATACGTTTGCCTTTTGGCAACCAAAATGCCTTTTGGTTGTAGGTGTGTTAGCAAGATGTTTCACTGCTAATCAAATAGGCTCTAGAGTTAAAGCAACGAAAAGGAAGGGACAATATGGATGCTTATGCCAGTTGTATTATTTTTTTAATTGAGGCAACCTATGYGGAAGCTGCTGTAGCTAAAGATAGGTACATCTTTACCCTTTATTTTTCATTTTCATTAGTTGCTAGGCAAAGATTAGAATTTGTTAGACATTTTGTCAAAGGCTGGAGAAAGCTACTGTCTTTAAACAATCTAAAAAAAGATGGTTAATAAGCTGAATTACAAACTGAAGATTGTTTGTAAATTAATGCCATAAAATACACTTGACTTGCTGGGGATTGTAATAGCGGACTTTGTTAGTCTTACTTTTTAAATATATATTTTGTTCTTTTAGATTCGATTCTACGAAGTAGTACATTCACTAAGGAAAGAACTACATGATCTACAGGTAAAAAAGGAAAGCCTAACAGAAGAGCTAAATGGATACAAGTCCCAGCTTAAGTGTCTGACAGAGGTTTGTGTGCTTTATTTCTCTGAGCTAAAATAAATATACGTTTCTTCAGCAGAAATTTATACTCCAGATCACTACTGGATATAGATCTTTTTTTTTTGAACAGAAAAACTGGAAGTTCTTTTGGTTTATGGGGGAGGCTAATATACAATATGTGCTGCCTATCATGATTTGCTCATGGCATTGCTGCTGTTTTAAGGTAGACTCATACTGGCCATGTCTTATTTTTTGAGGGCAAACTTCAAGGCAGAGAAGATGAAGCAGGAGATCTGTATGAATAGCTGAAGATACTGGTGTGTTGGTGGTAATTTGGTATTGTTAAAACCTTTTATTTTAACAATATATAAATGCTTTTTAAAATCTTAGATTWTAATTTTCTTATTAAAGATTTTATCTAAATGTATTTAAGTTTTGTTTTCCAAGAGGAAGGAAGTTGAAAGAGATACTATACTGAGAATTTTGTTTATATTTACCGATATTTATTCTACTCTAACTCACTTATAAAATACAGGATGTTGATTAGCTATTTAGGTCAGTTTTGCCTAAATCCGGAATTGGAATAAATACATCTTGACCGTCCAGTGCAAGAGGGACGTGGAAGTTTGGATAGAGTSCAATGTGGAGCTACAAAGATGATCAGAGGACTTGAGCATCTGTCTTATAAGAGGCTGAGAGAGCTGGACTTGTTTAGCCTAAAGAAGAGAAGGCTGAGGGAGGACCTTATCAATGTGTATAAATACCTTAATGGAGGGTGCCAAGAGAATGGGGACAGGCTCTTTCCGTGGTGGCCAGCGATAAGACAAGAGGCAGTGGCCACAAACTGAAGCCCAGGAAGTTCCACCTGAAATTGAGGGCAAACTTTCCTGTGAGGGTGACAGAGCCCTGGAACAGGCTGCCCAGAGAGGCTGTAGAGTCTCCTTTTCTGGAGATCTTAAAAACCTGTCTGGACGTGATCAGGTGCCCTGTGCTCTAGGTGACCCTGTTTGTGCAGGGAGGTTGAACTAGATGATCTCTAGAGGTCCCTTCCAACCTTATTCACTGTATGATTCAGTCTGTGATTCATTGGGAGTAGTTGAAACTCTTACCTTAAAAAAAAGAATAGTTGACAAAGGCTTAAAAGCCACTGTCGTTTTGCTGTTTCTGTAATTATTAAGTTGCTACATTTTTTTTTTCTTTAAAATTTATTTATGGAATAATCAGCTATAAAAAGTGGTTTATTTTTACAGAGTTATCTTGTGAAATTCTTAGTATTTGCATTTTTTGGATTAAATTCAGCAAATAGTAGTTGTCAATAAAATAACATGCCTTAATATTCCTCAGTATTCTCTGTTTTCATCTTTAATCAAAATTAAGCTTAGCTTAATGATGCTAAATTTGATTTATCTAAGTATTTTCCTTCATTGTATATCTACATACCGGTGCTCTGACTTAAAAGCCTACAAGTCCTCCTATAGAATTTTAAGATTGGGGTGACCACCTCAGTGTTAATTTTTGCTGCAGCATTTTAGCTGGAGAGGAGGTAACAGATTCCATCACAGGATTAACATTTTTTTTTTTTTTTTTTTTTGGTACATTGATGTTCCTTTCCTATTTGAATTTCAGTAGTGCTGTTTCTTCTTAACACATGGCGGCAGTATTGACCTTTCCAGCTGAATTATTCTTAAAAGCCCTATGGATTTCACACTGCAGTTGATGTTGATATGACGAAACAGCAGAACGTTGCCCATCTCGAGCAGTTGTGGTTGTTATTCCATTTGCATAGTTTGCTTAAATTGAGGGACTAGTAAGAATGAATATCACGCTCCTAAAAACAAACAAACGAAAAAACAAATCCAAGTGTAAAAATGTCACAAGGAAAAACTTAGTTAGCAATGAAGATGAATCTTTAGAATTCTCAATTTTTAGATAATATCACTTAGTGTGACGCTTTCATGTGCACTTTCTGTTTAAACCTAGCAGAAKCTTCTCCTGTTGTTGTGTGGAGAGGTCATGTTTTGGTTGCTGAATGAGATGTGACTTGATATGCCTTATTTTGTGTAAGGGCAGACTTTTGCATCTGTGTTTTTTTTTTCTGGCGATTTTACATGTGACCTAATGTCATAATGAGATTAGTGTTGCAAGCCACCACAAATTGTTTCTGATAATAAAGTAAAAGGAACATCATCAATGAGTCCCTTAGCAACTTTAACATACTAATGCTATTATAAACAAGCATCTTTTGCAGCTTAGGGGAACATGATTTAAATTGTGCTGTTGGTGAAATTAATTAATTTGAACTACTTTSGTTAGCCCAAACTTTCCTTTGAGGAAAATAACCAATGTGAAGTAAAACTCAATTTCATTCATAGTCTTATTTGAGCTCTAATATCTTTCTACTGTTTTTTTGTGACATTTTAAACATTCTTTACTTTCATTTCTATGGAACATAATTGCTGATGTCTCTTATTTGCCTGTGGTTAAATCAATATCATGCTCTTTGAATCCTTCCATGGGTTCCCCATCCAATATCCTGGAAAATTTAACTTTTCCCCCATAGTTAGTATTTCTGTTCACAATCTGACTTATYAGTAAAATATGCTCTAGTGTTGAGGCTTTTTTAAAATATTGCAAATGATTTATTCTTCTAATTATTTTCAACTTTTTTCYCTCTTTATAGGAACATGAAACAATTAAAATGCATGCATATTCTAAATCCTTCTATTAGCTACTACTGTTTTGGAGGAGCTGAGGGGTTTAATGGCTTTCTGGGTTGGCTGGGTTTTCTAACAGACTAGGTCTGGATAATGTAGATACTCACATCAGCAATAAAATCATGACAAATATGAGACCTACCTAGTAGGTCTGAGGAAGGTCTTGACTCTCTGTCCAGCTAAGCTGAGAATGTCTGAAGCAAAATCTTGAGTTCTGTAATRTGTTAAGCCAACTTCAGGGAAAAAATAGAATGAATTTATTAAATAAAGTAACCATGGCTTACCATTAGTTGTGTAGTTTTGTGACAGAATGGCTGCAGTTCTTTACTTTAGTGAGAGAAAATGAGGTCTAATTTTACTGTTCTTGCAGCCTTTGGTATTGGAGTGTGAATACAAGACACTCATTTTATTCCTATCATAGTCTGTTGTTGCTTGAAGCCATGAATCTCTTATGATCCTCTGTTTACAYGTGGGGAAGCAAAGCAATGCAATTCTGTTCTGTGGAAAGTATGATGACCTGCTATGGCTAAGKATCAGTTACATCACCTCTGCAAACATGCTGGATCTTTTGCAACCTGCTTCCAATTTCTTTCCTTCAGAACAGGGAAAGAGCAGTGTTTCTATAGCAGCCACACAGGCAAATCCTGCTGCCCCCACTGGGAAGGTCAGTTTATGAAGTGACACTGTAGCTCTGTTTAAGAACTGTCTCTCTAAGACTTGTTAAATCCTCCTGTTCTTTAGGCAATTCATTAATTCATTTACCTAAGAAAATCTTTTTATTTCTGGCTTCAGCATATAAAAGACATCTTTCCAGTGTTGTCATGTGCATTTGTGCCCTATATAAAATTATCAGTTATATATATACACTATATAAAAATATCAGCTAGCAATCATTTAATTTGTCATATGCTGAATGTGAGGTCTCTCAAACTTTGCAGCAGAGATCTCCTGTTGCTTCCCTGCTGTTGCTGAGTTAGCACTTAATCAAAGCCTGCTGGGTCTGTAACACAGGCTCCTGAGGAGCTGCTTCTGACAAGCAGTAGCAAAGAACAGAGTGTGAAGGCTGCCCTCCTTCCTCACGCCCTCTGCAGAGCACCCTCTGATGAACTGGCAGAGCAGTATCTTTGTCTCCACTTCTGTTTTTAGTGAGCAGTGTTTTCCTACCATCCCACTGCTGTGGGGATGGCTCTCTATTCCAGCATTGTATCTATCATGTAAACGAAGGCAGTTCCTCTGCTGCTAATGTAATTAGCAGCAGTCTCCCAGACTGAGAGGGGTGGGGGTGAAAACACTGGTGAAAGTCATGTTCAATACTGGCTGATATATAACCAGACGTATAGTGCAGACTTGTTCCAGTCCTCCTGGAACAGCCCTTAGTCCTTCAAGCAGCTCTTAGTCCTTCAAGTACAAATAACATTAGCACCACCCTCTTTAGAGATGCCTTACAGAACATCTGCATGCTATTTTCAGAGTCACTTTGGTCAAAAGTGGTTAGACTTTCCCTCAGTGAGATACAGCTTAGTATTTTTTGTCCCTCTCTGTCAAGATTGAGAGTCTGAGGAGGCAGCTCTGCATTCCTGTGTAGGAGGCATGGTTCAAGATGAAGTACTAATTTATTCTCTTTGTGAATTGCCTGCCAATATTTTTTTCTAAAATTCAATTTTGATAAAGTTTATCCTTGTTTAGAGCTTCTTTAGTTATAACATGTTCCGTATGGTTACCATCAGACTTCCAATCTAATCTGTAGTATTGCAGTTTTCTTGAAGCTATGGTGAACTTAAAGCAGAGTATTACTTCTAAGGCCTAGCCTATGCATCAGGATTAGAAACTGCTAGGTCTTGCGAGCTAAGTCCAATTATTTTCTGGGATAAAGATTCCCATCTGAGGGAGAAACACTTGCATAGTTTTCAAGGAAAGAACTAAGCTCTTCGTCTGAAGAGCCTGTGGGCATTAGATGCATCCAACTGTTGGAAAACTAGTACAACTATTACCATTATAGAAACACTGTCCTCCTTAGGATTTCTTTAGAAAGTAGCATCTGTAATCTATCCTTGTACTCCAGAACCTCTTCCCAGTCTCCAAAACCCTCCAAAATTCTTTTAAGCAATATTTTAATTACTTGGCCTTTGAACCTGGAGGGTACATCGGAGGCGTCAGGCTTAGGGGAGCTACGTGCCTGCTTTCCGTCGTATCATTCRTCTTGGCAACTTTTTCTGAACAGGCTACCAGCCACAATTGACTCTGGGCAGAAGTCTGACATCTTCAAGAGTCAAGGAAACTTAGGAATATTCTAATGTTCTCTGAGAGCCTCCTGTGTTTCTTGGTATAGAGTTTTGGCCTGTGTAGACTGCTGCTTCTTGTTCACATAGGTCAAGTGGCTTAAATCTGTGTTTAATGGCAGGCTTTCTCCAGGATCCCTTTCCATGGAGCACTTTTCCCTGAAGCCTAGACCTGTTCAGATCCAGAGATAAGAGTTTTATTTTTTCCTGCTTTGTAGATGAATTACTTAGACTTAAGATTTTCTCTGTTTACTTTCTTGCAGAGCTTTCTCATTTTGAAGGGTTAAAAAAAAAATCCCTGTCTTGTTCTCACAAAGTAACTCAGCACGTTTATTTACCATTTTTAGTGGCAGATGGTGTCCTAGCTATAATCCTTGGCAGGTTATAAAATGCATATCAGCATACTAGAACTTGTTCATCCAGTTATATGTAACTTGACATTTGGGCAGTTGTATTCTTTTTTTTTTTTTTTTTAAAAAAAAAAAGGAAAAAATATGTTGGCAAATATTTTTTTTTATTGGATACATGCTGTATAAATTGATAGAGGCCAAATACTGCCTTTAGTAAGGAGCAGAATTGTTTGCAACACTATAGCACTACAGTACTTTTATATAGGAGTTTTCCAGGCTTTAAGGTACCATAGAATACAAGCAGGTATGTTATCCTTGAATGATAAAATTGTTTTAAAAGTTTCTCAAAAGCAGGATTGTTTGTTTCATGGGCTTATCTTTATACAATATAAAGAAGTTGGCTACTTTGGCTTCATTGGATGCCAAATCTGTTTATTTATGTTGTTTATCTTATCCATGAGGATTTATTGCGAKATCAGCTAATCCCTGTCAGGTATCAGGTCCTGGCTCACCGGCCTTGCTCAGGAAGTCAGTGTCAGCCAGGTTTTCCATGCAGATTTTGTCCGTGTTTCTTTCAGTGACTGCTATAACCAGCTATCTATTCAAGAAGGAGGGTAATAGTGAAGCCTCATACCGCCCCCCCCCCCCCCCCCAAAAAAAAAAAGGTCTGAAATTGGAATAGTTTCTTTACCCAATTTGGGATTTAAATGTTGCAGAACAGGCAAATTTGGAATCTCCTCACTTGAATCATCACTTGAATCACACGCTTAGTAACAATGCTGGAAAATCAAATGGAAGCCTTTCTTGCAAGGGGCCTGCAGGAACCCATTTTGCTGGGTGCTGTTGGGTGCATTGGACACCCAACAGCACAATTTACTTAATTTATTCAGTTTACCTAATTTACTTAAAAAGGGTTAACAATTTAAAACAACATTTGTCCACCCATCTTAAAGGACAGGTTCAGTCTCCTGTGTCTGAGTTGACACTGTAGCAGTGCAGGTTAGTAAGGAACTGAAGACAGTCCAAGCATTGCTGGCAAGATTATCATGAATCATGTTCATTATGAATGAGTACTGTATGTCCTTCTCATTTTTTTTTTTTTTTTAATTTGTGGAGTTAAGTTATTTTTATGTATTGTTATATTTTCCATGACCTCATTCATGTTCTGGAATACATTCCATATTTTGATCCTTTTTAAAATTCCCATACCACTTCAGTAGGACAAAGCTATTCATCAAAATTTCAAGCTCTCTTGAAGATAAATGGGGGTAAAACTGTTCCAGGAGAGAGATATTAAAATCAGTTAAGAGTGTATAATCAGAGTGTGACTGATAGAAGCTAAACTAACTTCAGTGTTGTCTAAATAACAGTTCCTACTGACAGCTTGGTTGCATATATTGAAGTCTTGCACAGAATTCTGTATTTCTATAGCAGTATATGCTATCTGGAAATATAYATTTCATATGATTTCTTGTGTTAGCCTGTAAACTGAATGTTTAGTAAGAGGTCTTATTATGTTTGTCCTGTGATAAAAATGTCGTTGTTTACAAAAAAAAGGCAATTGGAAACGGGTGATGGATGGAGCATACTTAATATTCAGCAAGTATACTGAATCTAAACGTATTTTGTTTAATTAGATGCTTAACAACTTGATACTTGAAGTAAGTCTTAGTACTGCTTTTTAAAAGTGGAATTTAACTCCCTCCTTGTCCTGTGGAATTATCATATCATTACAGGAAATTCCTAAGTGATTTACTGGATATAATTTAAATTCCATTTCAAGTCTCACCTGTTAGAAAGGACAAATCTTTCAGATATTTAAATGTTGTGATAACTGGCCCTCTTAAGCTCTTTTTGTCAGATTTGTCCAGAGATCTGCTGGGAGATGCATCCATACTTCATCAATTTCCATTTTTCCATTTTTTCCATTTTATATAAGTAGCTGTCTGCTGGGTGCTTCTGTGGSAATTATTGGAAGAACTTCAATAAGTCAGCCTTTCTGCAAAGGAAAAGTCCATCCTAATAGGAGATGAATAGAATGTCAGCAGCCACAGTAGCTGCTGACACAGCAGAATGGCACGGGATATCACAGAGGAATTATATGAGAATTTAACTTGTCTTTAAGTATCTTTACCAACATACTTAATTGAAAAATGAGGTTTTTTTTGCTGCCTAACAGTGTATGTGGATTCTTGCACCTTTGTATTTCATGTTTTAAATTCTAGTATCTTAAAACATTTGACAAAAGCTTTATCAATGGGGCAATGCCATCTTTAAAAGTGCAAGGTTGTTAATGACTTTAGGGTATGATAAGGAGAAACAGTTTCCTGTAGTCTTAACTTGTTTGTTATATATCATTAATTAGGGTAAACAAATGCAAATAAACTATATACCAGTGTATTTGGTTCAATATAAACCATTTATTTAGATTATATTATAATCTAAATATTATAATATATAATATAATAATATATATCTATAAAGAACTATATTATAGTTCTTAGAGATTTGCCATCCAAACTCCTCACAAACACTTTGTGTGTTTTATCATGATTTTATTGCATTTGTACTTCTGAAATCTAATTTTCTGTCTGTCCCAGAAATAGTTACAACATTATTTGTATTTGACTGAGCTTCACTGTCAYATCTTAAAAGCATTTTGGTGCTTTTTTATTTGAGAAGGCGTTTTGTCACGCTGTCTGCTCATGGTGCCTGTGAATATTGGTCAGTGTTCATTCTGTTTTTCCATCCCTGTTGTAAGAGGGGTAAATACCAGGACAATACTCTAGAAATCATGTTTAGGAATCACTTAAGACACCTGTATAAATATACCTTCCCATGTATTTTGAAATATTATGTGCCTATACCATTGCTTGCTTGCTGCAAAATAAGTCTGTTGCAAGTGACTGGTTCCGTGGTCATGTCTTAAGGGAGCGTTTGGGCAGGGAGGAAAATTTTTCACCAGAGGTGAATGCAGAAGCTGTCTGTGTGACATAACCAGGTGGGGTTGAAGATATATTAGTTTAGCTTACTGATGCCTGCTAGATTTCTAAAAACAGAGAGAAATGAAAATATCACYGCCTAAATAGTTGCAAGTAGACTTCACAATACGAAGCTTGTGMCTGCTTTTGAGGGGTATGTTAAATATCGACGTAGCTGTTGTCAATCTAAAGCATGTGTTAACTTGCAGAGCTATGAAGAGGAGAGGAGGATTCGCTCAGACGCGGAGGTTCGATGTCAGCGCTTGGCGCTGGAACTGGCTGATACAAAGCGCATGATCCAGCAGGGTGATTACAGACAAGAGAACTATGATAAAGTGAAATGGTAGGTATCTCTCTAGTTCAGTGTATATGTAAGTATTAACAGTAGTAGTTTGTCGTTCATTCAGTCAAGGTTGAAGCATCGTTTTGTGATTTTTGTGTTTTTCTTTCCTAGATCCACAAATAGTACAGATATCCAAAGTTGATATTCAGTTAAGTGGAATACCCTAGTCGTGAGATGGGCAACATTGAAATCTAATGCATGCATTTATATTCCTAAAAGCTTGTATTTATGTACTTACCATGTCATTAGAAGTACTCGTTTGGTTGCAACTTAAATAKGAGCTACTGATGCCAAACATCTTGGAACAAACATTATTATTAATTTATTTTTGYGAGTTTAATAACTATCATCTAAGAAGCAGCCCTGTTATCTGCTACGTTTTGCCTGCACGGTGATATAAAAGGGAAGGAGCTTGGTAATTAATATTAAACAAATTACCTTTGTAAGCATTAGACTGAAAGGGCTGTTATGAGAACCTTTTGTCAGAGAATCTTGGGTTAACTTCAGTGGCTTGATTTAATTGCCAGAATTTCCCGCATGTCTCCATTTTTGACATATAAGTTTTAGAGCTGTTACTTATGCTTTGAGTGCTGACCTCATAAACAGTAACTGCAAAACAGTGAAAATGGGCTTCTTCTCCATAGGTTCCTGCACACACACTTTGCAGTCCAGCTCCCAGATGGTCTTTGCCATGTGCTTGTGAGCTGAGGAAATCAGAGCTTTGGCAGATCTGTTCAGGAATGGCTCAGAATGAGGATTCTGAATAAAAAGCAGCTTGTTAACTYCCTAACTGTTCATATTGAATGAGATCAGGCACATTTATTGATCTTTACTGTGCCTCTAAGTCATTTAAAGGAGAGTCTGTCTTTTGGATAACTGCTCACAGCCGTATGTACTAAAACAATCTTGAAATCTTAACTGGAAGCTGGATGCAAATAGGATGGATGGATGGATGCTATGATTTGCTTCCCATGTGTAACTCCATCTAAGAACTGGATTGTAGTAACTGTTTCGTGTGAATGGCCCCAGTGTTTAACTGTGTGTTTTAAAATAATCTTGAGTTGAAAAAGGCCTGAATAAATGTGCCAAAACTGTATTTAAAAGAGTAGGTTGCATTCATCAGAGTAGGCACAGATGAAGGGGAGGGTAAGAACACTATTGGCATGCCTATATGGGAATATTTGGGAGCACTGCAAGAATTAATCACTTCCAGGTTTGTGACTAAAAATKACTAAAATACGTTTAAGAATACTTTACAAGCTATGTCCAATCCTGTAGTTTTGGCAGACTACGAAACATCCCCYTTTTTAATACTTAAAACGAGTTAGATTTCTTTCAGACTGTAAGCTCCTACTGGATCGTTCATTCTAGTCTTCTGACAAGGTCAGATACAGACAGAGCTGTTGCTTTGTGCTTGTGGAAACACTGTTATTAAGGACACCAGCATCATTTTTGCAGTTGTTGTGTATGTTTTAAATATGAGAAGAATAGTATAATTTCCTGTGGCATCAAGAGGGTGTATATAAAGGAGAGAACCACTTGAAAACAACTGCCTTTTGGTTTCTGTTTCATTACGGTAATGGGAATGAAGTCACATCAGTTTTTCATCCAACTTTAAGGTCTTCAAAAGATTCAAGAAAATGCCGGGGAGAGCATCTAAAGCTCAACAGATTTCTAAGGATGTGYAAAGGAATTTACCTTCTTGTGTGAAGAGGAGAAATATGCAGCCCAAAATTGAACTAAAGAATGCTAAGAATAGAATGCAGTAATTTTTGGATACGAATTTAGGATTATTGTGTTATAATTTAGGATTATTGCTTAGATACTTCAAAATAAAGAGAATATTCTCACATAATAAGATGCTGTTGCAAGTGATAAGAACTGAAAAAGTTATTATCACTATTTGCCTCGTGAGTAACTGGACAAAAAAGCAATGTCATGAACTGAAAGAAGGCTTACTAAATTACTTTTTTTTCACTCTATATAACTAATAGCTTCACTTCATTTTAACAGTGAACGAGATATATTTGAACATGAGTTGTCAGAACTCAGAAGAAAATATGAAGTATTGGAGTTGTCTCACAAAGCACAATCTAAAGAAAGAAATGACTTATCAAAAGAGGTAAACTTGAAGTTCTTATTTCAGTAATAAGGTCAAAATTCAGGTCAAAAATAGAATTATTTGAATGTTATCTTAATCAAATCTTTTGGGATCACCTGAAAAATCGTGGAAAAATTCAGGCTGAAGGGTCCTCAGGATATTATTGGTTCTGACAGTCCCTCCAGTTGAATTATCTGTGTTGCTTTTTTTTTTTTGTTGATTTATTTATTTTTAATTGGTCACCTTGTCTGTCACGATATCTGAACCCCAGAGCTGGCAGTTTGGCCATTAGCAGTAATGGCTTTTGGTGCTCTCTCACTTTCCAGTATTTGTAAGAAAGTTGTCCCCAGTGTGATGGCTGTTTGACCCCAAGACTTCTTATGTTTCCTTTCTGATTCAGTACTGTTTTGAGCCTAGTTCCTATTTTGACATTAAGGGGGTCCCTACCTCTTTTCAATTCCTAATTATCAGAAAACATGAAAATCTAGAAAATTATACCATAAAAAACAGTTTATGAAGTGTTTAAACATGATAAATGTAAGTGTAAACTGAGGGTTTTCTTTTTTTTGTTCAAATGAGAGAAGAGAGTTAGAATGAGAAAGCAAACATGTGAGTGATGGTTTAAATG
The DNA here is from genome assembly GCF_003342845.1 of Nothoprocta perdicaria. Classification (NCBI taxonomy): domain Eukaryota; kingdom Metazoa; phylum Chordata; class Aves; order Tinamiformes; family Tinamidae; genus Nothoprocta; species Nothoprocta perdicaria. The sequence continues at coordinate 1,427,905 of NW_020455610.1, forward strand.
CTTGTTTTGAAATTCTTGTTGAATTTTTCTTTTAACCTCTTTTCTAGCTGGCAACCTTGCAACAGTCTCTTAACTTGTTGCAAAAAGATAAAGATTATCTTAATCGCCAGAACATGGAGCTTAGTGTTCGTTGTGCCCATGAAGAAGATCGTCTTGAAAGGCTTCAGATTCAGCTAGAGGATGCCAAAAAAGCTCGAGAAGAGATGTATGAAAAATACGTTGCGTCCAGGTAAGACACTGTGTTAACTTCTATCAATAGACAAAGTACTATTTCCCTTCTTTCTTAGACAAATCCCATTTAAAAATTTCTGACTAACACTTAAAGAAGTGTTAGTTCCTATCTGTRTAACCAGGAAGAGTAGGATAGTTTGGTGAGGAAGGGTAAAAGAATCTGAAACTCTGAGTGTGTGTGTGCGCGCGTGTGCACTTATTTGTTTTCATGTGTGTTTATATGGTGGGAAAAAATGCCCTTTTTTTTTTTCTTTCTTAAAGTTTTGATATATTTAAGTTTTGATATATTAAGATTGATACATGAAGAAATCCATATTGAAAGTTTATGACAGTTGTGTTCTTACACATGTATGTGAATTTTCTGTGATAGTGGGAAAAATATTTTAAGCACATGTCCTGTATTTTTTTTAATGTGCTGTATTTAGAACTGGAGTATTGGAAAGACATACTGTATACTGTCTTTGGAGTGTAAAATATGTTTAACTTTCACAGATGCGTTAAAGAGGATGTGATATGCAATTATATCTTTCAGACCAGGTATCCAAGCAGTTCTATTCAACTTTTTCACGCAAGTTCAACTGCGCCCTCCTTAATGTTAGTCAGCAAATCTTTGAGATATGGAGCAGAAAACAATGTCATATTCTGCTGTGTATTTAGCCAAATATGTAGTGCTCTACAACAGAATTTCAYGTGTTTCATCTATAGACATTTTATTCAAATTATCCGGTTCATGTTGTTTCCTAAAAGTTAGATGCTAAAGATGYTGTTTGAACATACATCCAATATTTGCATCTAAAATTTGCTGTTATGGATGCTGCTCCTACAGCCATCTTTTTGATTAGCAGTGTCCCTAGAAAAGCAGCTGTGCTTTGAGTGAATGCCCTACGCAGCAGGGTGCAGGAGGCCCAGCTCTGCAGTTGTGCTGCAATCACTGCTTTTTATTTGAATCAGACAGATGGAACTGGAAACAACATCTACATATTTTGTAGATGTCCTTGCATAACTAAGGTGAAATGTAGCCTATGTGACTCTTCTGTAATACAATTAGAAAGATGAAGTGTTATCTAAATGAAAATATAAAAACACTTCATTGAATTTTGGAAGTCATGAGTTATGGAGCTCTGCCCCATATTGCTTATTTGATTTTTTTTTTTAGTATTAAATATTTTTCCTTTACTGGAAAGTAAAGAATATTTTTGGTTGCCAAAGTCAAAAAACATTGTCAATATTAATAACAAGTAATATTTTTATTACTTTTTATTAATTATTATTAATAAAACTTTTTATTTTTGGTGCAGGAATCTTCTGATGCTTGTTTTAAAATCCTTTACATTTTCCTTTACAGGAAAAATATTTCTTTCCTTTCTTTCCTGTATTTTAGGAAAATACAGTAGTACAGTACTTTCCTAAATTTACCTTGTGTGGATTTACCTCAGAACAGCGTTCACATTAGACATTCATTTGGAACTTCTTAAATTAAGTAAATCCTTAAAACTTGCTTTTAAATTGCTCAGATTGACATGATTTTTTAAACCCAAGTCTGCTTCTAGAAATGCACTTGCTATGTAGCTGTGAGAGTCAACACTTGCTTTTCTAGAAAGCCCCTGTGCAACCTGTGTCCTGTACTAATGAGGCAGAGGGGCTCATATTGTCCCTTTGGACAATTTGAGACGTTTTAATGCTTATGCTACATCTGATTCTCTTGTGGTCATAATTCATGATGTTTGATGAGGGAAAAARCAAGCCCAAGTTTTTAGGAACAGAGAATTATTCACCTTCTGATTGCCCTCAGAAGTGGCCACATTGGGGCATATTTTCCTTAGCTAGAAAATGTTAAAGATTTTAGGAAACTCAGAGATTAATCTCCTTAACCTTTAAAAAGAGAAGCTGAAGATTTGGCTGAGATTAGGTCAAGATTAAAGCCAACAGYTCATAGCTACAATCCCAGGAAGTCTTTGTGGAAGCACAGACCAACAAAAAGAAAAAATCTCCCTTATTTTAGGTGCTTAAATGACAATCTGTACCTGCATTAAGGGATGCTCTGATCGTGTTAAGCTTGGTTGGAGTTTATGGATATTAGACCTGGAAGGAAGATCGTAAAGCTTGGAAAAGAGGACAAAACACAACCTGATAAGGCAAAAAACCTCTTTAATTACTGCTCAAACAGACCATAAAGATTGGTTAGGGAAAAAATGAAGGTCATTTACTTTATAGTAGCTTGGTTGATGTTCATTAAAAGGCGGTGATAGACAGTCAAGCAGTGTATCCTTTTCCATGCCATTTATTTATGTTAGTCTTCATAAAGATAATTGCGATATTTAGCTGTCTGCTGGTGACATCACTGTCAGTGTTAAAGACTTTCAGCTTCTTTTAACCTTCCTCAGCAAACTTTCCTGCTTTTATAACAGTCTTGCAGCAAGAGAGGATGTCCCTTGTATTTGCCACAATGATTTTCTCTTTAGTAAGTAGCAGTGGTAGAAGAAAGTTTTTGTTGGCTAAACAGCAAGAAAATGATAGTGGTACTTGCTTTTGTATGTAAGAATTGTATCCCTAAGTCCTGAACTTCAGCATTCCCTTTTTTTTTTCTATATAGTGAGCATATAGCAAAAAAAAACCACAGAAAATTTTAGCGCGGACCCTACATTTCAATACTGTGTGTGTGGCGGGAACCAGGAGTTGTTTGTTTATTTATTTAGATAATCAACTTCTTCACTGTGTCAGAGATTTTCAAATTATCTTACTATGGATGAGGGAGGAGAGATAAACATACAACTCAAATGAAGTTCAGYGCGCCAATAGAAAGCAAATGGAAAATTTGGGAGAATGGGGAAATGGGAGAAAATGCATAGCACTCATTCTAACGTATTTAGATAGTTTAGGGCTTGTGGGTTAGGTGAAACATGTTGGCTAACTTGGAGTACGGAAGTCATAGAAGATGGGGATACTGTACACTTTGGACTCCAAGGGGACTAGAAGACTTTACTTTTGAGCATATGCCTTTATTTCCAAATGTGTAACTTCCTAATGTGATCATTTGTTATCAAACTCAAAGTTAAAAGCTTTGTCAATATTAACAAGAAGTAACTTTTTTTTTTTTGGTGCAGAAATCTTGTCAGGAATCTTCTGATACTTGTTTTAAAAACTTACATAGGTATTTTAAGCAAATTATTTTGTTACATTGACAGGATAGATATCCAGATACCATTTTTGATTTCACAGGTCTTTACAGCTTTGGATCCTCAGTATCATTTTTTTTCTTTTTGAGTGGTCGATTAATATGAATGCTCCTGCACAGGCTGACAAAGAATTTTTGCAAGTGTATTAAGTGTAATGCTGCACAATGATTCAGTGGCAAATTACTTTAATAAAATAAACCCTAAACAGTTTACCATGAAAATCTTAACTTATTCATGCTTAAGTTTTCAGTCTTGGTTATAAGCTAATACGTATTCTAAGTAGTTGAGGGGTGAATGAGTGCAAGCTGAAGTGTAAAATGTAGTACCTGGATATTTAATATTGCAGTTTTGGTATTTTGGCCAATTGTGTTCATAAGAAATTCCTGTTTTCTTATTCATATTTCCAGAGACCATTATAAAATAGAGTATGAAAACAGACTGCAGGAGGAACTGGAACAAATAAGACTGAAAACAAACCAAGAGATTGAGCAACTTCGAAGCACCTCAAAGGAGATGTATGAACGTGAAAACAGGTAGATAAAATGCAGGAAGTAATCTAATTAGGGCAGAAATATCCAAATAATCCCTTTTTATTTATTGATTGATTTTTAGGTAGAAACTTGTTGACTGTCTTTTGAAGAGATGATCAAAATGTAGGAATTTAACTTAAATGTAGGAATTTAACTAAAACTAAAAACTTTATGAAAACTAATACAAAATTACATTGATCCAGAGTATGATATTTCTCTTGAAATAATCCTTGATGTTTGACACTTTCTGTGAAAAGAATGATTTATTAAAACTTATATTCTAGATAAAAAATAGTGGTTTTCAGCTGACTGGAGTAAGACTCATTTGTTAGTTCACACAGAATATGTTGGTTTACATCCCCTAGGGAATGGGCAATAGTTCTGAAACTTTCAGGTGACCAGAAAAGGAGGAGTTGAATCAGAAGGTAAAGCAGAAAAATGAAGAAAATCCAATCAAAAAGATTTAAACCTTTTAAAAATAAATCTAGTTAAGATTGCTTACAGCATTAGAATTTACAATAGTACTGATTGTCCTCTAAATAATTATAAAATTCTTCTTCATGTCCAATAATTATAAAAGTCTTCTTCAAGTCTTCATCCTAGTCCTGCAAAGAACTGCATATTAAACTTGGTGTGTGTTCTTGTTGAATTGTGTGGAATTGTGCAGTGTTACCTGTAAGCCCAGAGGTACCGAAGGGCTTGGGCTCTTGGTGCTGTAATTCTTTTCAAGCTTTTTTTTTTTTTTTTCTTTGTCATTAGGTGTCCCTTTTGTAATGGGAGGAGCACTTAATGACTCATTATTAACTCATTGTCGATCTTTAGAAAGTGACTTGTGTGGAGAAGGAAATGACTGTAGTAAAAGGTATTTGTGGCGTCAGTGTCTCTYATAATAGGGAGCCTTGTTATTACTCTGAAGAAGGAAAAATGAAGAATGTGACTCCTGCTGTCCTCCTGCTGAAGGTTCAGTCAGCTGAAAGGTTCTAATTGAAAAAAATATGTCACTTTATAGCCTTGCAAGTGTAATATGTGTGTGTGCACACATACACACCACTTCTGTATACAAAACTATGTTGCATTATAGAGATTAACTTGATAGTTGGTAGAAATCTGAAAAGTGTCTATATATCATTGAAGAAGTTTTGTTCCTTGTTTTGAAATAATTATTTCTAAAATGTAAATTCTGTAGATTTGACTTTATATTTTGTGGAAAACAGCATATGCTATAGAACTCTAAAAGGTGAAAGTACTAAAAGGTGAAAGTACTAAAAATTCTGCTTTGCAGTCTGAGGTGCACCTCAGTCGTGGCGCACATGCAACCCCAAAGCAGTTTGCAGTGAAAGTGTGTGATGTGGTGAGACACTGGTTGACTGCGAATGAAAGTAAAGATAAGATTTTGGTTTCATCTTCAGGCTCAAAGCATGGTATGATGAGACAGCTGATGTAACATGACCAAAAAGAATTTTCTTACTCCCTATCTGTTTACCAAGCCTCCTAGGCCTGACGTTCCCCTTAAATTGGTGACATTTTACCCATGGATTAACCAGTTTAGGGGGGAATCCAATAAAAAGGTGGGACTTAAATTCAGTTTTATTTCATTAGAGGTCAGTTTCACGTCTTTGGCTGTCACCGTTGTCTATGTTTCCATTAGCAAACATGAGGGAATTCACACAGAATATCGGCATGAAATTTTCCTTAGGACCAAATAACAGCTAATCCAGTGGGCTGAACACTCTTTAGTAGTCTGAGCATGCCAGGTCTCTYGAGCACCTCTTCTGGCTTCTGTCAGTCTGAATAGGATTTGGTTTGCGTGCTTCACAAGTGTTCTGAGGGGCAATTGTGAGGGGTTTGCTTCAAGAACTCCTGTGGATGCCCTTGCACTTCTGCTCCTCATCCCGTTTCCTTTTGCCCACTTTTTTCCTTCCATACACACCCATAAATGTATAGGCAGTAATCCCGCCCCATTTTAGGTGCTTACACTTGCTTGTTTGGTAGGCTTACCAGACACCTGCTAATCCAGGTGACCTGTAGGTATACCTGTSAGATATGCTGGGTTTTACCTTTTAATGTCAGAATGGTGCGTATTTTTCATAACATGTGGGTATCTGGCACAATATCACTCATGTCTGTCTCCCTACTTGAGCAGGGGGGTTGGACTAGATGATCTCTAGATGTCCCTTCCAAATTCAACCATTCTGGGATTCTGTGAAATATGTAACTAGATACGTACCTGCATTGTCCTCTTGACCGAGTGCAGCTCGCTGTGCCTTTTATTCTTCAGCACTCCAGTTGGTAAGCTCTTCAGCTAAGCAAGGCACTTTATTCTCCAAACATACTGTGACCCTATTTTTCATACAGTTCATCCTTTATACCATTTCTTCTACTCTTCAAAATAGGCCATTTCACTCCTCTGCCACATTAATGCCCTGGCCTGCCCACGTGCTTTCTCTTAGATGCTTAACCATTATATAATTCCTAGGTTGAGTCTGATTAACTAATAATCCCTGATGCATGTGTATTGCTTAACCGAGTTATCCAGAAAATATACATGGTTACTATATGGCTCAAATGATCTAGGTAGCATTTGACTTGGCTTAACAACATTTCTTTTACCTCTGTATCTTTTCTTCAAAACTTGACCTATATGTCCACAGCAAGTTCATGTTAAAATAAAATCCATCTGCCTTCCCCCTCCCATGGAATCACTGCACAGCCACATGAGCAACGGGAGGAACTGAAGTAGCAGAGCTCGCTGTGTCTACACTAATGCTTCAGCTTAGATGAGAAAAGTAGTTTTGTAGTGAAGCTCTCCACACYTTTTTGCCCTGTCTTTGCTCGCACCACGGCTTCTGCCTGGATTTGCACTCGATTTCTTTTAGACGAAACTAAATTGAAAGCTGTCTGTAAGTGAGCAGCTAATACATCAGAGCCAGCATTGTCAAGTTCTTTCAAGTGCTTATAGAGTGGGTGCCAAGTCCTCAACAGCCACTGTTTGCTCTGCAAATCTCCTCTTACTCTGCTGCTCTATTGGATAGTGGAGAGGCAGCAGATGAGCCCTGAGTGGTAGTTTTAGCTTATTAACCTGTTGTGCTACAGACAGACTGCAGACTATCAGACTGTTGCCTGTATCATTTTTAACAYAAATGTTAAAGATGTTGCCCTTCATTCACATGAGGCTTCTCTGGCTGGTATAAGTGAAATAGCAGTAATATAACTCACAAGTCCTAACTGATTCTTAATAATAATTTGAAAAAAAAAATACTGATTGCAGTAAAACATTTATGAGTTAATTTATGTCTCTATGCAGATCAAAAATAATGGTATCAATAAAAGACAGCAGTGATATTCAATAACCTACATATGGTGATTAACTAGACAAATCAGTTGTATGCCAAAATATCGTGTTTATGCCTAGCTAATCTCTTCTGGCTCTATCAAAAAAGTTCTTAATCACCTCAGTTACTCACAGAACATCATTCTCCTATTTGTATGTGAAGTACCAAGCAAAAGTATTGGATTCTTTTAAGTTTGTAGGAGGAACTTATTGGAAAAGTAATTTATATTTCTGACCTTTTCACATATTTTTACCAATAGATGAGTGGTTTGATCTTTGTTTTGAGAACATACCTCTACAATGGGTATATATACACGTGTATGTGTGTATATATATATGTGTGTGTGTGTGTGTGTGTGTGTGTAGAGAGAGAGACAGACAGACAGACTCTCTACTGTTCAAACAGGTTTAAAGAAGGTAGAGTTAAAGTCAAGATCAATCAATAGTACTCTAATCTTAGAAGTAAAATTAACTTTTTCCCAACAGATACTTGACAGATTATTTTTTCCTTTCAGAAATTTGAGGGAAGCAAGAGATAATGCTGTAGCTGAAAAAGAAAGAGCAGTTACTGCTGAAAAGGATGCTCTGGGGAAATACGATCAACTCTTAGAACAGTAAGTRTCTTAAAATACCTACCGTACTGAACGGTTAATTATATTTATAGCAGCAGAGTTTTAGTAAGGATGAATGACTGGTTGGGTTTTTTGGTTCTATAAAATAAATAAATTACAGAAATGATAAGTTAGAAATTTAATTTGCTGGTGCAGTAACAGTGTGAGTATTTAGCTCTTCAGTCCTGTAAAGACACACAAATATTATTATGAAAACAATATTTTCCAATGTTTTCAATTAATATTTTTTTACTTTTTGTAAAATGTGACTAGAGAGCAGTTTTTCTGTCCGAACTCTTTTTCTTGCTATGTGCTTTTGTTACTGTTGTATCTACCCAGTCTTTCATAACCRACATATAAAGTGTGGTGTCTGTACAGTTTTATTTATGTATTTATATGGAGAAGGAAACTGTAGCTGATGCTTTGCTATTTAAGTAGTCTAATGTTTTTTTCTGTAGCACCTTGGCTACACCTTTTGTGAATTCAGAACTGTTTTATTAACTGTGATAAACTATGAGGTGGTTTAGGCCTGTGGTAGTTCAGGCGTAATCGAAGCTCTTTAGGGCAAGTTCGTTGCAGGTCCTTAATTCTGGACTTTATTTATGTTTAAATGACATCTCTAAAATGGAAAGGTCAGTGCATGAAGCAGTAGTGCCACTTAGTCACTTATTCAAAGAAAGTAGCTGATGTGAATTTTCTTGTTCAGACGTGTTTTTAATTGCAGACAGTAATCTGTCAAAATACTGTTAACTTAAGCATGAACATTAATTATTCTTAGCCTTTATTTTTTTTTCTGCTGAATCCTAAATTGCAGGAGAGGTATTCCTGGTGAATTAGCATTATCCCAGCATAGGCACAAAGAATGCCGGGAAAAGCTGATCACATTAGTCACGCAAAATAACGAGGGTGGTTCTGGAGGCAGAAGAGTGGGTCAGAGGCCCTCATGTCCACACTGCTCGTTTCAGGGGGCTCACTTCAGATTCATTCTCGTTTGTTGGGCTATGGGCTGAGTGTTTTTTAGTGTTTCAAACATATTTTAGGTGTTCTTGACTCTCAGAAAGGAATTTACTTGGCAAATTCAGAAATGATTCCCCGATGCAAAGCGAAGTGTGCGAAGTGGAGACAGGCAGGACATTGGCTTCAGAATGGCTCTCTTTAAAGCAAGCTGAAGGGCTAATGGAAGCGCAGYCAGTGTTTCCTTCGGATGCACTCCTGGATTTCCTGGTGCTATGCAGCTCCCACATATCATTAGTAAACTGACAGTCTGAAAAAGTAAATTTAGCCTATGGTAACTTGAGTATGCACATTTCCCTGGATTTTATTATCTGTTATTATTTATTGTAGCAACTTTATCATTCTTAATGTATTTATTTTTAAAAATGAACACCATGTAGGAATTACCTTTTGCTTTTGTTGTATTTGCATTCCTACTGTGTGTCCTGAGTGGGGAGGATACCCTGCAGTTAGAAACACAGGAAAACATTTTGAAGATTTTAAATAGCAAGCCTCACAGAGCGGGCGGCTGGGAGGGAACCCAGAAAATGTATTAAAATACCAGGTAGTCTCCAKGGCTGAAACACCCAGGTCTTGGTCATCCTGTAACTTTTTATATTGCTGAACTCTTTAGTTAGAGTGATGGAGAGTTTTACTGTAAGTGCTTTGTACAGTTTCTTGGGGATTCAGGAAAGTAGATTGTTCTTCAGATTTTGCATTTCTTTGTGGTCTGATTGAAACAAGATTTGTTTCAAACCATAATGGTTTTGTATTTCAGTTCAGGGGCAAGAAAGACTCCTCCTTTGCTTTTTTTCTTGAATATAGGTCTCCTGCTTTAAAACTCCCTTTTAACCATAGTGCAGGTATCAAGACTGCTTTTTTCTTTCTTTTTTTTTTTTTTTTTTTTTTTTTTTTTNNNNTTTTTTTTTTTTTTTTTTTTTTGTTTTCCGCGTTCCAAATGTGCTTAATCTGAGTAAATGAAATGCAGGGCAACAAACTGGCGTGATGAAATGGAATAAATGCCTTAATTTAGAAGGTGCCAAATCCCGAGGTTACTATGAACAGCAATGTGGTTCTGGGGAACAAAATCTTTCCTACTACTGGCAAAACCCCCTAAGAGAAAAGTGAAGGTATCCCCTGTGAAGGGAATACCCGTGTTGTCCAATTGCAGATTTAAGTGATTGTAGCAGCTAGTTCTATTTTATTGAAAACAGGGTGACTCATCCTGGTTACTACTGGTATCATAATGTGTATAAACAAACACGTTTGAAAGCCTCAGAAGTACCTGGAATGTTGACCGGCCTGAATGGTGRTTGAGTGAAGCTCCTGGCAACTCTTGTGATCGGCAGTGTAACTAATACCCCATTTTCTAGTCGAGCGCAATTATTATCATTTTGCTCACTGATGTTTATAAGATGAGTTTTTGTAAACAACTGTTTACAAATGTCAATCAAATTCGGAGGRGATAATGCTTGTGTTGTATTTTAGAAAGAATCTGCTGTTGCTGCCTTGAAGTAGATCCCTGTAGGACATGAATACAGAGTTTTTGTTGCTGTCTTTGCCCTTTAGAGCTGTGGAGTCTGTGTGAGGAGGCACGTTTCGGTTACCCGTGGCAGCACAAGCATTTACTGACTTTCTATTTCGAGTTAAACCATGGTGTGTGTCACACTCGTGCTAGAGAAAATTGGTATCCAGCTGGAAACGTTTTCAGGTCATTTTAAATTGGTGGTAGTGTGATTATGACTTTTAGCAGGTTTTTAGAAGCTATATTGACTCAAATGAATGTGCTGAATCAGGCGCACAATTCTGTAATGGTTCGATCTTCTACTATACTGTGATGTATTATGACACTAAATATGTGCTAATTTTCCAAGTGCTCATGCTGACTGCTAATCTCTTACTCATTTCTCCTTTCAAAAAAGATAACTGAAAAGTGGAAGAAACACAACCTGGTTTCATATTGCTTTTTAGTAGTGATTAAGTTTTCTAGTTTCCAGTAGAGGGTAAAGTCAAATTGACTTGTTTCATGAGATGGGGTATTCAAATCACACTCTACTGTCTAATATAGGATGAACTCAGAGGAGAGCGTTTTGCCTCAGGGGACACCTACAAGAGCCATTTCTTGTCTTTGATTGTTTACTTCCTTAAACTTTAAAGAAATATCATTTCCTTTTCTAGGATCCACTGCTCTATCAGTGAAAACTGGCTAATGATTTCTAAAATTACTGGGAACAAAATGGGCATTTTAGGGCACTTATAGTGGGTGCTGTAATTTAGAAAACCTCAGTTTTATTAGGAAAAAAGTCTCTTGGGATTTAAAGTTCCTGTCTTTCCTGTCTTTTGAAAGTCAAGATATTTCTMATGTGTAGGATTACTTTTTTTTTCCTTTTTTTTCCTTACTTGAATAGGTGCAGGTGTTCAAAGGGCACTTGTTCAAAACTACATTTTTATAGTTTTGAGAATTGTTATAAACTGCTGGATTGAGTAAAGTCAAGGTGATGGCTAAAAAAGAAACTTTGAAGTTTCTTGCTCAAAGATTTCAAAAGACCTTGAATTATTATGTCACAATTTCTGRCTTAATGTATAGCTTAGCTTTTTAGAACTAGTATATAGGCAATGGATAAGCTGCAAAAGAGGAAAAAAAACACGAAACATTAGGAGTAATTTTAATGGCTCTATTCACAAGTATCTTTCACAAAAACAGAAGATGAAAGTCATTGACATTTGTTGATAGCAAATGTGCTTATGGTTTGTAAATTGGGAGAGAAAATGGGCTACTGTTCACCTAGGTAATGTTTTTCTCTTCAGTCAGCTGCAAGGCATTTGCATAATTTGGGGGTCTTTATTTGATCTGTGAATTCTTATTACTTGATTCTTTTTTCATATTTTTGTGTTCTTCATAGCTACAGTTTGTTTTCAGGTTTCACTTGAAAGTGAGTCAACCTCACCTAGTTACCTAACATTAGTCATCCATCTTAATCTTTTTGAATGATTCTAGAGGATTATTTTAGATGAGAAGGTAATTGTAAATGCTAAGGAGCACATATTTATTCAGTAAATCTATCCAGTCGCTCAGTGTACAGGAATCTTATGATTAGATCACCACTTATTGCATTCTACATTCATTTTTAAAAGAAACATTAATTAATTGCCTTTCATTAATGTGTTTTTATAATCGTGATGTTGCTGACTGCAATCACAACATTCTAATCACAATATTATTAAGTCAATATATTCGAGTGCTGGACTTACTGCTAATATTTAAATAAGGGCCCATTTTTTCTTCAAGGATGTTTGTAAAAATGAGTTCTTAAATAAAAAGATGTATGCCCTAATTTCTGGCAAAATGTTTCCCATTGCTTCAGCTGCTATAACCTTACATAAAACTGACTGCCACAGCTCTGTGCTCCCTGCACATCAGCATTTCTCATGGCTGCTCCTTGTGTGTATGAAGAGCTTTGGAATCCCTTGAGTTGGAACACTGTGTGCCTCTTGAGAATGACCGGCACTCAGCACCTTCAGTTTGAATTAACTTCATTAGTATTTTCTAAAATACTTTGCTACTGTTTTATTCATTGTGAATCGTTTAGTATGATTTGTGTATGTAATTTTGATGTCTAGGATTCATATCAGAACAACGCTGAGTCCGATGCTGTCATTGCCAGACCTTAAGAACCTTACCTAGATTTCTCCCCTAATCAGTTTAATTACAGGTTTCCAATGAAAAAAATGCAATTATCTCTTCTCAGAATTGGCCAATGACAGGACAAGGGGCAATGGGTACAAACTGAAATACAGGAAGTTTCATGCCCATGTGAGGAAGAACTTCTTTCCTGTGAGGGTGCCAGAGCCCTGGCACAGGCTGCCCAGGGAGGCTGTGGAGTCTCCTTCTCTGGAGATCTTCCCAACCCGCCTGGATGCMGCCCTGTGCCCCGTGCTCTGGGTGTCCCTGCTGGAGCAGAGGGTTGGACTGGATGRTCTCTAGAGGTCCCTTCCAACCTCAAACATCTGTGATTCTGGCATCTTTTTGTTCTGATGAGAAAGTTGATGACAAGATCAGTAGAACAGTAAAATATAGTTAATGTAGAAACTACTAAAAGAYGGACACCCTATTGGAAACTCGGAATCAATACAAAGCAGGCAGTAAAAAGATGAGAAGTGGTATGGTGAGGAATAAACATTCATTTCTAGAGATTGATGGTTCTGATTCATTTATAAGCCATTGAAGAAGCAATGAAATCCATAACAGAAACAATTCTGTGCATCAGTAACTGCTGCAGAAATGGTTAGGAAGGCTGCTAAGCTYTTTTCATTTTATTCTGTGTATACATTTACTAAGACTTTATATCTTAATGGATCATTTTAAACTGCTSTCTGAGTTCGCTGTCCTTCACCTGTGTTTCTGCTTAAAAAGCTGTCATGTCTCCAAGACTACTTCAGATTGCATTATAGTGGGAATTGTCTGCTCAATTTTCTTCCCAAAGATTTTTTTCCTTTGCATGTATTACATGAGTACTTAACGCAAGATACCTCTTCTGACTTCATAAGAACCTAAAGATGCAAATTAAATGTAAAATACATTAAGCATTAAAAACTTGAATATTTGAATTTGGAAGGCCTAAAGGACTAAMTTTTTTTTCCCCTTGAGTTAGAGTTTACCATCCCAGAGACTAGCATAGTAATGTACTGACTATAATTTTGATACCAAAAAGTCATCATATGTAGTCATCAAAAATGAGATTTTTTTTTTCCAACTGGTATATAGGGGAAGCTTTCTGGTGAGCAGATGGCTTCTGGACAAATTCTGCCTGGAACCTGATGTCCAGGTATCAGTATAAAGAATTTTTTTCTCTTGGTTAACATTTTGGTAGAGTCAGTACAATATTAACTGTATCTTCCCTGTAAACTGTAATATCATTATATTGGTAGCAGAGAGATCTGCATAGTCTTGACTTGAGCTGCATAGGTATTTATATTTTAAGACTTAGAATTCATGACTTCTTAAGGTGTTTGTGGTGGTGTGTGGTATTTTTTTTCTTTGTTTCTTACTGGAAGTAACAGAAGTAGTYGGCGGCATGCCCTTATGGCCAAGAAGGCCAATGGGATCCTGGCCTGCATCAGGAGGATGTTGCCAGCAGGTCAAGGGAGGGGATCCTGCCCCTCTGCTCAGCTCCGGTGAGGCCGCACCTGGAGTACTGGGGGCAGTTCTGGGCTCCCGTGGACAAAAGGGATGTGGAGCTTCTAGAGGGGGTCCAGCGGAGGGCAACRAAGATGATGCTGTGACTGGAACATCTCTCATATGAGGAGAGAGTGAGTGAGTTGGGCCTGTTCAGCTTGGAGAAGAGAAGGCTCAGAGGAGATCTGATTAACGTGTATAAGTTCAGGAAGGGAGAATGTAGGGAGGAAGGGGCCAAGCTCTTCTCATTGGTGGTCAGTGATAGGACAAGGGGCAATGGGTATAAGTTGAAGCACAGGAAGTTCCATCTCCAAGTGAGGAGCAACTTCTTCACTGTGAGGGTGCCAGAGCCCTGGCACAGGCTGCCCAGGGAGGCTGTGCAGTCTCCTTCTCTGGAGGTCTTCCCAACCGGCCTGGATGCCGCCCTGTGCCCCGTGCTCTGGGTGTGCCTGCTTGAGCGGGAAGGTTGGACTAGATGAGCTCTAGAGGTCCCTTCCAACCTTGAACATTCTGTGATTCTGTGAAGTAATGAAAATACCTAGAAAAGAAGATAGAAGAATATTAAAAATGGAGACTGATGACTATATTTTCCTCAGTTGATTTGAATATACTTGAAATACCAAGCAAAAAGAGAAAGTTTGTTTTAGTTAATTTAGTTAGCTGGTCTGAGTATATATGTTGTGGTAGCTTAAAGAAGCCTGCGCGCTTGCTAGGTCATACCTAGTGATCTTTGGTCGTTTAGTAATCAGGACTGCAGATTTTGCAGATAGCATTTCTCTGAATGAACAGCCTAAGCACTGTAACCAGTCACCTCTTCATTGAAATTGTCTTTATAGTGTGTTCTAGACAGAGAATTATCAATCCTAAGGATCTGGGCATTGATATATTAGGGTAATGGCAGGCCCTTCCAAGCTTCATTACATCTGAAAGTCAGACTGTGAAGTTTTTCCCATTAACCTGGAAGATATAAGAGATATACATGCAGCTCTAGAAATATTTTAATTTAAGTTTCTCTGCCCCATTTCCTAGGAAATACTTTTAACAAAATAAGATGGGAAGGATGGTTTGGGAAGGTTATAACACCAACACATCCTCATATCATAAAGAAGTTTCTTAAGCCTATAAAATATGCATTTTCAGTTTGCTAGCATATTTCTTCCCGAGCAAAGTCCTCTACCTTAAGATTTGAAGATAGGTAAAGGTAAAATTTGAAAGTTCTGTAATAACTAAAATGCTGAGTGCCAACAATAGCAAGGAGTTTCTCAAGTCTCTAGGATTTTTGCAGGAGTGGGAAGACTGCAAATGGACTGTTGTCTTTTAAGAACAGCTTCCAAAGGGATTAGAAGCTCCTTCAAAGAGACACTTTATGATTCAAGGTTGCTGCTGCTTGGTCTTCGTGCCTCTCTTGAGCTAGAGGGGAGAGACGCCCACGGCAGCCCGTGGTCCTGCCGTGGCTGCTGGTGCCGCTCGYACACGAGCGTGGGGCTGGGATCCCTCCCCGCGGCTTCGGCTCCGAGTCCCGACGGGATGAGTGAGGAGCTGCCGCACTGAGCTCCTTGTGAGCGATGTTTTGGGTGCCAGAAGTTTACATGGGCCCAAAGGGAGAACGAGGAAGATCCGAGATCAATTGGAGAACTGCATAACGGGTAGCAGTCGTAGCCAACTCAGGAAATTCTTGAACTGAAAACAGTTAGATTGTGATGGGAAAGGATTAGGAAGAAGGGTACCCAGGCACTCATCTCGCTCTCTATAAAACATGCACTCTCAGCCACTGCTAAAGACAAAGCTATCAGGCTACGTGGGCTTTTGGTGTGCATCATTAYAGCTCTTTCACAGAGGACAGAAGTGGTAAAACAGTGAGAAATTTCTAAGCTTGCTGTAGCTAAATGACTGCTGTCAATTTAAAAAGTCTACACCAAATGTAATAATACGTGATATAAATAAAAATAGTTATCCGAAGATGAATTTCATGCGGGAGGGTGTTTTCTTTATTTTTACTTTCTTATTCATATATACTAGTTTGGGTTATGTGTGCAAATAACTTTTCTACAGTGCTTTTAAGCTCTTTGTGTTTGAAGAATTAAACTTCTATGTGAAGTCTCTAGTAACATTATGCAGCTAAAAACAGTAACCCCTCATTGGCAAATGCAAATAGAAGCTGCTTGCAGGAAATGCCAAGTACACAGCTCTTAGAATAGGGGAGGAGAACAAGTCACAAATAGCCAGATGACCATAGTAAAAGCAATGATTATTAGTTGCATATGTCTACTAAAACTAAATACTATGTTTTCTATTCAGCAGCTAACTTCTAAAAGCCAGGAATCTTAYATTTTCTGTAAATATTTTGATATTTACATGAAGTCTGTTTACATAATATTATGTTTCAGTGTAATGTCTTCCTTTAATAGACTATTGTAAATAAGATAACATATCGTAAATAGCACAGCTGAAAATGCAAATCACTGAGCAAGTGTTGATGTAGGGGGGTGACTTTGTGTAGCCTGATATGCATCTGACACAAAAATAGGTACAAAAATATGCGTTTAAATATACATACATATGTGTATATATATATATACACACACACACAAACACAGAGAAATCAGTTGTCTCGGGTGACTATGATTTTTCAATCACTTGTTTAATGCTTATAATTTTCTAGTGTTTCATCAGATGACTGGGATTATGAATGTTCTGTTGTRTAATATGATGGCTTATACTTCCTTATTGCATTAAATGACCCACAGCCTTTTTATTACCCATTTGGTAGGTGATATGTCTTTTTAGTGTGTGTGTGTGTGTATGGGGGGGGCGGGGAGTAGGGTCTGCTTTTTATGTTTTTGGCTTGCATGTTACTCAGAACTGACATTCAGTTTGTGTAGTATCTGGCATCACTGCCAGTCTTTAGATAGTCCCTCCATCTCCTAGTATTCTGTTGTTGGATGTTGGGCTATGTAAAATGCAAACACTGTAGGCTAGAAGTTATAAAGCAAAATAATAATAAAACAGTATGTATTATAATTCCTAAGGTATGAATAGGAGGTATTGTGTAAATGGTGTTTTATATGCTTGTTTTCAGTGTGCTTATTTTTGTAAAAAGAAACCAAAKTATTTTGACAAAAGAGCACATGCAGTTAAGAACAAACTGAACTACTGCCAGCATAGACTTCTACAGTTCTGCTGCTTCAATACCACGGGTTTCTTAAGTATTCTTAAATATTCTTAAGTATTTCACTAAATAGTCTTAAGGAAAGGACCCCCTGAGTTGTTTTTATAAACATACTACCAAAACACTGTGTATCCATGAACCACGGTGGTTTAGGCTGTAAATTACAGGGAGCTGTTTGCCCTTGGCCTTAGTCCATCCAGTACTGAGTACTTCTAATCATACTTAATTACACTGAGGACTTCCCTAAGAGGAGGGACTGTTTGACATTTATGTGTAGAGCTAACAGCTCCTTTAACCACTCTTTCCATCCTTGCTGGGTGGAAAGGATGGATCACTTCTCTTGACTTGCTGGCAGTGCTCTTCCTGATGCAGTCCTGGGTACCACTGGCCGTCTTTGCCCTTAGCAAGGGCACGTTGCTGGCTCCTGGTCAGCGTGCTGTCCAGCAGGACTCCAGGTCATTCTGTGCAGAGCTGCCTTCCTGCAGTCGGACCCGCAGCCTGTGCTGCTGCGTGGTCACTGATCCCTAGCTCTGCATTTTGTTGAAGTTCCTGAAGTTCCTCTGATAGTAAAGACCTGCAACACTGTCACTTACATTCTCTACTCAGCCTGTTGTCCACTCCTAGGCACAGACCGTGCATTCCAGCTGTTCTTTACACGAAGGCTGATACCTCTTCTCCCTTTCCTGGCCAGTCCTCGCTGGAGAGCCTGTCTACATCCACTGCAGCCTTTCAGTGGCTTTCACACGAGCYATCCCACCAGGTCTCTGTGAAATCACCCAGGTGAAGTTGGAATCCGTGTTCACAGCCTGCTCAGCCAGGGTGCCAGGGCTTKCCAGCACATCCCTGCCTTCTGGATACCCGAGGCATAGTCATGTGGCAGTGCATCCTGTCACGGAGCCACGGGGGCACATGGGACACGTAGGCCTAGGGACACTGGCAGGATTTTAGTACTTGGAGTCATTTGTGATACCAGTGAGTGTAGAGGGGTGTACTCTTATAGAGAGAAACAATTGCTGACAAACAGAATTTTAGCAAGACCTTTAGCAAGTCCCCTGAGAGGGAACGTGGTGGGAGTTTCCTTGTGGCRGGAGCGAGAGGGGAGTGCTCTACGAAAGCAGGTATGCTGGAGAGCTAATGATAACTAATAAGAAACAGGATTTGTAAATCCAGGGCAGGTTCTCCTGCATGCTGGGAATGCTGCTCCTATGAACTCTCTCTGTCCATCCCTTTCTTGCAGTCCCTGGGTGCTAGCAAGCTTTTTATTTACTTGTAAGGAATCTAAAGATGGCTTTGCAGAGACAGTCCTGCAGAGTCCCTTTGTGAAACACGCAGGTAGGATTCTTGTGAATGTGCACCCTAAAAAGTACTCCGTAAGCAAAATATGCCCATAGTTCAAAGCAGCTTCACAGTCAGACAATAGGTATGCATATGGGCAGCATAACTCAAGGAACAACTAACTGAAGGTAGGTAACCTCGTTTTCCATCAAGTGGCAGTATAGTTGTAAGAATAAACCTAACTGTATAACCTAGGCTCCTTTGAGGTGAGGCTTAGACATTATGTAAAGCACTGCACATTTCAAACACTTTAGTCTTTTCATAAAGAGTTCAGTTTCRTAGTAAATGTGCATGTTTGCACGTGTAAATCTATTTTTATGTCTTCCAAATTATACTAGATTTTGTATATATGCTTGATATGTACTAGGTATTATCAACATGCTGCAACTCTTAACTGATACTTTAAAAGAAATATAACAGYGTATATATACCTATATATTCTGTCCTAACTTTGATGTGGAATTTGTCATSTAGAATGATTTTCATGGATATTCTATTTGCTTAACGAAGATTTTCATTGCCACAGGCAAGCAAATATAAACTATGCATTGATTCATCCTTTTGAAAAATTTGTTGAATATTCACTATGATTTCTCCAAGATCCTAACGTGCCTCCTCTSAGGAATGTAATCGGATTATAAGGTGTAAGATAGTTCAAGAAATTGCATGTTCCTATTTTACCTTGCTTGTGTTGCTGGTGTCACCAGAATTGGTTGGGTGGTGGAGGAGAGGTGGAAGGATTCGTCCTGTTCGGATCCCTATGGAAAAGTGAGGAAGCCTTGCTAGTACAAACTAGTATTGTAGGTAGATGAAGTTACCTGTAAGCCCTGGTCCTTCTCTTGGATTCACACCTCCAAGCTGCTCTCACAGTATGCTTTGTGTGGACTGTTTCTATTTGCAGTAAGGAAGAACAGTGYGAATGACCTAAAACTCTTGTACGCCTGTGAAATGGCCAAAAYTACGTGGAGTCAAGGATGCATACCTTAATTCTGAGATCTTTAAAGCTGAAACTTTATGAGGAAGTATGTTATCTTTTGATCTGATRCATGCTCATCTAGGACATTTGTTTTCACAGGTAGTGTACTTTTTGGAAGCTTGTGGGACTATATCCTTTATTACATTCTGTTCCCTGGTTGCAAGTTGTGAAATCTGGGTCTAATTTCTGTTTATGTCAAAATTCTGCATTCTTTTTTCAAGTGTTCTATGGTTAAATTCCAGGATTATTTCCCTGGAGCCAGTTAGCTACCTCTTTTCAATACAGGAACATCTTAAAGCAGTGTATTTGCTACAGCCTATTTGCAGTGTGAGAGTATATAGCTGAACAGAAGGTAGCCTATSGTTTCCAGGTTAGAAGAGAGCTACTTTATGGTAATTTGTTTGCTGGCCATGTGCTCCTTCTCCTCCCACCCCTCCTTGTTTTTTTCATAAATAATCAACTGCTGCTTTTGTACCTCATCTCAAATGGTTATCTGTTTACACAGAACTGTATTAAACAGTTTTATTTTATCCATTAAAGTAAGCAAAAATGATAATTGCAACCCTTTTTACTGCTAAATTGCTATCTCTTGTCAAAATTGATTTGTGGATCATTTTTAAATATACTCTTCACATTTATCTTTGTAAGTCTCTTTTGTAATGCCAGCTGTCTAAATCTGTTCATAAACTTCAGTTAAAAGAAACATATTTTCCATGATTATTTTAAAATATAATGTTTACTGGAAGGGAAGTCTAGTGAATTCCCACAGATGAAGTGTGAGTGCATTTCTCCCACTTGTAAATGAGTTCTTATTTCCTACAGCACATATTCTGGTACCACAATGAGTCATTTTCAACATGTTTTAGTTTAGCTCYTAAAACATTTAAAAACTTGGCAGATTCATGTGAATGAATGTTGCATCCAGTGTTAGAAACTGCTTCCAAGTATTATTGTACTAATATGTTGACTGTGACTAGAACTTGCAGAATGCAGAAGTGTCCTTTGTGATAAGCCTAAAAGCATTTGCTCCCCCCCTTTTTTCTCTCAAGRAAAAAAAAAACATTAGTCAACTGTAGTGCATTTCCTTTAAACCTATCTGTAAAATAGGGAGAATACTTTTGTAAAGGATTCTAAGGCTGATAGACAAAAGTATTGTACATGGAATATATTAGCCAGACAAGCAATGGCTTCTTTTTCATATATGAACTTATTTTTTCATTTTTTTCTTAGTTTACAAATAAATATCTGTATTTGAATGGTATTTTTATGGTTATATATTCCGTTCTGTACTTCAATACATTCCCTAGCATGCCACCTTGATGATATAAATATTAAAACTGAAGTAGTTTATATGATGAAAAGGTAGTTAAGAAAAATAGGAGTGGGGTGGGAAGAAGACAAGACCACCAGTGAATGGCAAAACTGAACACATTCAGATGAAACAATGCAATCATCARTGTTTCATTTGTGAGAAAGTGTGGTTTTGTTGATGATTTAAAATACATTTTTCTAAGGATTTTTTTTATCTTGGCTTGTGGAATGTGGAGCTGAAGTTTTCAGCTCATCTTCAGAGTGGACATCTGTGTGTGGCTGACTGAGTAGTTCAGCTGGCTACTTAACTAGAACCCTGTTAACCTAAATGGGGGCTTGGATACTTTGCTCACGTGTTGATACCTGTGCTTAGACATGCTCATACATTTCTGCACTCTGGGTTTGAATTTCATCCTACATTTTCTACAATTATCGGCAGCATTTCTTTTGTTTAATATAATCTGCACAAGAGAGATTTCTTTGCAAGTCTGTGATTCTTCTCTGTCCCAACTGTAACCATCTGTATGTTGTTTGTAGTGCAAAACCATGTTATCAGGAAGTTATTGTAATGACCAACATGAAAGATCTCCTTTTTATTAGACTCAGAAGAGGATGAGAAAGACATTTAAAATATTTAAAACTTGGATTGCATTTTCACTTTAAAAGTTTTTTTTTTTATTTTCATTTTAAAAGTTTCCTGGAATCTCTTTTCCCTCAGCTGTGTGGAGTAACATATTTAGGAAACTTAGCTTCACAACCCTTTCCTTCCCATTTGCCCCCCTCAGCATTGGTCTTAAATATATTTAACTTTCTTTCAAGGATAAAAAGAGAGGGAGAGGCTATGGTTAGAGGATCAAAAGTCTTTTACTTATTTTGTTAGACCAAGCACAATGCATTGTCCTCCTGTCATTGTGTGTAAGTTTAGTCAGACTTTCAAAAGCTGATGATAAGAAAGGCAAAAGAAATAAGGAAGATGGGGGAGTGCAGAAAGATGAAATACAAAGAAAAATGGTACAAAGAAAGCGATAGCAGAYGTAAAAATTTTTCTTAGTGGGATCAGCTGAAGGTAGAATATGCTGTAATGAGCCTCCTCTTTGGAGACTAAACCACACACATAAAGAATGAAGTTGCATGAAGCGATTGCATGGAAGGGAAGTAGGGATTGGTTGGTCACTGTAGACTGTGTTTCTTCTTCTGCTGTGCACTTGCTTCTGTATAGCTGTTGAATTTAACTAATTTACATGTGTAGTGGTTACTACAAACTTCTTCCAGTTTTGATGTTTTCCAGATCGTTGTTTGGCTAATACTTTACCACAGCCCTTGAAAACCCCTCTCAGAGTTCTTAGTGTGTACCACAGTTCCAGAGTCATCTTCGTTCTGAAGTAACTTTTTAGGTAATAGACTAATAGATATTTTATTACTTTGGATGATTTCAATCACGGATTTCTGAGAAAAAGCAGGTAAAAGCAACATGGATTGCAGTACAACTTTTGCTRTGACTGGCATCAGTCTTGTCTAAATATAGGTGCCTGTATATGGATGAAATTAATCTTTTCTGTAAGGTGCCCCTCTGWTGCCCCTCTGTTAACTTCTAACAAGAGTCTTCTGTGATAACTCAGATGTAGACACCTTCATTATAAAAACCTGAAGCGAAATGATCAACACTTACTGCCAATAATCCTGCCAATTAATTTCAGCAGACTGAATTACAAGTAACACCAAAAAATGTTTACAATAATGCGGGAGACTGAGGAGGGAAATGACCTCAGGCCTGAGGCCTGCGCCTCATGAGGCTGAGAGAGCTGGGCCTGTGCAGCCTGGAGAAGAGAAGGCTGAGGTGGGACCTGATCAGTRTCTAAAATACCTCAAGGGAAGGAGTGAGGAGGATGGGGTGGCCTCTTTTCAGTGGTGGGCACTGATAGAGGMAACGGCCACAAACGGAAGCACCAAAAGTTCCATTTAAGGAAAAATTTCTTGACAGTGAGGGTGCCAGAGCCCTGGMACAGGCTGCCCAGGGAGGCTGTGGAGTCTCCTTCYCTGGAGATCTTCCCAACCCGCCTRGRTGCCGCCMTGTGCCCCGTGCTCTGGGTGTCCCTGYTGGAGCAGGGGGTTGGACTGGATGGTCTCTAGAGGTCCCTGCCAACCTTAGCGATTCTGTGAGGGGTATCCTACCTGTCTTTACTGAGTTCAGCATAACCTGGTTTCTTAGTTTTACTTTTTGGCACTTTTACACTTGTCGTATTACCGAGTCTTCTGAGCATTATGAAGCTTCTACACTTAAGCATGTATCAGATATTGATCATAAAACTGAATGATTTTGTTTTGAGGCATRATAAGCTTTATGATTCAACCCTGCTATTTTCCATGATTAGGAAGGATTTTCAGTAAACAAGTTTAAATAGATTATGCAGGTCTACTGTTGTGATTACACAGAGGATTCACTGAGGCTTCCTCAGTGAAACCGTGGRCTGTGAGAAGGCAACGTGCTCCTTTCAGGCTTCCAATCTTAGCTGTCCTGTGTTACTGGCTGTCCTGGTTACTCTTAGCAAGTTCACACCTAAATGTATTAGCCTAAAAAAAGGGCAGTGAGGACAGGAAAAAAAGAATGATAATACGGTTTTTGTAATATAGAATATATGCAAGTCTCTTCGGGTCTAAATGTCAGACAACACTATTAAAATATTTCATAACTGCTTAAAATGGAATTCGTTATTGATCGGTGCAGATTCTGCACATGACAAGTATTTTCCGACAGTTTCTCATACTGATACCTAGAGGCAAATTTCCACATGACTGTRTTCCGCTGAAGTCTTAGCAATATCCCCTGTTCCCAAGCACCACCTAACCTTGGAGACACTTGAAATMAGTTTGTGCTCCAACTTGGAGCGCCTCTAAAGAGAGGTCCCCGTGCCTGCTCGGAAGTCTCTGATTTGGAAAGCTAAATGCTTATTTTGATATAAGTAGGGAGTTGCCTGAACTGTGCTCAAGTCTCTGAAGGGCCTGGTTTTATTAKCTCATGGCTAACTCGGTGAAAAGGGCTGAGTTCATTCGGAGCCATGTTAGGAGAGGAGGGGACGGCTGGGCCTGCGTTCCGCTATCCGCCTGGTGCTTCCTGCGCTCGCGCTGCCCTTTCAGGCCTCCGGTCTTTTCCCGCCTCAGTCTCCTGCGTTACTGCAAACATCCTTTGGTGCTACCTGTAAGTCAGTCTGCAGAAATTAATGGGCAAGATTATTGGCAGTAAATGTTGATGTACATAATGCGCGTTTTAAGCAAAGTATCAGAGGAGACAAAAACTGAATTAGCTTTTTGGTTCTGAGAAAGCTAGTCACACAAGCATATGTATCATGAAAACAAAATTAAAATACAACTTTTAGAAAGAGATTTTTAGCTGTTTCAATTACTTTTTTTTGTATTTCTTTTTCCATGACAAAAATAAATTCTACAAATGTGAACAATGGCAATAAAAAGTTAAACGCAAGGCTTACAAGCGAAATTCTGAGAGAGAGCCTTCAGGATCAGTGATTGTTTTGCCATCACATGTAACCTTCCTCATAAATTAAGCTCTGTTCTTGGATAGAATTTTAATCTCTGCTCTAAATATATTTTTTCCTGGTATATAACCAAGTAGTCCTGATGCCATATTGCTATTTAAAGTAATAGTCTACAAATATCAGTTGTTCTCTTTCTCATCTTTTCACTGCTAATCACATCTCAGTCAGTTGTTATTTTCCCAGATAATAGCGTATCACCCTTTTTATGGGATGGACCCTTTGTTGCTTCGAACATCCAAGTGGCACTTACTGGCATCTGTGTTAATCCTGACCTGATCTTCCTTCCACACAACTAGCCGGAGTTATGAGCAGTGCCCCGTGTAACTTCTTCCTGCAGTATCTTGTATGATAGCCCTGTTTCCACTAGATGTAGTTCATGCTTCCTGGGAACCTATTTGCCACAGTGACTTATATTGACACTGTATTGCTTTCTGTGATCATAAAGTGCATCTAGATTCTTTTCCTTAGTGTCTTCTGCCTTCCAAGCTGCTAGATCCAGGACAGAAAGAGCCAGAGCCTCAGATTTCTAGCCCTGCACCGAGTCCTCATTTTATATATGTGTTCTGTGGTTTGGTGAATATGCTGTTTGTGTAGATTCTGTCACACTGCTCAGCAAATCACCTTTCTGTAAGAATATGAGGTTGTTGCCTCCAAATACGGACTATGAGGTACAGCTGACCTCAAAAATGTACAGCACATTTTACTGTATTTAGTACAGTAAAAAAGATAACTAGTTCTATGGTGTTGTAGTGAAAGATGGGGTCATATGAATGTCAGGAAATCAAAGTTGTACAGACATTTCATAAAGGAAGCATCTGAAACATTTTAAAATGGGATTTAGAAAATTTGGTGGATGTAAAATACAGCTATTTTATGTTAGCCAGGTAAGTGTAGATTGACTGGAAGGTTTTGTTTCTCCTGTACTTTTTATTTAGCGGTTACTAATCTTAATTAAAATGTAAATGTATAGAGGCTATATTATATGATTCTGATTACAAATGGTGCATTTACTGGTGTGTCAGTGCACTCCTATGGAATGACAAATTCAGATAAGTTTATATATATAAATGTATGACCACTGAAAAAGGTTATCTTTGCTAATCTCATCTATGCGTGCATTTGAATATAATTTTTCTCTATTTAAATATGGTTAGGAAATAGCCATTTGTTATTACCGCCACATTAATACTAACATACTTAATGGTCTTTTTAAAAACAATCATCTGAAATTCTAAATTATTACGTGTTTGAGAGTTAGAACCATGATATATTTCCCCAAGTATGTTTCTGCTGAGGGAATATAATGAAGGAATATAATATAACAACTCCTAAAATATATATATATATATTTTAAAAAGGTAAATCTAAGGTGGTTGTGCTACATGAAAGAATAGTTCTRTCAGCGAGACAGTGATGTATATAAATGTTTCTATTTTCCTTTTGTCCTTTCACATTGTAATACATTTTTCAGAGATTTGATCTTTGGTGCACACTTTGTGTATATCACTAATGCAGTRAAGATATAATAATACTTCTAGAAGGCTTTGAGAAAATAATTTTTATGCAACCCAAAAAGAAGACACCCAGTTTTATTATTTAAACTGAATGATGAAAAACAACAATACATTTTCTTCATGTTAGTGGGGAAAAAAACCACACTTTAAGTATGGGAGACAGCTGTAGAAAAACTTATTTTCTCTCCTTGAATCATTTCAACACGTTATTTTTCTAGTGGTCTCACTTTTTTGGAGAGCTGTTTTGCTCTTTGTTCTTTGGAATGGGCCCAGTTTCTATCTTTTCCTTTTTCTCTGTCTTTTTTTTTTTTTTCTTTCCCTTTTACCCTTTTTTTCCTTTTTCACTTTTGCCGCTTTTTTAAATCTCTTCCCTTTTTCTTTTCTTCCTATGTGTGTGTGATTTTCATGTCAGTGAGAAATGTAGAATAGGAATTACAATTGACATTAGAGTCCTGGAAACTTTTGTTCAGAGGAAGAATGGGAACAGAGTACTGAGAGTTGCTTCACTTTCTTGTTTGTAACTCAACGGATAAAGTCTGATTAAAAATATTGGCAATAGCAGTAGACTTTTTTATAAAATAAATCCATAAAATAAATCTATAAAATAAATGCATATGCAAGTTTAAATTCTTCTTTTGATTCACCAATTTTATTTAATTTCTTATCCACAAAGCTTGTGGCCCTATTTTTGCCTTAATGAGAGTATCACGTGCTTCAGTAGACTGTTTATTAATCTCATTGCATGCCTTATTTGATCATGATACGAGAGATGCATTGAATTTCTTTAAACACATGCTTTAGATTCCTATAGATCTGTAGTGCAGTTGTTGAACATACTCTGCATTTTTAAAGAAGCAAAAAAAATTGCTCGCATTCATAAAAGAGCTGGCTTCCAAGCCAAGAATGACAGATGCTCTTACAGCTGAGAAATGAAGTGCTATAGGAAATCCCTCAAATGGTAGGTAACTTGGGTCAAAGCAAAAAAGTGAATTTAAGATGCTTTATGTAGTTTGAAGGTAGGGATATTTGAGGTGCTAATGCTGGTTATACAAACCATTAAGTATTATATTCCAATTCAGTAAATCTGCAATATCTGAATAAAATAAATGTCTGATTTCTGCTATTATTAATTTAAAATGCACCTCATTTCTTGCATTTCTTGTTTTAAGAAAATATATTTGCTAGAAGTCTTTAATTGTTTGTATTTTCATGTTGTAGAGTGTGTGTAAATGATAGTATACCAAGCAATGGTGAAAAGGAGAGTTGTCTCTACATAATCCAAACTTTGGTGGCAGGGCTTTGGCTGTCCTGTGCCAAAGCAACATATTTGGCCTATTTTAATGTTGACATGATCAGCTAGAGGCTTAAAATTCATTCCATATGCTGGAGAGGTTTCACAGGAAAGACTGTCATTCTTAGCAAAAATAAAAGTTACAGAATAAATATAAATTCAAAATGTAAGGAAAATTATTAAATGTTTTGAGAAGGAGGAAAATTAAGGCTAAGACGAAAGTACTGAATTATATAACACAGCATATAGCAATATTGTATCCAGCATAGTACGCAATACTGTAGAAATAAAAGAGATTGTGTAGTGTAGCACAGATTCAGCCATATAGCACTTAATGTACCGAAAATTCTGGCAGACGCTGTTGAGCTTAGATGATCGTTTTGCTTTCTGACACATTCACAGTGGTGTGGATGGATTTTCTTGCATAAAAATAGTTGTTTGGAGGATGAGGGTGGGAAGCCTATGGCATGAAAATGCGTACTTCTCAAATCTGCCAAAATTGGTATCCTCAGAAACCTACAAGAAAGTATAGAGTATGATTCTGAAGCTTTATTTTTTGATTAAGCTGAATATTGTGCGTCGCCACAAGGGGCAAATAACAAGTAATTCATTTGACTTTAGGAGGAGATTTGCCTTTGCATGTAAACAAGCAGGGCCCATTGAAGTGTATGTTCTGTGACTAGGGAGCAGTCATAGGGATATTTACTTCTATTTTAGGAAGCCATTTTCAGATGTAAGAAAGTACTAAATATTTTGTATCTTTCCAGTGTTGGTGTTGCAGGCAGGATTGAATTAAATTGTTATTTTCACATTGCTGTGAAAGGGCAAATTTCTCTTCAAACTTCAAAGAAACCTGTTTGAACAGTTTAAGCTACAGGCCACTTCAAAATAATTCTTGTTTAGATCCTGACATGTATCTCAAATACTTTTTCTATCAAAGCGGGTGTTCCCTTTGCCTATATGTCATTTTAGTTCAACCACAGATTAATTCAGGAAAGTCTAGTGGATCATTTGGGTCAACTTAACTGGTCTCAGTGATTACTTTTGTCTATATCTAAGGCTATATATATATTTCCGTAGTTCACTGTGTTTTCGAATGCATCTGATGTAGCTTTAAACTAGTCAGCTCAGATACTATTACTAATTTCAGCCCAAAGGTCAGGGAAGACTAATTCACTGTTGTGCTTAGCTTGTTTGTTGCCTGCAGTCTTGGAAGATGCTCTGTGTCACCAGAAGCCCAGACTCTTTCTGAAAAGCTCCTGTGGTTAAAAAAAGTGTAAAATTTCATCCCGAAGTAACTGTTTTTAAATGAAATACTGATTCCCTTAAGCATTTGTCTCTATATATGTATTTTCATACACTCAAGTGTAAGGTTTCCTTTGCTCATGAGCACTCATGCAAGTCACCAATTGGCGACAGCCCTGTGTTTCATTCTCAGTGCCTTTCGACACCTGACCGAGCATGAGGAGCATGTGGTCCAGAGCTGGACTCTTTCTCCTGCTTTCTTTCGCATCCCTTGTGTTGATACCTCTGCTTTTTCGTTGCAGACAGCTTCCTGAATATTGGCAATCATTTCTTTTTTTTTTTCCTTTCGCTTTTGAAGAGGGAAAATACAGYTCATACAAGGCCCAAAATACGTCAACAAACTTCTGGAATTACCTTCTGAAAGAATCTGTTAAGTTCATCAACAAAAGCAGGCAACATGGAAGGAGGTTCTTCTTTCACTCMAAAGTGACTTTTGGTGTTTGTTTCCTAGACTAGTCCTAATGACTGAGGCCTTTCATCTCACGTGGGGACTTCATTCCAGTAGTCTGCTGATGGGAGGACATTTTATTTCAATATACCAAAACTTAACAGTAGTGAAAAATATTGACCAGCTTCTGGTTAGTTCAGTCATTATCTGAGTGATGATAAATAATGCTCTTTTCATGTCATTTACTAAAGATAAGGCAAAATGATATCTCCTCACCTAGAAATAACTGGTGTAATGAAATTGGTTCACCCACTCACAGCTTTGAACACAGGAAATAGAATTTGCTGTTTCCAGCTAAATGATAATGAAAAGAAAATGGAATRTGGTGAGTTAAGAGCTATTTTTGAAAAACTTGGAGATAACACACTTGATTGTCTTACCATAGATATTATCAGGAAGTTCAAAACTTTTAAAATTTTGACAAATCAAGAATCAATTTAAGAAGAATATTTATCTTCCCTTGGGAAAGCTGCTGAATGGTGKTGTTTTGTTTTTCTGTGTAGCTTTTGCAGTCTGTACAGTGTATCTCCAGCTTTGTGATGGGAGGATTCTGCTAGTGCCAATGTGATATAGTGCCTGACAGGAGCAAGTATTCATTAATGTGCATACATGACTGTCTGTCGGATCCTTCACTTTATAGCTGGTCTCATGGCCTCTCTTGAGGTCACTCTCCAGTACTTCATACCCGCTGCAGGTTGAAACATTTGGCGCTGGAACTTGGCCAGACTGCAGCGAGGAAAGTGCCTTTTTCCATCCTTCTGCTGCAGTGAAGTTCAGCACCTTGTAGAGCTGCCTTGCTCTCACTTTAATAGTCTCAGAACATTTAAATACCTTGATGTGTGTGGCAGAGTATTCCTAGGGAAACTTGATGTGTCAAAGCTTTCTTGCCRGATGCAAATTTCTGACCTTGTAATGGAAGTGCAGCAAACCCAATGTCGTGGTGGTTTTCCCAGCAAAAAAAGTTCACCCCTGGGAATTGCAGTGCTGCCTTTTTAACTCCTGAACCCCCTGACTTCATATTGCTTTCAGGATGGAAACAGGATCCTACTGTTCATACTGCACATTCCCTACCCACATSTGTGGTGTCTTTTGTGAGGAGGACGGCCTGGAGTCCCTAACAGTGTAGGTGAATATGTAAGAAAGCACTTGAAAGAGAAATMAAATTTAACTATAACAGTTCCTTACAGTATATTATTGATGGTAGGCATGTTCACAGCCGATATTCATTGCTTGATGAAAGCACTGCTTCAAGCACATGCTTTAAAGGTTTCCAGGAATGCTGAGTTTGACAAAAACTGAGAATATGGTCAAAACTGACCCATTTTAAAAGAACGGTGAAAGTATCTGACTGTACCCAGGAGTGCTGCTGAGACAAACRTGCCTTAGTGTCATATGCCTCTGAATGCTCCCTTCTCAGAAGCAGTTGGTGGTAARCAGTCTGTCTTGTTTTCTAAAAGCCTGACTCCATCTTGAATAAAGCCAAGCTGAACTATTAGCCCAATAAGTGGGTTAGGCTGAGCAGCAGTGTCTGCTTCCAACCTGGTTCAGACTCGAGTAGTAATAAGAATGGAATGCTGAGAATGAAGCTGAGAGTGGAATAAAGTTAAAAATAGTATGAAAAAAATATTAAACACCTCCATCTATTTAAACCAATTTTGAACTACCCATGTAATCACAGAATGACAGAAGGGTTGAGGTTGGAAGGGACCTCTCGAGATCATCTAGTCCAACCTCTCTGCTCAGGCAAGGACTAATAAAGGCAAAGAATTACACATCACATAAAAGGCAAGGTTCACTGAAGTACAGTAGTAACTAGACTTTTTWAATTGTGACCTAAGTATTCACACACAACTGACAACTACTATGGTCAGACTGAATTGCAACAGTTTGTTCTTCAAAGTTTAAAGAAAAATGAACTTTTCTTATAAATAGCTCTGTTATCTAAACCGTAAGAAAACAAATGACTAAAGCCACATTTTAAGGTGCTATCCAGTGAATGGATCAGTGGATGTTATCAAAGGAGTTAATGTTAACAGTATGGCACTGTTAGCAATTTCTTGGCTCTTGTTCAGAGAGTGCAAGTGTTGGATCTTCATTAGTTGCTTGACTGAAACAGCCCTGATCTGGGACTCCTAGTAGAAAGGTGGATCACAACACAAATAGAATAGTACAAGTACTGAACACATAGAGGAAAAGCAGGTTTCTCTTTCTATCCCATGAGGATAAAAAGAAGTCCAGATTATTTGATGATCTCAAGGGGAATACTCAAGTGGGATAGAGAATATTTGAAGATCTTGTCTACTTAGTCCCACTGGGAAAAAGCACAAGAAGAAATCCATTTTCAAGTGCCCTGCAAGAAGGGGAAGGTTAATGACTCTTCTCAGATGTACTTATTGCAAGGGCTGTAACAGATGAGTTGGAGAAAGAATTTTATAAAAAATGAGAGGGAATGGAGAAAATCAGAGRTAAAATATGTAAAATAATACAAAAGTACACCAGGAAGAAAAGTGCTGGGTATCATTAGAGAAGAGAGACACAGAAAGCCAGACAAGTCTAAGAATTATGTGCACTAAAATAAATCATTTTTAAAATTGTTTTATTTTCAAAGACCAGAGATGGTTATATCATATCTATGAGTCTTCTTGACAGGTATGCTTCAAACTTCCCTTGCAAAACTTGTTATATTATGTATCCATAAATCCTGACTTCCTCTTCTCTTTTCCCAACATAGATATTCTTTTACATTTTAATTGCTTCCTACAATAATGTTCCCCTCAAATGAATAGGTTTCTATAACGCTCTATTGAAGTGAAGCTCAGTCTATAAATTTTTTGTTAAACTTGTCAATTGTCTGACAAAATATGTATATATGTACAAGTGTATATATCAAGTATAATCTCTTKAAAAATGGAGATAGAAGATGGAGTTCATCTTTAAAAGCATTTTTTTAAAAGAGTAACTTAATTTTTAAAATAACTTATACTTTCATTTTACATACCTTAGGAGTTACTTAGAGCTAATTAGGGCTAATTTGATAACTAAAGAGTTTCTTTTTTAGAAAGTCGACTGTATATAGAAAGTTCGCATTCCTTAGACTTTTTTCTTTATGGAAATTAAGATAAAAGAGATTATTTTATTCATGTTATGAACAACATGATGATGTTCAGGTTTCATTTATACTCAGGTTGAAGCTCTTAAGGGTTTGCAGAATGTCAATATTTGTACCTTTTGTGGCTGTGSCACTTTCTTTTAGACTGAAAGAATGCATTCCACGTTCCCTTAGGTTGTTGAGGATGCTGTCCAAGCATATTTCTTTGATAATATCTTCAAAAGATTCTTATTTAATGAGTTGTRCAATTCAGGAAAATAATTTTTAGAAGCAATATATGTTTTGTATCTGCATAATGACATACGTACCCCTCTACAACTTAAAGAGTAGTAATAAACCAGTGTGTGCACAATATTTTATGATTTGATATTTGTCTCTAAAACTGACATGAAGTTGATGGGAACCTTATCCAGTGGTTGTACGGTTAGTGTGGCTGCAGCCACTGTGCCTCTCTAGGACAGGATGGATGTTTCCCGTGTCTTAGAGCTGAAAGAAAAATGACACCATAATGCTCTTCTATCCAATGCTTGTTTGTTTGTCCGTCTGTCACTCTGGTGTCCTTTSATCATGTAACTCTCTGCTCTAGTGACTTTTACCATTATCCTGTCTTTTATCCTTTGCTCTTCCACCAAAAACCTCCCTGAGCTGCCCAGCTGTATTGAAGCATGACTGATGACCTCCATTTTGCTTAACAGACATAGACATCAGACGCATGAAAATCAATATATGTGTGGACTTTTTTCTCAGTGTAATATTTATGTTAAAACAACTGCTGGGAGCACAGATAGAGTAGTCAACAAAACACACATTTTTTAATATTTTAGCAGCTTTTATGTGGCATCCAAATACTAAGAGAATTAGACAGAACATCTTGCATTTGGAGACACGTCGTCCCTGTGGCCTTCGTAAGCAGCAAGCTCCGCACCAGCCAGCAGGTGACCCAGGCGCAGGGGCTTGGGATGCTCTGAGGGAAGTGATTCTTCCTCATTCAGCACCCTGAGACTGCTCTGGCCCCTTTTGGGTCACTCAGGACGAGGAACAGGCTCATCAACCAGAGCGAGGGCCCCCAGGGTGGTCAGGGCTGAAACTCTTGCCTGGTGAGGAGGAACCAAGGAACAGGCACTCACTCAGCCTGGAGAAAGGCCGGGTGTGAGGGCCTAACAGCAGCCCCAGTAGCTAAGGGTGCTCAGCGAGAAGATGGAGCGATGCTTTTCACTGTGGTGTTGAGATAGCGGCCATCAGCTGGAACAGGAGAGGTTCCACCTGGACATATATGGAAGTTTTTTTCACCACCAGAGTAGTCCAGCATCTCCCAGAGAGTTTGTTGTCCTTTTCCGTTTTCAAAACCTGCCTGGATAAAAGCCTGAGCAACCTGATCTGATCTCATAGCTGGCCCTGCTGTGAGCACGATGTTGGGCTATCTCCCTCCTGCAGACCCTTCCAACTTGGATTATTCAGTTACTCTGTTTTGCATTTGCATTACCCAGACCTTGTTTTTATGKGTAGTATTATTGGGAAATAAATCGAAAATTATGCTTCAGGATACTGACCTCAAGTATTTAAATTCCATGTATTTCTTAAGACTATGCAAATACCTCCTTCTATTACATTAATTCTCATGGGGAAAATTGCTTTGCTATCCCTGAGATTGCTAACTGTGCTGCTCTCAGGAACACATCCTTGCCAGATAACAAGCTATGCCTGTACTTTGAACTCTGCTTATCATGGAATGAAACCTGTTATGTGTGATATAAAGGACATACCGATCACTTGCTAAATTATGGCAGTTTGAACCCTAACCTTCTGACCTATTCCACYGCTCTCTGTGAGGAAAATGGTGAGAGCAGCACTCTCTCATGCAGTGGCTACATATATCTTTCCTCTTAGATGTCAAAGGAGCTTTGTCTGATGGTTTCCCAGTTCTGCCCTATCTCAAACAGTTGTCCCTGCTTCCCTGTTTCTCTCCTTGTCCTTTCCTGTGAGGCTTCAAAGATGACTTCCCCATTTCCTTTTTCTTCCTGTTCATCATTTGAAAACTTTTTTTTTTTTTTTTTTTTGGTAGTTGTTCAGATTATAATTTATTTTTAATTTTATTATGTGCAGTATTTATGTGTGATATGAAGAACTTAAAGATCTGCCTGTTTGTTTCTGGTAGTGTTTTTAGGTGCATGGCATTCCAGTCATTCTTTTTCTGTTTGTAGCTGCCTGGGTTTTCAGCACTTTTAGCATTTTATTTCTTAAAAGGGCAGAGACCTTTCAGTACTGCTGTTGTCACTTATCTAACTGTCTTGGTCTGTTTATGGCTGAGGTTTAACAAATATATAAGTTTTGAGTAACTTATTTTTCAGGCTCCACAGAAGTTCAAACTTTGTGTCTTAAGATGTATTTTATAATATTGGTCAATAGTCTAGGAGCTATAGCAACGAGAGTTTTATGAGTCCTCCAGGAGTTTGAGTTTTGTGTGTGTATGTGTATAATATAAGCATGTGTGCACATGCATATTTGGATGCAGTGTGCTCTTTTTCACAGTGACAGTATGAGTGTGGCTTGATTAAAGAAAAAGAATAAAGGCTATTCCCTAAAGAGCTTTTAACAGTGTATTGGAAATTCTGACTACCTATTTACCCAAAGAATTCGCTTTATGTAAATTTGGTGGTGTAGGTAAAGTAATATCAAGTTTCCTTCCTTATCTATCTTACATTTGTTTCAGCTAGCATCTTGAAAAGTTACTGCACTAGAGCATTCAACAAAAGGAATATTTGCAAATAAGGTTAAGAATGAGCTGAGAAGGTCTATAATGCTATGTCAAAACATATTTGATCCATTTAGAGTTTAAATACATGCATGTATTGACAGTCTGGCAACTCCCTCARTACTAAATTAGCGTAATGAGTAATAATCATTCCACACAGAAATACAAGAAAGACCTGAAAATATTAATGAATTGAATAGCTGAAGAAAAGTAAGTATTGTGACTAGTGGGAGAGGAGAGCTTAAGAATATATCATTTCATATATTTCGACCAAGAGGATAAAATAAACAAGAGTCTTTACCTAACTCTTGATTCTGATTGTTCACTTGGTTGAGATGCAAAGAATAATGTTTGTGATGCAGTAATAAAAGTGTAGTGGACAGCTTTTTTCCACCAAAATTTTTGAGATATATTTAATCCACTACAATAGCAATTAATTGTAGCTGTGTTCCGGAATTACAAATATTGCTGTTATGAAAAAAATATTTATTTAAGTAGTAGTAGTTATGGAAAAGCTAATAATTACTCCATAATAAATATTATCAACTCCACTAATAAGTTAATGAGATATATTTTTGAATTTCTATTGAAATTTTACAGTAGCTTAAAATAATAATTTTGAAAGGCAGAAGTAATTACCAAGACATACAATTCTAAATATAATTTATAAATTTGAAATTTAGTATAAAGTAGGATCTAAAGTTGATGCCAGCCTTTTTTTTTGTGCACCTGTTTAGATTTCCCATATCAATATCTCTTGCAGTGACAGTTCAAACTGATTATTTTATATAA
Source organism: Nothoprocta perdicaria (assembly GCF_003342845.1). Classification (NCBI taxonomy): domain Eukaryota; kingdom Metazoa; phylum Chordata; class Aves; order Tinamiformes; family Tinamidae; genus Nothoprocta; species Nothoprocta perdicaria. Next base: position 1,463,506 of record NW_020455610.1, read on the forward strand.
CAATCTATATACATTTTTAGGGAATAAAACTCACTACTATTTCTTGTCTTTTTGTTAATTTAGTATGAAATTTAGCTTTATTAATATGGCAGTTTTTACARGCACTGAAGTAGACCATGAAGTAACGTTATCAGTTTTAAAAAATGCTAATTTTGATGCAATGAGAACTCAAAGAATAGTGTGCACAGAAAATTTAATTGAAGACATAAAGAGATTTTTTGTGCTCTTGGATTAGTATCTGTGTGATAGACAAAACCATACAGCAGGTAAGGAATCTTTTTCAGTCTATCACTGCTATCACAGGACGACAAGTTRACCATGAGGCAGCAGTGCCCTCATGGCCAAGAAGGCCAATGGGATCCTGGGGTGCATTAAGAAGAGCATCTCCAGCAGGTTGAGGGACGTGATCATCTCTCTATACTCAGCCCTGGTGAGGCCACATCTGGAGTACTGTGTCCAGTTCTGGGCTCCCCAGGACAAGAGGGATGTGGAGCTGCTGGAGAGAGGCCAGTGCAGGGCTACCAGGATGATCAGGGGCCTGGAACATCTGCCCTATGAGCAAAGGCTGAGAGGGAGCTGGACCTGTTCAGCCTGGAGAAGAGGAGAGAGGGGACCTGATCAATGTCTTTAAATACCTCAAGGGATGGAGCGAGAAGGATGGGGCCAGCCTCTTTTCAGTGGTGGACAGCGATAGAACTAGAGGAAATGGCCACAAGCTGAAGCACCAAAAGTTGCTCARGAACTTGAGGAAAAGTTTTTCAGCAGTGAGGGTGCCAGAACCCTGGAACAGGCTGCCCATGGAGGTTGTGGAGTCTCCCTCTCTGGAGATCTTCCAAACCCAGTTGGATGCAGCCCTGTGCCCCGTGCTCTGGGTGTCCCTGCTTGAGCAGGGGGGTTGGACTTGATGACCTCTAGAGGTCCCTTCCAACCTTAAGGATTGTATCATTAGAACTAAAGTTTAAAAATTGAAATATGGAAGTCCTAGTTCTGGCATAACTGTTTAGGCAGTGAGAAGTCCAGCTATGCTTATGCGCAGATGCATGTTCCAGTTCAGAAAGTTTCCGATACCTTCAAGACTGATTAGACCTTTCCCATTTTATGTGCCAAGGCACCCAGATAGAATAGATAACTTTGTGTAGTGTGTCTGAGCAGGGCTGGAAGCAATAGGACTGTCTGGCTTCTTACAAACACTCAGAGCTTGATGTAGAGCTGCTGGTATCTGCATTACTAGTGTTAYCTTGAGGCTGTGGCATGGTGCAAAAAAGAATCTAGATTTCACAGAGGCAATGAATAAGAGGGGATATGACTGTGCAATATACAGATGAGGAATTAAACAGGAATTTCACTGCTAGTCATCCTGGTATAGCAGCTGTATCTTAATCATGTACATTTTTTTGGTCATGTTAATTTCTTAATTTTTGAAGAGGTGGAACATCAGAGTGAGGTCTCTGGGTTTCCTCTTGAGTTGAATAAACACAAACAAGCAGTGAAGGTTATTTAGATGCCCAGTAATTTGTACATTAATCCAAAACACACAGCCTTTTAACCGTGCTCCTTGCCAGTCCCGCTACAGTTTCATGAGGAGAAGAACTGTGGAGCAGCTCATGTGTTTCTATCCCCGACGTAAAGTACAGGAGGACTTGGAAGTCTGTGTGTTTTCAGTGAGCACTGCAGGCCAAAGTGTCCAGGCTAGTGTAAACTGGGGCCTTGCTAGGTTAGAAACAAAACAGGGCTTTGCATAATGAAGACTTCTATTTACTGCACACACAAATTGGAATTTAATACCCTGAGATAATTGGTGATGTAAACAAGCATTTATYTTGCTGAATCTAGATCTTCAGAACTAGCCTTTTCTGCAAACTACAAGGCACTATATGGAAGAGCTGCCTTCAAGGAAGTTGTTTCAACAGAGTGAGGATCAGAGGCYGGTGCGTAACAAACCTTAGAGTGCTGCAAAACTGAAAAATCTGCTTTGAAGCAAGCAGCTTTAAACAAAGCTTCTGAGCTTGCTTTCTCAAACAGATTTCACTAAACCACATGCAAAAGCACTGTATGTTTAATTACTTGATACGAAGCAAATGTAACATCTGGCAAGAACTTGCATGTTAAATCTTGTTTACCCTTTAACATTTAAGCCATACATTTCTGGAGTTTTTTTAATAGCAATCTAAGACAAGAATGCTGTGCTAGGGGAAAAAAAAAGCTGACTGTTATTTGGGGAAAATAAATTTTAAGCAAAAATGGGATTTTTTCATTGTTGAAACCRTTTGTAGATGACAGACTTCATCTTCTGTTTAATCGTTGTACTCTGAGATTTTTTATGTTGTCAGAGATTTCTTGGTATTATGTGTGTTGTTCTTTTAGTCCACACTAACAGTAATATAATTGATGGAAATTAATAAAGCAATAAGTTGTATGAGATACTGGCATGTAAATATAGTATATCTAACGSTGTAAAATTTTCCACAGAATCACAGAATGGCTGAGAGATTGGAAGGGACCTCTAGAGATCATCTAGTCCAACCCTCCTGTTCAAGCAGGAACACCTAGAATTATTTAATTTACACACAGAATTATTTAAATTAACATATATAATATATATATAAATCCCAGAATATTAGCATTGACATTCATTGTGTGAAACTAACCAGATATATGATGCATCCGATTCGTGTTCAGTCCTACAGAARGTAGCAACAACAGCAATTAAAAGTGGGGATCCCTTTTTCAGTTACAGTGGGTRGTGCGTGAACCCAGTTCATGGAAAACTCGTGACTATTCAGAAACATCCCTGCCAATTTTCAGTGCCAAGGATCAAAAAGAAAGTGCAAGCAGGATCCCTCAAGTAGCCCTGTTTGAACTGATGTCTGTTTCCTGTGTGCATGGACAGCAGATATGCAGTCTAAAACATGACTGAAATTATTTTAGATGCTGACCAATCTCTGAACTGCTCTTACTCCTTCCATGACTCCGCAGAGCAAAATGATGTGTAAGGAGAGCTCTCTCTTCTGCACTTTCATACAGAGCTTTGGGCTCTTCGGTAGTGAGGAATCACTTCCATTACTTCAGAGTCCAGGAACAGGCTGCCCAAGGAGGCTGTGGAGTCTCCTTCTCTGGAGATCTTCCCAACCCGCCTGGATGCCGCCCTGTGYCCCGTGCCCTGGGTGTCCCTGCGTGAGCAGGAAGGTTGGACTAGATAATCTCCAGAGGTCCCTTCCAACCTCAGCCATTCTGGGATTCTGTGAATCCCAACGCTATTGCAAAAGCTGAGAAAGTTAAACTAGAACCTTGGCTCTGGTTGTGAAAGAAGTAAGCTCGCGCTCGAGGAAGGATGCCAAGCTGTGAAGGTGGTGTAGGAACAGAGAGAAAGTAGAGAGGGCAGGGTATGGATATAAAGATAGGAAATGAAACTGCATAGGATAGAAACGAGGTGAGAGGAAAAACAAACAAAACAGATCGTCCCCCTTAGACGATYTTAGAGGAATATGAATAGACCTGGAAATGTGGAGAAACCTGGGCTGGAACAGAGACAGAGAGGGAAAAGGGCAGGAGCACCAGCAGACATGTTGGGGCTGGAAGGAAGAGGTTTGCAATAGGAGAGGTCAGGGAGGAATAGTGCAGTGTTTAAGTTTCTCTACAGATTTGGCACTGAACCAGAGTAGAGGGTTTTGTACAAATAGGAGAGCATATTGTAATTACTCTAAAGATCTTAGACCTGGAACTGACCCATCTGTGGAGTCGGGATGATTTCACAACTTAGGMTTTCTTTTTTTTCTTTCTCTCATTTTTTCTTTTTTTTTTTTTCTTTTTTTTTTTTTTTAAGCTTGAAAGGTATGTCTACAATATCTGCTTGAGAGCTGTAGGATGGATATAATACATCATAAGTTTGCAAATTTAGAAGGAATTGCTGCTTAGGTTCTATAATCTTCACAGGACTTCCTTTGGAAGAAGTACATCTTGCTTTGGAAGAAGTACATCACTACTGTGATGTAGTCTTTACTTGCTTGGCATTCTCTTCTGTGAACAAGCTTAATGCCTAGATTTATTATTTCTTGAATGCCTACCTTTATAAATATCACTGTGTTCTAATGWACTTTACTGTTCAATTATATTCCCTTTTGAGGAATACTGTGGAACATCTCAGTTTTTGTGTATGGGGTAGCTGATTGTAAGATAGACACAAGTCTATTTATGCTAGGTAGAAAATAGATTAGATTGCTCTCCTAGTCCTTACAGGATGCTTATAAGAATTTGGTAATGCTGTTGTGTGAGTCTCTATATATATGTATAAGTGAGAGCAGCCTTTGAATAGCGTTGCCCTTTCCTCGCTCCATTGCTCTCACTGTGTGCAGCAGCAAGGCAAACAAACATATATATGTTTATATGTGTGTGTCGCTGTATAAACATATATTCCATATTCCTCGGTTCAAGTTTGTATGTCCTGCTTTTTTCAAAGAATTCTGTTTAGATTTTATTTATGTAAATTTTATTCTGGCCTTTAAATGTGACATTTGCTGTTTCAGGCAGCTGGGCCTTCATAATAAATCAGGGTGAACTAGAGTAATTATTGTAATTATAAAGTATTAAAAGTAAAAGCAATAGTAGGAAATATTATATCAAAATAGTAATAAATTCCAAATTAATGAAAACCATTTGTTAGTCATTATTTATTCTCTTCAGTATAATCAGCATCAGAATGGCGTGATAAGTTACTGTATGTACTTCTTTAAACCAGGCTATGCTTAAACCTCAGTATGTACTTCCTTAAACCAGGCTATGCTTAATCCTGTCTTGAACACTTACAGTACTGCTAGTTAGATTTCACTGTGTCTTCCTATACATATGAACGTACATGAAAGTCAAATTCGGAAGATTTTCCAATGAAATCCTTCAGCTTATGCTCCTAGTGTGAAGGCTTCTGAAAGTCATCACTTTCATCACGCACCAGTTGCAAAAATAAAACTCACCTTTGCTACAAGAATCATAAAACCATCCTTACAAACCAAACAAAGCTMAAATGCTGAATATTCTGTCTTCTACTTTAGGCTAAAAATACTCCTTTACTCTAAATAACCTTTTTGATAGTCAACCATTTTGGTAACCGTTCTGCCAGTCTGTTATAGCAAGCCTCAGGTTTTTTTACAGGTCATTTTAATGGCACAGAAATATCTTGAAATTTGAACCTCATTCCAAATGCTCCTCATTTTTCCTTTTTTTTTTTTTTTTTTGCACTTTTTCATTAGCTCAATTTGTAGTTTGACCCCTGTCCTTTTATGAGATGAAAACTGCTTTTTCAGTATATCAAACTTGCTAAAATTCGTTGATGGCAAAAGTTCTTTATATTCCAGCCACTTTTGTCTCATGATAGTTCAATTAAARCACATGGTGGTTTTGGTTGGTTTTTCCCTAGAGATCACCTTGGTAAACTGAGGCATGTGTTTTGCCTTTGTGCTGCAACACTGTATGTGTGCGTGTGCCTATATGCACTTAGGCTGAAAGAGCAGCCAGAAAAGTTAGAGGTGGTTTTATATTTGCTGGCCTAGTAATAGTAAACGTGGCAGAGACTCTGACCATGCTACACCGGAGGAGTCACCAGRGAGGTCAAAAGAAAACCGACTTGGCCAACAACATTTTTTTTTCTCTCTGCCAATTCCAGGAAAAGCGGCAAACGTCATAAAAGGAAGTAGTTTTCTGTAATACAAGCAAAAATGAGTATGTGGTGATAAGAAGGTATACTAAAACTCTCAGACGTCAGACACATCATCCCAGACTGCATCGTAAATGCACTTGTCTCGGAATCATTACTGGTGTAATGCATGTAAGAAAATCAGTCTCCATAACGTGGCTAGTACCATATGAATCATGCACTCGTAGGCTACTGAAAATTGGCAGTGCTTGCCAATTGTAACTCCACTGAAGGCAGTGGAGTTACAGACACAGCAGGGCTGCGGGTGCCCTATCTGCGTTGATGCAGGTTGGCAGTGTCAGCGCTGCACGGAAGAGATCATTAAACCTCAAGCCATTCTGGGCTCAGAAGCAGTCTACAGAAAGGCATCATCTGTGGAGAGGCAGCCTCATTTGTTTGCTGTAGAGGCACAAAGGATGAATTTGTTATTGCTAGGCAATAAATATGACTGCTAGATAAATCTCATTGAGTGTTGCATTGTATATCAGGTGACTCGGTAACATGCATTTCTGTGGAGATAATGCCCATCTTATAGCAGAAAGGTCTTGCTGGGACTGTGACAACGTGAATGGTAGAACTGATTTACTGTCATGTCTCCATGTACAAGCTGTGGAGAGCGCTGCAGTGCTGGAGCTGCTTTCGTGTGATAAAATGAAAACAGGAGCATATAGTCAGAGAGAAATGATGAAATGCATAAAGCACTCAGCAGCCTCAAAAGCACTGTCGAAGTRACAGCAATAGTTGATACTAGATAGGTAACTGCCATTTAGCAGTTTGAGTGCAGTACTTCCTTTTGAGAAGAAATGTCACACTTCTATTGAAGAAAAGTGGCTCAGGAGGTAAAGCTTCTCATCTCTGCACATGCACGCTGCGGGGGTGAAATCTGTGGTTCATGCATGGAACCACATTGCATTATTTACTCATACCCAAATGTCTACAGACTGCCAAGAACATCCCAGTGACACCCTTCTGTTCCATCAGGTTAATTCCAGTGGAAACTGCTTCCTCTTTGTGCCATAGAAACATTCCTGCATCTGAAGTCCTTGGAAGAAATACATGGAGTAATCTCCATGTTTTGATTAAATAGTATCAGTCTTCCCTAATAAACACACGATGCYTAATAGAGTAGACTGGTGTTGCACCTGCTGTTCAGCAGATGATAGTTAACATGTACTTGTTGGAGTTAAGGTTGATCTCCCATTCTAACATTTGGCTGTTATGTGACTTGGTGTGAGATGTACTGGCGTGCATTTAGTGTTTGTCAAAGGCTTATGTTCCATGGGTTTGTCCACTACCTTAGAGTGTTGCTTTCCATCATCCACAGCATCCAATGGCAAGGAATTCCGCAGCTTTCATGCTATGCTCAGTGAGGAGTGACTTCTCCGTTTACATTCTGCATCTGCTGGCTTCCTTAGGTGTCTCCTCAGTCATCTATTCAAAAATACAGTGAATAACCAACTCCTCAGTATCCTTGCCACTCTCGATGGCACAAGGCTCTAATACTTCTCCCATTTCCCCAGACCATCTCTTTTCCCAGCTGTAGGGCTCTAGGTTATGTAATTTGTATAGTCTCATGATGTTGCCAGTTGTCAAGGTAATCCTCGTTACCTTCCCCTGACCCAGTTCTGTTACTGCTCGTTGAGGTGAGGTGCTAGAACTGTACTCAACATTCAGTATGCAGAAAAYGCCATGGGACTGTGAAGCAACACAGGGATTTTTATGTTTTCGCTATTCTTGTTGTAGTAATTCCTCAAAAGTTGTGTTTGGCCTTTGTTGAAAATGGAACTGCTTTTTTTTCATGTACTTAAATACCTGTTGTTCCAAGATCACCTTCCTGACTGTCACAAATTACAATTTTTCTTCCTATGATCTGTTGCATTTATATAATTTGAATTTCCTATGTGATTTGATGTTCTGTTTCAAAAGTTTCTCCTGATCTTCACATGAACCCTGTTTTCGCAGTAACTCAATATTCCATCAGGAAACTTTYGCTCCCCTTTTTCTGAGGTCGCTTGTAAATACAAGAAGCACAGTTGAAATCCACTTCGAAGTGGAACATAATTTATCTATCACCTATAATTTATTAGACATATAGTCAAGAATATACTTAGAGCAATCAATGTTTTATGAATATGAATCACACTTCATTTCTGCTTTTGAGAGTCCTCATRCCTATTATGGTTCTGATTGATTATGGGAATATTGTGGTCTGATATTTCTGAATATCWCTGGGTAGGGAGAAGAGCAGCATAGTGTCCCAAAAGATGTATCCAGCCTTGCTAACACCGAGGCCTATAGCAGATATGATATATGCAGCAGTGATAACACAAGGACTGCTACCACTTTTCCCTATCATGTACAGCAAATGCTGGTGCAGACAGGAGATCCAGGTCTCCCTGATACCTCCTAGTGGATCTCCTCCATGTCCTCTATAAGATTTCAGTGTTAGATGTATGCAGTGTATGCATCGGTGCACCCAGAATGTTGATGTAACAGTTTTTAAAAATAAGGCATGCTGTAAGGTCATTTTTATTTGATTCTGTATTAACCACATGCTCAGCAAAGCACGGGGCTTAGTCTTTTATTGTTATTTTAGTATTAAAAGTTTTGGACGAAATTACCAAATACAGGCTGCCATAGTTACATATATTAATATATATTAAATTCTTTAATATACTGTATTCATTTTTGCAATCTATAGACTGTGGTGAGCAGAACTAACTTAATATGATCTACATGTATTCTGTTTTTTCCAATATTTGAGTCACCCTTCTTTTCTCGTTCAGGTACAGACAAATGCAACTTGGCACAGAAAGCAAAGTAGCTGAACTTCTTCACCAAAGTAAGTTAAAGTCCTTTGAAAGTGAACATGTTCAACTCATGCAGCAAGAAACAGCTAAGAATCTTTCACAGTGCCAGATAGAATGTGAGAAATATCAGAGAAAGCTGGAGGTATGTTATAAAAATACTTTACTGGGTATTATGTAGTCTTTTTCAGTTAGAGTTTAAAAATGAAGAAAAGCTTGGTGAGAAGGCAACAGAAAATAAACATATTTCCATGTATTTCTACCAAGTTCTGTGGAAGCAAAATCTAATGACCAAGTTTACAATGACCAATTTAATAACCAAGTTTGAGTTTGACAGATTCAATGGAAAACAAGATTGAGGGATGAGTAAGACAACAGTTTTCATCTTCTCTCCTTTTTGATGGAGTTACTCTTTTTTAATTTCCTTTTAAAATACATGTAGGCCATATACTAAGACTATTTTTTTCTTATCCTTTCTTCTTACAAGGTATTAATCTTAGTAGTGTTGTGTTCACTAGTATATTGTGGGTCAACTACTTCATGAACGAGCTCTTGCTTTTATTTGAGTTTCAGCACATTGTGCTTTCTCATGTATGCTAAAGGCAGGAACCAGCTATTTCATATATTGCCAAATTTTGCCATATAAACTTATTCTTAAGACAGTAGATGAATGTTTTTATTTCATCTTTTTGTGTTTGAGTTGCTTCTTTCTCTAAGCATTGTGTATTCTTCAGTGCTTTTAACAGTTATTCTGGTACTGTTGCTGTATACACTGTGCATATACATCTCTATCTTGAGATTTAAATTCAGCTGTCATCTCCCTCGTTCTGAATCTATATTTGAGAAGTCAATATTGAAATACAGCTACAGTACTACTTGATTATTACTTTATTTTTTTTCTGTGCAACACACAGGTAATGACATTACTAACCAAGGATTCTGTCATTCCAGTTGGTTTTATAATATTTGTCAGTGTTATTTTCTGTTTCAGGCACCATATTAAACTTCCCTTTTAAGCTTTAAGGTTTTTTACAGATCCTTATAACTTCTACTTTCAAATATGGGGCATATCTTATTTATACTTAATGAATTAAGTATTTAGATTAGTGTTGATTAAGGGTATGTTACCTTTCAGTAATAAGTAACTTACGTGATTTTTAGTAAGTAATAAGAACCTAGTGTATCTTAAGATACTGAATTTTGATCATTATGTCTTTGCCATCTGTAAAGGAGCCACCATTGCTTTTTCAGTTTCGTAAGTGAATGTAAAACCATTTAAAGAACTGCAATGAATGTGTTTTTTGCTGTTAATTACATGTTAATTACATGTTAATGCTGTTCTTGTAGCTATTTCRGGGATAAATTCTTAGAATTACTAGTGCCTTGGTGGACTGGCATTAAGTGTCATGTGACCTGACAGTTTAATCTATGCAAGGTAATGCAGTTGAAAAAAAAGCCACTTTTTAAAGCATTTTATCTCTTCCTGTGCAAAAGTTAGATCAAATGTAATGCATTATTGCTATTTAGTGAACCTGTTGAATGTCTGCCTTTACCTTTCTCATGAAGAGCTATAAACCCTGAGCTCCTCACGGGTTCTTTGTTCCCTCTCACAGGTCCTTACTAAGGAATTTTACAGTCTCCAGTCTTCCAGTGAAACACGCATTATGGAACTTCAGACACAGAACGCTGAGTTTCAGGCAAGGCTGGATACCTATGAAAAACTTGAGAAAGAGCTTGATGAGATAATAATTCAAACAGCAGAGAGTAAGTTCTGACCCAGGCTGTCTTGTGCTTTGAGGTGTTTCTTGAGGACATTCTGGCAGGATGTGTTCCTTGTCACGGAACTTGGAAATTGTCACACAATGTCTGGCATTTTCCATCCTCCTGCACAACAATGAGGATGCAGTCAGTAAAGGTTTTAATAGAAAATATTAATGATGTATTTATTCAAATATTTTTAAAATATATCAAGTTAGATGTATGGATATTAAAAATAATCCCATTGTTTTGATTTTCTAAATAGATATAAGGAATTTCTTATGACAGATAAGTATGTTATGAGTATTAAACCATGACTTAAATTTGAGAATGTTAAAGGCTTTTTAACTATTCTTGAAAACTGTTATCTCTGGTTGGAAAAAAAAAATGTATATCCTCAAACATACCAAAATTCCTGTGAAATCATTTCTTTGTAGAGAATTCTATGGATTATATTCATATCCTTAATGAATCCACAAAGCAAGTCCTTTCTAATTAGAAACTAAGACTCTAATCTTGATGTCTTTGAGCCTGTATGTAAATAGAGTAATCCTTTTTAAGATTTCAGACTAATTCGTGTTGTCTTCTTGCCCTTCTCTCTTTGCTCATGACAATTTATAAATAATATTTTTCAGGTCTGGTAGAAGAATGTTATATTAGCTTTATTTGTAAAAATGGTAAATAACAGACAGTGTGATTATTCTGTGATGCCTGGCTATATCTTCAGTAACTAGGTTGTATATATTTTATTAATTTTATAAACTGCATCTTCTACTTGTTAGAATGGCATGACCACCCAAAGGTTGCAGAATGACCATAACCATATTTGTATATACTTGCTTACATTTAGTCAGTAACATGATTTTTGAAAACTATGTGCTGTCTTATCCAAGGAGTATTTATGTATTAATTCAGAATATTTGGATTTTGTTTCATTTTTGTTGAAGAAAATCAAATTCAAAATGTTATTTTGAATACACAAGCTTGCATTTTCTCATGCATCAGAAAAGCTCTTACTCATGCAGACCTAAATTACTCTTTAACTTTTTGCTAAAWGTTGTAAAATGTTCTATTTACTACTTGTGTGCTACAAAATATCATTGAAAGAAATGAAAGTTTACAAATGATCTCTGCYCAGTGAAAATATAATGGCAGTTCCTTTTTAAATTCTGTTGGAGAAAAAAGTGATGAGTTACAGTACAATATTATTTCAGTAGATACTCTATTTAGTAACTCACATTGTTTTTCATTACCATTACTATAGTCTTTAACAGTAGAAGTTATGATTAAGAATCATGAAGGCTGAATTCCAGTTGAATTACAYTAAAATTGAAAGCCAAGCACTTGCAGGGGTTTTTAGTTTTCCTCAGAACAAAATCTTTTCTTCCTTTCGGGGAATGTGCATCTAGAAGATACCACTGAATTGGGACTTCTAGTCCCTCTGCATTGTGTCTCACTTTAGTATTGAAATAACAGGAAATTGAAATTCCAGAATCTACCTAGAAGAATGTATGTAGACCCTCCCTAGAGCGTCTGAGTGGCTTCCACACGAGATAATTAACAAAAGTAAATTGTCTCAATATCTGTCTCTCCCTCTTCAGGAAGTAAAATCTTTCAAAAGTATAATCTCACTTTTGGGTTTTTTTCTTGTAGACTGAATGACTTTATTGCTTCCTACTGGTTGGTATCTTTAAAAAAAAAGAAAAAAGAAAAAAGAAAAAAGAAAAAAAAGAATAATTTTTTCCCTAAGAAGTTAAAATGTAGGAGATAAAAAAACCTCTTCCCTAACTTTTCAGATGCTACTGAGAGATAAGAATTTAGATTTTAGGCTGTTATTGGCCAGTTTTTGGACAAATACAACACTGAACTTGTGGTTGAAAAGAAGGATTATTACTGAGGCAGTTGAAGAGATATTTATGTTCTTCTGGACCAGTGGTATTACAGGAGCTGGAGAATTCCCTGTCATAAAATCGGCCTTTAAATTAGGAATTTCTTGTGTCTTCAAACTTCAGCATCAGTAAACTTCATCCTTCATACTTGCTGGAAATTCTTTGCTGTTTTGGGTGTGCCTAGACGTAGAGCTAGCACAGGAGCTCTACTCTGAAAAAACTTTTCATGAATATGTTCTAAAAATCCCTCTTTAAAATAGCATTAAAGGGGCAGTAGAGAAAGGAGGAAATCTGTTGTATATAGTTTTGCAAATTGTTTTGGGGAGAATTTATTTCTCGTTTCAAGCGATAGAACAATAGGGAGGAAAGAATGACTCAGATAGGACTTTCACACCATTTCTTAAATTTCTTTGACCTATTGTCAACTGCCTGATTCACCAAAGCTGCCATGTGGTTCCTAGGCAGGTGTGCACTTACCAGAAACTTCTCCTGAAAATCACAGGCTTTCAAAGAGAATGGAAAGCAGCCTCTCAGTGTCACCGGCTAGTTCCTTCAGTGACCTCAGATGCACGCCACCACATACCATGACTTGTATTTAAGTCCAGTTAAGTGACTGTACTTAATCCAGCTGACTTAAGTACTCTCTAACTTCACCTTCCTCCCCTTCCTTATGAATGCACAGACTGAACTATTTAGGAAAAAAAATAAACAAGCGAACCCTGTACTGCTGAATTTATCCTACACTTTTAGCGTATATATTTTGTGACCATATAAATAATAATGTGCAAAGACATGGAACTCTTTTCCTATAGTTTCACAATTCATAAGTCTTATGTTGACTGGAAAAATAAAAAGTGAGATGCCTGCCAGTGTCATAAGAAGCAAATACAGAGCACTGCCTGAGTGCTGTTTGTGAATTCACATAGTGATTTCCATTGCATTCCAGAAGGTATGGCAGTTCACACAACTGAAAATTTAGCTTCTAGAAAAGTGTCTTTGCACATGTAGAATTATAAATAGAATTTCTTAGGAGTTTGTAAGTTGTTGCACACTAAATATATGTTTGACAGCTTATTAACAGCACCTTGCTGGATTTTTTTTTTTTTTTTGCAGTGGAAAATGAAGCTGAAGCTGAAAGGGTTCTCTTTTCATATGGGTACGGTGCCAACGTTCCTACAACAGCCAAAAGACGACTAAAGCAAAGGTGAAAAGTGCCTTCCTCCTGTGTTTACTTGCTGAATATGGAGTAAATTAAGATGTTGGTTTTGTTCAGTCTTAGAAAAAATATTAACTTAGAGATTTTTAATTACTGTTACATGCAAAGAAATAAGATAAAGAACAAGACATCTTTATGTGATAAACACATAGAACCTATATAAACGTATAACTTATGTATGAACATATAACACAGGTAAGTGTTCCATTATCTGGGATTGGTTAAGAAGAAAGGATCTATTACAAACATGGAAAATATTTTCCTTAAAGTCCACTACTTGCTCTTTAATTTCAAGTTTCTGGTATCCTACATGAAGAACTCTGGCAAGTGTATAGCAAGTGCTTCAGTATCTGATTGAAACTCTGTGCTAAAGCACCCTCAAAGGGATAGCACGTGATATGACACTTGTTGACCTCCTTGTCAGAGAAAAAGAAACTATTTTGTGACTTTTGACATGGAGATCGTGCACATATTAGTAATTTAAACATGCCTGGAAAGACTTTCAAGCACTGAGGCCACTACAGCAGTACACTGCCCTAGTACTGTGCTCTCAGCATGTGTTAGCTGCATGTAAGCTACAAATTGGCAACAGCTGCTGATTTGGGAACTATTTGGGAGAGTGTTGATTGTCACRTGCCAAAGTGCTGTCAGGGTCACTAATGGTTTGCTGTATAAGTAATCACAGTCTTGAGCACTGCATAATTTCCTAGGGTGGATGTAACCCTAGTTTTCCAGAATGAGCTGTTTTTATAGACAGTTCCCTTTATCCGTTTGCTTAGTCTAACTTTAAGCTGGTCAAAACTGATAAACCTACCTGAAACATATAGTTGTGACTCATTAAATATTTGCAAATTCAAGTCAAGTTCACTGAGTAGTTTCAGATGGAAAAAGTATCGTGCACTGCATTCCCCAAGTTGGCATGGTAAGATATCCCTGTTTCCCCTGTACTCCAATAGCTAAAAGAGCCCTCATTTGAGGTATGGAGAAGTGGCTCATTTCTCTGTTCTTCAGAGTGGATCATAACATACATCTATCTCCTAAATAAAAGAAGCCACTATTCTGGAGAATTATTTTTACTTTTTCTCATTTAATACCTTCATAAAGTTTGAGGATCTTTATAGAGAGAGTAGCCTCAAATTACCCTTTGTCCAACTGTGAAAATTATGTGTAGAATGTGGCTCGTGGTGGTCCCTACTAAGCTAATTTCAGATAGAGTTGCCCATCTCCCCATTATTTGCCTAAATCAGCTTCTTCACTTCTCCTAAGCTTTCTTTAAAGTGATGTTCAGAATCTCTTCAGTCTCCTGAGCCCATAGGTATTTTGATGCTCTATTTCCACCTGAAAATATCCTTTTCTTGGTACTCTGTGGTATTCCTACTGAAAAACTATGTGTTGGTAACATAAGTTAAAGGTATTTTCTGACTCTTCTGGGATCTCTTTACCTCTTAGTAAGTATAATTGAGAACGTCAGGACCATCCTGGCATGCAAAATGAAAGTAAGGGATTATCTGTTTGAAAGGGTAGGTTTGTATGGTGTGACACTGGTGAGGAGCGTTAGTATCTTCTGCCCAGTGTAACAGTGTATTCCACTTTATTGAGGAGGAGGTGGTAACTACGGGCAGATTTTCAGTAAAAATAAATGCACTCATCTGGCTTTACATATCCTAAGCCTTAGCTTAATGGTAAATAAAGCTCCATGTCATTCCCCTTTAGACAGCTTATGCTCTTATAGTTTCAATAGCAAGGTCAGGAATTGGATAACCCTTTGCTATCTATTATTTGTAGATTTACAGTCTTACATTTTCAATTTATGGACAGTGTCTGCTCAGAGTCTAATGTCTGGAGAGGCTGCTCTCTTCTATATGTACATTTTTGAAAATTGTTACTTATTTGGATGGATTTTGTATCTAAAGCCTGTAGTTCAGTTATTAGAACACACTAAAGGGAGATAAAGGGAGGTATTAACACAGTACACCTTAATTATAGAGCTTTGAATTTCCCGTGTCATACTTGTATGATAAGTTGGAGGCTAGAATTTCTCACTAGAAGGATACAGTCATGTCTTTTCCAAATAAATTTTTCACTGGAAGTTGCCAAACTGAATATTGAATATATTATATTTGAATATATATAATTATTGAATATATTACCAATATGTAAGACATATATACTTAGAACCTAGTTTAAGATGGGACATCTAACTACCCTTTTCAATCAGTGTAGATCTAATCAATACAATCAGTGAAGTTGGGAGTCAGCTAGATGTCCATTTTAGGGAAAACTGGGAAAAAAAGTGTGACTGTACTGAGAAGGACTGTATTGATTATAAGAACAGCTTAAGCAAAACAGCTATGTTAGAAATAGGAGCCTACATTTAGGCTATTCAGTTGCAGACTGAATCCTTCCATAGCTATCTAGGGAATTATGCAAGTGAATTGATGGCAAATTTTGAATTTGGATGTGAAACATGTGAGAGGTTGAGGATCTATTTATTTTTATATTATACTTTTTTTTTTTTTATTTTTTGTCCAGGGTGTTTAGGTAGCTGAATAATCCAGTCTCATCAATTATAAGTTCTAGGAAACTATAAGATATATCCTTTTCATCTGGGAAAGAGTTTAATTAAAAAAAAAATACAGCAATTGTATATTGCAGTTACATATTACATCTAGGATACTTAATATTGGATAAGGTAATTTCTTCTCTGTTTGGAAAATAAGTATTGTATTCACTGTTACTCAAAAAAATGTACCTTAAAGTGAAGAGATGTGTATTTTTAAGAGGAGGCTGTTTATAATATTTTCTAAAGTTTTTAGAAAGCAATTAGCCATATAATCAGTTGAAATATTCTAATATGATTTTTGACACTATATAACATCATGCAAATGATTTAGGTAATTACTTTGTGATAAAAAATGATACAGTGGCATAACTGTAGGAATGCTATTTCAGTACTGCTAAATTTGTTATATTTTTCTTCTTACAACTTTGATCATTCTGCATGGTCTCTCTGTATGGTTTATGTATTAATACTTAAGCACTAGTGATATTAAATCAGTCATGTTCTGAATATATATATATGCATAAGAATTTGTTTGCATATTTTGGAAAAAAATAAACTGGAGCTTGCTTTTTATTGGCACAGTGTTCATTTGGCAAGAAGGTTATTGCAGCTAGAAAAGCAAAACTCACTGCTTGTAAAAGATCTGGAACATCAGAAGGAACAAGTAACACAGATTTCACAAGAGGTAAACTATTGCCACAAAAAATAAAATATGTAGAAACTGTAAATATTGAAGAACAGCTGTGCATAAAATGAAATATATTCTAAAGAGTACTTACTGTGTATTTCATGTCACAAAATGGCCTCATAATTGACCAAAACGTTATAGTGAAGTTTTTCAAAGAGATTTGTATTGTATTTTCAAACAAAAATGAAAAGGGGTTATTTTATAGGCTAAGCAAAAATGTGGGGTAGACAAAGTTCTGATTTCTGAGCAGAATATCAGCTAGACAGGCTAGTTTGTTCTGTCCAATAATTAATTATTCAATAAAGACCTCATTAATTTTTGCGCAGCTAGGGAATAGGGAATATTTAATATAAACTGCTAAAAAAGAATCTAGTTTTTAACTATACAACAAATTTCAGCATTATTTTAAAATCTATATGTGATAGCTGGAAACACCTGTTGTGTTCATATGGAGAATAATTGCTGAATAAGAATCAACTGGAAGTAATTTTTGGAAATATTTTTGAGATTTTCTTTCAAGTGTGTCCTAGGAACCAGAGAACTTCTAGGTTTGCTGTAGTTCTTGCCAGCATATGGAATTCCTAGGATAACTGTTTCAGGAATGAAGTTAGCAGTTTGACTTTTTAAACCTATGGTAATTAACGGTTAGGATAACTATACCAAAGTACTTCTTTACAATGCAAATTCTTGMATTTTCTGCATATTTTAAAATATGGTTGAATTATTCTGTAGTGAAATCTTGTGTAGAGTTTATTTTAACCGATGTTAAATTTTATTATGGATTTTTTCCTAGTTTTTTGTTAGATATTTGCATTTGACAAAAATATACTTTTCAAATGTTCTTGACTTGAACGCCTCGGGATGCTCCATCCAGCATTAGCCATGCTTTAACTATCACCAGAAAACATGCGCTTTATTTCTCTTTGGAATCTCTCTGACTTCCACTTCCATACAATCCCACTGATCTTCGGGATCAGTGGTGAAAGATTTACTGAACCTACCTTGGTTCAGATCCACTGAACAACACTCCCCTGGAACATCTTCACCGCCTTTTACTCCCCCATGGCCTCGTAGCCCTTTTTTCATGATGTTAATAGACACTTGTTTGATCCTGTGATTTTTGAGTTTAAATCAGAATGTCATCCAATAGTACGTTCAGTGTGGTGTTGATAGCTAACCCATGGATACCCACTTTAACCTCTTAAATAAAATGTCATTATCAAAAAAATCAGAGGATGGTTGAGGTTGGAAGGGACCTCTAGAGATCATCCAGTCCAACCCTCTGCTCCAGCAGGGACRCCCAGAGCACGGGGCACAGGGCGGCATCCAGGCGGGTTGGGAAGATCTCCAGGGAAGGAGACTCCACAGCCTCCCTGGGCAGCCTGTGCCAGGGCTCTGGCACCCTCACAGTGAAGAAGCTCTTCCTCACATGGAGATGGAACTTCTGTTATTATACCTGTTTTCTATTAAAAGTTTGTCTGGTTTTAAAGTCTGAATGCTTCATGGGATTTTTTTTTTTTTATGTTTTTTTATAACCCACTCAATTTGATATCAATGCAATTCTGCAATAATCACACAAAATTCATTATTAGCAATGAATTGGAAACACTTAATTTTGCTGTTACACCAATCAATAGTCTGACTTCTTTTGAAACAGGACACAAATATTTATAGAGCAGCTTATTGCTTCTAAGGCTCACTTTATKTTAACTGAAGTTTAAGTAAATAGAAAGCTATAGATGAGCTCCTTCAAAGTAGTGCTTGACACTGAATTTGTGAGCCAAATTAAATTTAGGGAATAATTAATCAGTTGATTTTGCAGAGGTTTTTTACCAACCATGCCAGAACAGAAAGATGACAATTTCTTTTGTCTAGAAAGCTGCCATGGTCTTTGGGAGGCTTAACAAACGAATACTGAATCAGCATAGAGTAAAAATTATACCATAAATTTAAAAAAAATAAATAAAATAAAAGAATGTACAAAGCCAGTACATCTGCCTTGCTGCCAATTGACTTTTGTGACTTTCTCTATGATGTTGTTTATGGGCTTTTTTATATCTCAGCTGAAAAGTTTTTACTGAAAATATGTTTACAACTCACTCTGAAAGAGAATATAAATCAAGATGAATCATGATGAACGCGTTAACCTTGATAGTAATGTATATTGAGGCTTAAATAGTTAAATGTCCAGTTGCAAAAGATTAGCTTTAGCATTTAAAAGAAAAAAAAAAAAAACGCAGATATATCTAAGGAACTCTTGTATGTTAGTTAAGAAAATAAAGTTACTTAAAAAGAAACTCCAACTTTTGCTGAAGGATAAGATTAAGAATAAGAATTAAGATTCATACATATGCATATGCATTTATAACAAGCCTGGGTATATACACCTGTATTTAGACACTGCTATAAATCAGTAAAATTGACTGAAATGCATTTCTTGATTAATATATTTTAATGATCATTTCTTTTAAGTTTGAAGAAAACAATAGACACCAAAGCAGCACCATCATGAGGGAAGGAAAAGCCCTTTTTTTTTTCCCCTCTTTTTTCTCTTTTTTTTTTTTTTTTTAATAAATTGACTTGCATTTTAATGAAAAAAATTGCAAGAGAGGAAATGAGGTAGCAACATCAAACCAAGATTGTAATTCTGCACCTGTCTTTTCCAGCAAAGCACTTCATTCTTATCAGTGAGAACAATGAGAAACTTCATGGTGACAACACTCCTTTAATGTTCTTACGTTATCAGGAACAGGATTCCAAACACCATGAGTCGGATTCATTTTGTTTCTCCTGTAATGACCATCCCAAGTTTCTGTGTACTATTTTTAGGCCCTCCTAGAGATTAGTATTCYACTTCTCAAAAGGACTTGTGTGTTTCACGCATAGTAAAGGCAATATTTATCCTGGCTCTCCCAAAAAATCTTCCTGATAACTTCTGTTCTCCGAAAACAGCTTAATTTCGTATGGATTTATTGAAGTTAATTGAAGTTAATAAGTCTCTTTAAGAAAATGATTTCCCCTTCTTATCATCTCACAGTGAATCTGGAATTCTCTAGATTAGAATAGGTATTTTATGAATTAATATATTTAAATAATATTTATGAATTTTTATTGATTCCAAGAAGTACATGGTTATTTTCTCTTTTTGCCACTTCTAAAATCTAAGATGGAGTGTACTGTGGTTTTAATAAGTCATTAAGGCGAACTAGCAAGCCACTATACCTGTCTTTATCTAATCATTAAAAGATTTAAATTTATTTTAAACAATATAGTTGGTATTCTTGACTTCTATGTACTTCAGCTACTGAAACTACTGAATATTAACTTTGGTCTTCACTCCACACATGTTTAGAGAATAAACTTGCTGTTGCTCAAGATGCAAGCCATATCCTTAATATATGGCTTTGAATTTTAATCCTATTGATAATGGTTATATAGAAATGTAGGAATGCAAAATATGTAGGTATAAAAGTTTCTTTATGCAAGTGTGGCAAACATGCTGTTGGATTTTTTTAGTTTCTATATAGTAACTGATTAAATCAGAGAGTTTTTTTCCTCCATTACTATTGTGTGTTTAGTTAGGTTCAGTTTCAGAACTAAAAAAAAAAAGATTATTGGAAGAGTATAATACTTAAAAATGTCACTTTTAATCAAGGGTAACAAAGAGAGCAGCCTTCTCACTACCCATTTGCTCATTAATAGAAGCTGGCTGTTACCTTAAAACTCTTGAAAATTCAGATTCAGTGGAGTACAGAGATCAGTACTAAACTTCAGTGAAAATTTAGCACAGAGCAGAAAAGTAAGGGGATAGTAACTAGTACTGAATAGTACTAGTTTATTGTATTTTTTGTGAGGTAACAAGATTATTTGTATATTATTATAACGAGTCTCTGTGTTTTGTAAATTATAAAATGTATAACAGTAACACTGCATTTTTTGTCAGCTTGACAGAGCGAATTCTTTGTTGAATCAAGTGCAACAGCCATACAAATACCTGATTGAAACAGTGCAACAGAGAGATTCTCAGATACATCTACAGAAAGAACATATTGCACAACTTGAAAAAGATGTCAGGTAATAAAAATCACTATGCTTTTTATTTTAAACTGTAAGTGAAATAATTTTTATGTTTATCATTTGTGAACAATATCCAAATGATCATAAAAGACTTAGACACTGTATCAATGACTAAGTCTTTATGCAGGAACTTCAGCATCTGATATTTTCCTCACAGTGTCATGAAAGAGTGATTAGACCTAGAACATCAGTAATGAGAGTCAAATTTTTAAAGGTAAATTTGAAGTTGCAAAGAGTTAYCAAGAAGTGGAGAAAATTAAAGTGCATGAAAAGAGAGAATGATGCATATGAGATGTACAAAATTAAAAGTAAAGAAAGTAAAGAAAACCAGAGAAAAATAACAGAGCAGTGCACTAGCAATGGGTGATGTGTTGGTAAGTAGTACCAGACTTCACCTAGGTCCAGCTGCTAGAAACTTCTGGTCACTTCCCACCATCACAGAGCTTTATAAACTGTGTTTGCCCTCTGGTTCTCAATAAACTGTTGTAAAATAATCTGTCCCATATTTGCCAAAAAGGAGGATAGCTGTGTTCCAGTGCACCAGTTCAGAAAAAAAAGAAATGTGTTTTAACAGGTAGATAACCTGATTTAGGAGATGCATACCAGCAGTACTCTACTAGGGCAAGTAGACTTCCTTACCACCAGGTAGTCCCTRATTTTGATCTTCATAACCCTAGACTTAAAAAGACATCCTGGGTAGCTGAGYGTCCCTACAGCTCAGAGGAAAACATTGTCTGGTATAGAGTTGATTATGTTGTTCCTGTGCTTTCCCAAAAGTATATTTGGCATCAAAGTTATTCTAATTGGGAAGGAGCACATTGTAGCAGTCTTTTACTATAGGAGTAGCAATTTGGAAACTACTGATGCTAGATTTAAATTAAAATATCTTTTAGGTGATTTCAGATTATGTCGTGAACCAGTCTAGCTCCCAGCTAGCCCCAAACTGGCCAGTGGATCAGATTAAGTAAATTAAAGTTTATCCCCACCAAATAAATGCCAAGTAAAGCTCTGCTGGATCAAAAGATTAAGACCAGTGTTCCTGTCAGTCTTTCTTAGCTTGTTAAACAGCATTTTCTAGGTTCATATATTCAATATTTTTGAGAGAATGAGTTYAGAGAATTAAAGCTTCTCAAAGATAGCCTTAAATTTTTGTAGCTAATATTGATGCATTTAGAAAAGTAACAGTGAAAACACTAAACAGGGCCTATGTAGCCTGTGTTCTCCTTATCTTAGAGCTGAGGCAACAGTTAATATCTGTAAACTGTTATACAATTGTACAAAACGCGAATAAATTTTATGTACAATATATGCATTCATTTATGTCTAGAAAACAATTTGGCAAAAAACAGCTCATATAAGAATAATAATGTTAAAAGTCATGTTCTCAAGTTGACTTTTAAAATAGTAGTTAGGGATCTTTTGCTTACAAATCTTTTAAAATCTCATTTTTGAAAACCAAAATATAGGTAAGTAATGCAGTGTTATTCCTGTGCCCTGACATTCAAGACTAGATCTCCCATTTTATCCTCACACCCACCTGTGGTTGGTCATGCTTTTCCTTCCTGTGTGTTTTGCGTGCAGAATCTGTGGTGCAAAAGCGTCCTTCATGTTGTGTCCTTTCCCATTCTGCCCATCAAAAGTGCTGGAGACTCACAGAGCCATTGAGCCTGGCTGGTCTTTTGACACCAGCTCAAAATTTAGGGTTTTGGCTCACACCAACTGAGAACAAACACTGGAGATAATTCTTGCTGCCATCCTACCCACTGCTGCTAACAAGGGTGCACTTTTATTGTACTTGCTTCTCAAGCACCAGCGGAAATCAGCCCCAACCACGCTGCCTATTCTGTTCAGTATTTGGTTAGCAATAAATTCAGCCATCACAGCTTCAGAGTGGTCACAGAACTCCTCTCCCTTGTTCTAGCCGTGGTGCCTCTCTGTGCAATCCCTTCATCCCAGCTATGGGAATTTGGCACTTGGACTGGCCACCCTTCCTAAGACATAGATAAGATGGTTAAGTCCACCCTTGTGCCACCGTTCAATCCCAGTTATTTCGTCCTGTCAGAGATGGAGGTAGTGATGTATCACTTAATGTGATAACTTAATCACTTTAAGTGCTGTTTGCACTAGACATGTTGTAGTATCAGAACTGATTGCCTCACCTTTTATCGCATTGCAGCTCTGTTTCTCCATTACTAGGTCAGGAATTCCTTACATAGTCATTAAGTCATATCCATGGTGTCACTACCAGGGTTCTTTACCAGCTCTTCCTCAACTTCAATTTGGAGGGACTACCAGGATTGGACTGAGGATGTGCTTGTGTCACACATCCATCAGTTTTTTTCCAAATTGGCTTATAATCGTTTATAATGTAGTGTCCATGACATGCAGCAAGGAATGTGTTCAGGGTTCTCCATGCTGCATCGCTCTAAGAAAGTGTCATTTCTGACAACAGCTATTTCCACAAGAAGAGCGGGAGAGATTCAAGCCCAGCCTTTTGAAATGAGATTCTTGTCGTTGTCCTGCTGGTTCATCCTAAGTTGCTTTCTGGTGTCAGCTTTAAAGGCAGTTTTAACCAGATAAACTCACCTGTTGTCCTCAGTAAACCTTGTACCTCCTTAGCTAAGGCTGTCTTTCAACTCTCCCACTATACCAATGCATGTCTGTCTTTTTGTAGGGAAGTAACTGATCTATGCAAGTGGTTCTCAGGGATAACCTGTGTCAATATCTATTAAATTGGGAGGAGAGGAATAAGCAGGTACTTGCCTGAATCAGTGCCTGCAAGTAGCACAGCCTAACACAGCTGGAACTATTTTGGTGGCCTTGATGGGAATGTTTATGTTCTGGATGTCGTCAACACAGCTTTGTGGATCTTTATAAGACCCTCAGGAGCTGTTGTAGCTGAGGTTGATGCATCGTTGTCATGTCTGCCAGCTTTTCTACCTAGAGACCCAGCTCTGATTATTACAGATACAAGACATTACTGTTTAGATGCCTGTGTGAAGTTGCATGTGTTTTCCCTCTAAGATAAAGGGAGAGGTTACCGAGGTATAAGCTCTTCTAGTTGTAATGCACATGTTCACCATCCACCCTGCTTCCCACTGCTCTTTAAATTCCTCCAGTCTGGCTTTTTGGCAGGGGAGAGGGCTGAGGTGGCCCTGGGAAGATCTGGTGTATGTGCTTGTTCATGGAGCCAGCCATCTCGACATACGCTTGGGATGAAAAATCCCTGACCTCGAATGATAGGACATCTACAGGGTCAGATGTGTGGACCACATCTCAAAACATACTCTGTTCACTGTTAAAGAACCTTTCATTTATGTTGGTTCAACCACTACTCAAGTTGATAAAAGAGTGGTGCTAGACAGGGACAGTTGCATGTATGGGGATGCCTTCTACCTTAGCCCTCTTATGAAGCAATCTCTCTAATATCCAGTTCTTTAACCAGAAATGAGAACACAGCATTTAGCACTTATTACAAAAAAATACTTTGTGATTATGTCATGCAGAGGGGAGAAAAAAAGTGTCTATTAATTTCTTTCTTGTGTGTGCAGTGAAATAATTGTAGTCTTGGTAGATAGTTTTCTCTAAAAAACATGTAGGTGTATAAATAGCTGGAGACATTAAACAAGACTTCATTCATAAAGAGAGGGTATTTATTTTAAATATAGCTACTCCAATTTCTTAGTACTACTGGCTGGGTTTTTTAAAAGTGTTTGGTTTATCCGAAAGCACTTCTCAAAAGCCTAGCTGTGTGGTAGATCTAGAAGCAGTGCAAGGATTTTGCTCACTAAAAAGCTGTATATTGAAATGTTCCTTACTAAACATTTTGAGTTCTTTAATTGCCATGTAAACATTCTCAAGTTCACCTGTTTTTTTCCCATTGCAGAATTCTGGCGATCTAGAGATTTTTATGAGAATATTACTTTTTTTGAAATATGCTTTATCTGATTCAAATGATATTGCAGTTTACTTGGAAATGCTCCAAACAAAATTTATATAAATGCATTTGATTTTTTTTTTCTACAAACGTGTCTTTTCTGAGCTGTGTTTCAACTTATAAAACTGCTRCACTTTTTAATTTGGACACTTCACAGGCCAGAATTTTTAAGCCAGCTGAAGCACTYCAATTGAAATCATGGAGCACAAGGTTTGTAGATGACATTTTAAATCTGATGTGGGGCTATTCAGCTGCGCTGTGAGAGATCACTCATTTTTCATGCTAGTCGCTTTTCTCTTCTGAACAGTTTCCATTTACTTCTTTTTCTAACTACATCTGTTTAAAAAAAAAACAATTAAAACTTTCAAAATTATCTGCCTGTGCAATTATCTGTAATTGTCAGAGAYGGGACAATTGTGTGCATTTAATATTCATTCACATTATCTACCTGCATTGTAGATTCAGTTTTATGTACAAAACCTTCATATATACCATTTTAGATTTGATTTTCTGGATAGTAATGTTTGGATGTTAACACAAAATGCAGAAAATACCCCAAGATCAGACTTAAGTTTTCAAATTCTTCATGATTTAACGTGAAAGTAACAGAAAGACACAATCCTTGCTACTTAGATCATCTGGGAAAGTGCAGTTTTTTTAAAAAGGAATATTTTTGGTAAGCTAAACAAGCAATAATAAAGAGTGGTACATAAAATCATTTATTTATATTTATTTAGTGTATTCAGCATAAACATTATTTAGAATGTCTAATAGTAGAATCTTTTTAATAGAATAGTAACTAGTACATTCAGGCCAAAGTTTTTTTAAAAATGGCTTAATTGCCCAAATTCAAAAGACTTCAAAATCTGAGGTTAGGAAATGCTAGTTTGCAGAAAATCAAATCACCTACATGTATCTTTCTTCTAAAATCCAAGAACTTTGGCTTTAGATCCCAAAGAAAACAATGCGAAAGGAAGCAGTGATTGCCATGAGGAAAATGTGTGCATATGACAAGTGTATTCCATAGTAAGTCCTGCATTCCTGGACCCTGGATTCATCCCTGGTTAGGTCTTGCAAGCGTGGTGGGACGAAACTGCGCGAGCTCCCAACATCCAGGTTTCTTCTACATGGAGACCAAAGCACTAGGAAATTAAGTTGCTGCCCCACTTTTCAGTAATTTTCTGTCCTAGAGATGTTGGAGCGCAGGATGGGCTACTTCTCCTTCAGTATAAGCAATATTAGCATCACCTAATTCTTGTCTTTATGCACAAATAAGATTAGAACAGTACATGGGTCAGTTCTGTCATATAGATTCACAAGAAGAAGAAGCAGGGATAGGTTCTGCTCCATAGATGAAACTGAACCTTGAAAGCTGACTTCTGCTTAGTGATAAGCACTGGTGTATGTGCTTAAGTGCACTATTTAAGGCATACGGGAGCTTTCTGTTATTGCTTCTGTCATAAGTTTGTGAGTCATGTGCTAAAACGATTAGTTTCTGCTGTTAGGAAGTACATAAAAGCCAAGAAAAATGGAAATACCGGTAGTTTACAACGCATGAACTCATGAAAAAAATAGCACAACAATTTCATTATGATTATAAGTGGCACAGATGATAAAAATCTTGAAAAAAAAAGGATCTCTGTAGTGTTTCATAAATGTTACAAGTTTCCTTTCAAATAACTTTCAGTAATGCAGCGTAAGCAATTTGGTCAAACTATAAAATTTTCCTGAGAATTAAGAATTAAGGAATGCCTAGAAGGAATTGTCAGCCATAATATACAGTACAGAGCTTGTAAAGACCTGGAAATCCCCAGGGCAAAGAATGACATTGCTTCTTTAAAATAAGCTGATGATACACAGAGAATTAAAAAAAAAAAAAGAAGTCATTTCTGGGAAGTAAATACAGGGAATATTAAAGAAAAGAATCTTGTGTTTGCAACATATGTAATTGTTTCGTATTTTAATAAGCTTTTGAATCTCATGACCTATATTCAGTACTGCCTATTTGCAGTCCACATGCCAAGTTGCTTTTTGGTAATTTGTTTATTTGTATTATACTTTTTTTTTCAATTGAGTCATTATAATGGTGGATAAAATTGATCTCCAAAAATAAACTTTGCAGCTCTTATAAGAAATAGATAATATATAGGCTATATGAACGCATTATATGAATGCTGGGTTCTCTTGTTGTATTGAATAATAAATGGTTAAAAAGATTTACAATTTCTGCAAAAACTACTGAGCTTAAAGAGTTGGAGTATGTTTTTCCTTGWATTTGTTATTTAAACATTTCTGTAGGCAGTGATATTAAAGCAGAGGGAAAAGTGTGCTGCTCATAGTGATTCTTTAAAAATAAAGGAATTAAAGTCATTTTGAAATGGAAGTGTAAATATAGGAAGCCTTGCTTCTATTTATAAAATAAGTCCATTTTACCTCAAAGAAGCCAGTAGATTGTAACAAAGTGTTCTAAGAATATTTTTAAGTTATCCTTTGGAGAAACAAAAAATGTTTTACAATGATTTTGAATGCCATTTTTGTTTGACTGAAGTGAGATCTTGTATGTATGTGTGCATTCAGACTCATTTATGGAAAAGAGAATCCAATGCTTGAACACATAGAAGGATCATTTGCTATATTTACTTGAGCAGATTTTCATTGTTGCCAGCATTTAGCTTTGGAAAATGCATGTTTCAACCAGAATACAAGATTAAAGGAGATTATCTGTTGCTATTACTGTATTGCCTATCCTCTTTCTACCAGCCTTTTAAATAAAGAAAAGACAGCTTTGCTGCGTGTCAAGAATCAAATGGCTGCAGATTTGGAGAAACTTCTAAATCATCGTGAGGTAATCTTCCTGTTTCAGCATTACTGCCATTAATGTTTTCTCTCCCTCCTCCCTGTTAAATCATGGGGAAAGTGGTTAACTTTGCCTTGTTGTTTGCTTTTGTCGCTGTTGTTTTTCAAAGCCTAAGTGATAGGTAGTGCCTGTCAGGTACCAAGAGGTTCTGAGTTGTCTCTGAGCTGCTGATTTCTCTCTGTCTCACTCTGGCCAGCGGCCCTGGTCTCGCTGTCCTTTCTTATCTTATGCATATAACAGATACGCCTCGCAGTCTGTAAGTCAGGTTTCAGCAAGGGAAAGGTAACGTACTGACACACAGAGATGCTTATGGKCTGCCAGGCCTGCACGTGCCACGATGTGCCCAGTGCCTGCCACGGCTGCYCCGTCACTGGGGCCAGAAGGCTGGACACGGCGTCACACAGTTCCCCTGCAGCACATGCACCAGAGCTTCCCTCACCTCCAGGGTGGGCCTGGGGGAGAGCAGACAGGATGGCAGGCGCCCAGGTTGCGTCCTGGCAAGGGATGCATATGGATATATCTGAGTTTCATCCAGGCAGGGAGTCAGGGTGCTTCYGCAGAGCGTTCTCTGGTCTGAAAGTGGGGAGTATGTGGAGTCTTACTGTAAGTTAACTTTATGGGAATTCCCAAGGGCTTTTGTCAAGATCCCTCTCCAGCAATCGTAAGAGACTAAACTGTCATGGGATTCAAGAGAAGATTCTTGTGCGAGTTAAAAGTCTGAATAAAGGATAGAAGTAAATGAAATTCGCCAAAGCAGTCCCACAGATAAAATGATCTGAAAAGGGGTGACTAGTGATACAAAAGTTTGTTGATGCTACAAAATATTCAGGATATTTAGAAAAAAAAAAATTTTAAATGATCTCTCAGAGCTGCTGAGTAATTTGTCAAGGACTTGCAGAGAAAATATGGTGCCAGTGTTTCTGAAATGATGAATGTGATGAAAAACAGCYCTGGCTGTGTGTGCACTGTGATGGGATCTGATGGGACCTCTCTGGAAAAAGAAGATCATGTCATTATATGAATAGTTCTGTGAAAACACCCTTTCAGTTTCTAGTCTAGGAAGAGCAGAGATGGGGAGATTCGTCCCAAGGGATTTGCAAGTCACTTAAATTATTCTTTCCGTATTTGAGTTATCACCCTTTGTAATGCTGTTATTTCTGTAGAAACCTGACTGTCCATGCAGCTGACTATCCACGTSCCCTCACTCACACCTCCAAAACTGTTCTCCCTCATCTCCTTTCCTTGCTGTTCCCCCAAATTCTCTTCTCAGTTCACCAATATTATCATGAAATGGTCCAAACCAGTTTTGTTTGTGCTACCTCGTTACAGAACCATTTTCTATAGAAACCAAACCAAAATGATCTCACTGACAGCTGAGCCTGTGAGCTTCAACCTGAGCGAAAACTATACTTGTTCTGTTCTCCAAGTGCAGACCTCAAGTAGGAGAGGATYGACTGAAATAAAAGTAAAAAACAAAAAAGAGAACACAAGTTCTTAGCTTATTTACTCTCCGTGCTGAATCACCCTGGGTGGCCGTCTGATGCAATTTCCTCCTGGAATAGTTTTTGCATTTAGCACTCTGAATTTATTGTACTGCTCGTGAAAAGTTCCATGCATCGAGATTAAAATAGTCTAATTGCAGAACAGAGTGTAATTGAACTTGCTTCTCTCTCATACCCTGCAGGTGTCATTGACCTGGCAGGATCATCTTTAGGTACAGCAGAAGTGATCGTTTGCTACCTGTTACTTCTGATGTCTGAATCCACCCCTTAGGAGGAATAATTTACCTTAACACAAACTATTTTTAATAAAAAAMCCAGCTTTTTTAATTACAATGTTATGAAATTCCTTTATGGGGGAAAAAAATAGAAGTCCAAGATTTCATTTATGTTTTCCTAAACCTGCAATCAATAAATAATTAGAAAAAAAGTCCAGTGTACTTTTGTATTTGAAGATCCTGAAGATCAGATGACTTGCATCYTAGCTGAATCACTCAGTAAAGATCAAAATATAATTTTTATAGCAAAAATATCATTTCCTCTTGTTATTATAAAACAGTAATTTTCTCGACTCAGTTATTTTTAAAGATGTTCAATTATAATTCCAAGTCCTTTCTTAACTGGATTTGATAACTTTGATACAGCTGTGAAACTGTGTGTGCTGTTGGAGAATATATGTGAGGTAACAGGTAGGATTCACTTCCTAATCTCTTCACCTCTTGGAAAACTTTTCAACCAGTGCAGATACACAAAAAATGCTTTGTTTTAGTTGCTGTTATGAGGGAATATTTTCTTAAAAAATGAAAATGAAAAACAGCTTTCTTCTTTTAAGTAAGGAATGGTTGCAGACTTAAACGCTTGTGCATTTTTTCCSCTATTTTTTTGACAACTACAAAAAGGAGAAAAGATGCATAACTCTGATCACTCTTTGGCACGACATTAGTTACCTGGTATTGGTAAGCAGGTAACTGAGTGTTCTTATTCCTGTGCAGCTTTCACATGGTTCCAACCTAGGACTCTTTTTTCTTTTCCTTGCAGTGGAGTAAGTCAAGAAAAGTGAAGAATTATTATGAAGTCAAGGAAATTTAAGTTTTATACACAAAATGCTTTTGTTAGTATTATAGAAAAAAATACAGCATTTTTCGGGTAATTGATTATTATGTGTATAATAAGAAATGAGAAGACTAATGATGTAGTCGTGTGCTTATGTATTATGCAATTTTCTGAATTTTCAGTATTGCAGGCAGCTGGGCTACAGGGCTAATTTCAAATTAATTTCTTTCTTTTTTGTTTTTGTTGATTTATTTGTTTTTGTTTCTACCACTTCTCTCCAGACAGTCCRCTCCCAAGCAGCTCTGGCTTGGGTGCCTAGTTCTAGGATTGCTCCATCAGCCAGTGTGCACTGCAGCTGATTAAAGTCAGTATGAAGTGATAAACAGAGAAATAAGGAAGGAAAATAAGGGAAGATCTTAGCAATGCTTTGTAATAAAACAACAAAATTGCTACTCTAGAACTGTTCAACATCCTTACCTCCAAATAGCCTTCATCCCTAAATGGCTACCTATATAAACTATTCCTGATATGCAGCTTTTTCTGCTTCATGTCATTTCACAACTTAAAACTTTTAAATTGCAGCCAGCAGTGCAAGCAAGTCTGAATGGTGTAAGCCTTGTGAGAAAGAAAGCAAATGCTTGATCCTGAAAAAGGCTTTGTGAAGAACTTTGCTCTTGCCCTTGATGTCCAAAAAATGAGCARATATTTCCAAAATGCCTACAGTTTTGTCTAATTTCTTTGTATAGGTGTTAAAAATAGTCCTTGCTAGTCATAACAAAAGTTTTGCAAGCCATATATTTAGGAAAAGATMGTTACTGAAAAGTATCATTAGAAGTTGCATGTTTGGGGAAAGAAAGCTGTGAAATGCTAGTCCTATGGAAAAGACTAAGAAGCAGAGAAATAAATAAAGGTCATTTTTAGGAAAATATGTGAAAATAACAAGTCGTATTCTCTTTAATTTGGTTTTGTGTTTCTCTTTCCTCACTTCTGATGATTCCTAATGCCGCCTTTTGTTTTTTCACTTTAATGCAGGCCTCTTACAGCAGTCTTACTTTTTAAAAATTCCCTGAAAGGCACATAAATGTCTCACGTGTTGARATCTTTTTACATGATACGACAGCTTAGTTTATAATGAATTAGTGAGTTAGTCTTCATGTAGGTTTCTTTACCACCTAACCATTATACAAATATGCACAAACATCACAATTTCACATTTAGTATCCATGCTGTTACTTAAAAAAATATATATCTAATCTTGATTTAATTAAAACTTTCTTAGACAGGGTACACATTTTAAGTCTGCAGTCTCTAACTACTGAATTGCAAAATCTGATAAAAATACTCATTATGGTTTTAAATGTTTTGTGCATGCTATCATGTAATGTAATAACTACCAGTCCTATTTTTGTTTAGTTATCCCTCATGGTATATCATTATTTCTTGTTAGGAATTATCTTATTTCCCTTGAGTTTGCAAGAACATTTGAATTCATAGAATATCTAAACCCAGGATATTCTGTGATATTCATAGTTATGATAAATTGACTTGTAAGTGTTTTAAAATTACAAGCAAAATGCCCAAACAACCTTCTGTTGCCTTAAATGACAGTTGCAATAACTATATGGTTTTGATTTAAGATATTTCAACCTGTGTGGTCTCASATTATATTAACTTTTTTTAATGAAATGTTAGGGTTTGAGGGTTTTCATTTTCAGTTTTATCTCCATATGATATCAGCTGGATTTATAATGCTTGGTTTGGAGTTAATTATAGCATTTAGGTATATTTGTTTGTATAAAGAAATACATGTGTGCTTAATCTTACTTTCCTTTTCACCTATTTTAAATTTGGGAGAGAAAAGTTAAATATCTTAAGTTCCAGACTATAGAAGAATTCATACAGGGCTTCTATGTGAGCTCTTTTATTAAAGAAAAAAATGGCACTAGGTATTATTTCCTGTAATGAAATAGTTCATTATTTTAAATAATGTGGACAGAACTAAGCTAATTCAGTGATGATTATATTTTACTGTAGAAAATTAAAGTGAAAAGCAGTCACTTGCCTATATATTCCATAAAATATGGGGTCAGTTCATATGAGAGATAAGAATCTTTTCTTGAAATTTGGACCCAATTCTTATTTTTTAATGGCCTTCTCTTTCCTTTTTGTCCTGGTGAATAAATGAATGTTGAAAACTTTTTAATCTTATCTTCTCATTTATATCATTGAGTATCTGCTGCTGATATAAAAGTTACTTTCTTCTTTGAATGGACCAGTTGTGCTGTTGAGAGTGGGTTCAGGTCCCCTACTGCAGGTCCCAGAGTCATGCAGAGGTTGTGATGTTGAGGAAGAGCCCGTGCCAGGCRGGTTTTATCCTTCCTTCCCTTGCTGCTTCCCTCTTTGAGCTACCAGGACGTGTTGGGCTATGCTGCTTTACATAGCCCTCAGTGCAAGGTAGAAGGTACCATTATTCACACACTCAAATTTTTAAGACAGTTGAAGAGCCTGAGAAATTTTACATAGATCATCAAGATATCCAGTAGTGTTTTTCTTAGCTTTTCCAGATCCATCCAAGGCTTAAAATATTCCTTGTTAGATCAGTGGGTCTCTTCTTAATACCCTTCTAGTAAAGAGAGCTGATTTTAAAATAATATTTCAAACCCRAGAGTTTTTTTGTATTATTATTTGGAGTTTATGATTTCTTTTTAATTCAGTCACACTTTTGACTGTCCCACTGTAGGTGACCAAACCGCACAAAGATTGTGGTCTTGATTCCTCTCCCTCTGTCTCTTCACCTTATACYTGTAAATGAGGACCTGCGTTGCCCTCCGTATAATCAGAGAGGCATGAGAGGAAAGAATATTTTTCAGAGAATAAATCAGGATGAAATTACACAATACAGCTGAGTTGGACCCAATAACTAACAAGGCCTCACTTCTTTCTTACTGGATTCTTCTCTCCCYGCTTGGGCACCAGCTCTGGCATTTCTCTTAGCCTGCACCAAGACCATTGAGATAACAAAACAGAAATCTGACAAAGCCGAAATAGGGAAAAAAAAGTGAGGAATTGACATATGTTAGAGTAGCAGCTTAAATCATCTTTAGAAAGGATGCAGCAAGCAAAAGAGCAAGTAAAAATATTTATATGTCAATATTACCAAGTAAGGGGGAAATAGATTTTGCGTCCAGACTTGCAGAACACACTAGGCCTCTGTGCCATCCTTCAAAACGTTATCATCTGTCAAATGCTAAAGTTAGCTGAGATGAATCCCTAGATCTTTCTTTGCTGTAGCTCTTGATCCGTAATTCTCTTTATCTGCTTGAGTTTGTTTTTGTTTTGTTTTGTTTTTTCTTTTTGCTAACACTCAGGCTTTGAGTAGAAGAAATATTTACCATGAGTTGTGATCTTGGCATTTCCATTGGCTTCAGTGCTTGGTACTGTTGTTAATGTTTTGGAACATCAGAAGTGCAAATTTAAGCTTTATCCATTGGCTTCCAAACTTCTGATAAAAACTTGGAAGAACAGTCTGTCAGCACTCAGATGTTTGGCAAGAAGCTTTAGCAATCATTTTCTGAGRTTACGTATAAGAGGCTGTAGATTTGCTGTGCTTTGATGTATGGTATTGTTCTATTTCTTCAAATATTTAAGATGCAGATGTATCATTGTAGAGTAAAGCAATAATGTGTAAAATCGAAACTTAATAATTTAACATTTCTAATTCTAAATGCGAAGTAGAGAAATTGATTTCTAAATCTTCCTGAAATCAATCTGAAGTGAACAAACTGCTGTGATGTGGAGTTGCTAATCTATCATTTCTTTAAAAAAAAGAGCAAGTTTAACAAATGAGAATTTTATTTATATTTTTGACATATAAATAGAAAGCATGAAAAGAAACAAAGGTGAGACTAATGTAAAAGATACCAACAGAAGGTTATTAAATAGGTCATCTACTAAGCATTACGAACAGTTTCAGTTTGCTTAAATAGGAGGGTTTTAATCTTAGTTTAAGCTACTTGTTTCTTTTTCTAGAAATGCTTCCTGAAACTGCAGTCTCGTTAAGTCTGGCAGCACCCTAGTTTTTAGTCTGTAAAATTAAAACTAACTGTGAAACTATTGTATTAAGGAATGAAAGGATAACATTTGTGACATGAACAGTAGAAATGAAGGTTGTTTATAATATTCAGTACATTCCTGTAACACAGTTGCTTATACAGATACRATTATTTATCAGCCCATGAATGTTATACATTGGCAAAAAGATAAGAAAATTGGCTGAGATTTCATCTCCTGTCCAGATCTGGGCACTTGGGGCCAATTAGCAGCTGTGCCTGATTGCTAAACCAGTCACCTGCACTCGTGACACAGTGATGCTTCAAGTGGAGGTAGCGACCAGAAATCCAGCCTGGCTGCCTGCTCTGAGAAGGAGTAGTGAACTGGGAGCAGTGGTTGGAATAAACTGAATGATTTGGTAACATTCAGGTAAACAGGTGGAAACACATGGGCTTTGGCTGCTCTCAGGAARGTTCAGCTTATGTCAGTGTGTTGTTGGGTCACTCTAATAGAAGTGAGGACTAAATCTSTCTTAATATATGTGCCTGAATTGGTATGAATTTTAAATTAGGATAAATTAAAATGTATTTAGCTTAGCCATTGAAAGCCCTCATTGTTTTTGAATCATATTGAAGTATACAAAGTTGCTGTTTACTTCTCTTTGTTGAGGATAGTCTGCCTAAGTTAGTATTAAAATTCTGGTTGCTTAGGTAGTTAYGTTGCTTAGGTTATTATGTTGAATTTATATTCTAATTAGTGGGTTAGGAGCTTTCTAAATTGGATGTATAACTCACCGTTTATGAGTGAAGATCATCCTTTTCTTTTCCTTCCATATATCTCTTTCCACATTTTTACTGTTTCTTAACAATACATCAAAATAATCCCTTCTAATAACCRAATATTTATCTGACTTTCTTAACTTTCTAACTGTAGCTATACACCTCAGAAATATTACAGGATAGTGCAGAAAAGTATTATTAGCCCTGTTTTATAGAAGCAGCTATTGAAAGGCATGGTTATTTGCTCAAAACTCTGTACAGAGTGTGTGAATATTGATATTGAATTAATCCATGAATCTCACGTGTCTCTTAGCCATAGCCGTTCCTCTTTCTTTACATTTTCAGAGGTAAAAAGCCTGAAAATAAAATCTTTTTAGCATCTATTTATATGCGTAGCTGGTGGCTCTAAGACCTCTCCAAAAGTTCCTATAACCAGCTTCCTCTAAGTTCCTATAATGCAGAGGATATCTATAAATTTTGAGTGCTTAAGCCTTAAGTGTTGCCATATGAATTATTCGAAGCATTTGCAATTCAGTGACTTTTTTTTCAGAAATATTAATAATTTCAGAATACAGAGACATCTTCTCTTTTGTGATGCTTCTCTGATTCTCAGTCTTCTGAGATGAAGAATCTGGGAGTCYGTGTGCTTGTATGTAGGCATCACACACCACGATCCCGTAGAAAACCCCATTACTTCTCAATTATCATCCATTTATCCAGCCAATAATGAAAGCATGGGATATTTTTATTCTTTTGGGGAGATGCAAAGTCTCCTGAAGTGCCTGTGCTTCACCTCTCTTTGACCAGTGCTGTAATATTCACGTTTGTCTGTCTTACCTGTGTATTCTCCCTAATGCACGTCCTCTGCTGCTGAACTTCCTGCGCCCACAGGCTCGTTCCAACGCAGGGAACGACCTTGAGGATTCCAGATGACTTTTCAGTATTTTGTTATTAGTCATACTTTAAAGTGTGGCTAGTACTATCCTAAGCTGTAATTAAATTACGCTGAAGAAGATTGACTAGAAATAACTTAGGTCAGAAAGCCAGTGTATTGGTTTTAGGAACTTTGAGAGCAGCAGCAGCTGCCGTCTGCAAAATCAGAGGCAGAGGGAAGTTCAGAGGCTCATGAAAGGCTTTGGGAGGAAACAGGGGGGAGGACAGAACGTATTTAATGAGGGATGCTGGCTTAGTGGATAAAATGAGTAAACTGCTTTGTTAGATGCGGGGGAAAAAAAGGGGGTATTGGAAGGGGCTGGGAAGATGTGGCTGAAAATAAGTGATCAGTAACAGGTGCCTTTGAACAGTCTCTAGTTCTGCTTCTGTCCCCTCTTTCTGTTTGAAAGATTGTACATGATAATGTCAAAATTATTTGTGTTTCCAAAGTGAATGACTTCCTGCTCGTCTATGTGCTGCAACTTGTTTTATATTAAAAAAAATGCTGATGTACAATGCTTAGCTCTCTTTTTAAATGTTAAGCCAGAGTAATTATCATTTTTCTTATGCTACGTTTATGTTCCCAGATTCTAGTTTCTATTAATGTTCTGCATGTTTTCTAAGTAGATTACAGGGACATTTCTGCATCACAAGTAAGCCCTGGGGCTATTCTCAGCTTAAAGCTCAGAGAAACAAAGTGACATTTACATTGCTAAATGAGTGTAGAGAAGTTTCTAGCTCATATTTTACAAGGAAAAATATGCTTCTAAGCGGTATTTCTCATTTTTGTTATCTATTCTGTTAATGTCAAGCTTTAATTAAACTTAAAATTCCAAATGGTACTGAATTCAGGAAGAAGAAGGATTTTAACAGTGAGGTCATTTTTTTTTCTTGGAATTCTGCCTTTCAGAATATTTTACCAGTTTTTATATATATTCTTTAGAGAATTATCTTTCCAGTTGCAGTGATACATACTAAATGGCTGTGTCCTAAGTGTACTTTCTACTAGCAGTTTGTTATTTATTTGCTTTCTTAAAAACAATGAAAATAAACCAAGGGTTAGTAATGTCAGTTAATACAATGTGAATATGTTCTTGCTGTCTTAAAAATAGAAATCTTTGTAGGCAAAATAAAATTCATTTATTAAGGGACTGGCATGTGTATTTTAAGTGATAGAGAGGGTCAGTTGAAATTATAGATTTTTAAGCAATAAATTATTCTCAGTAGGATTTTCTGCATATGTAATGCTTGATTTTGTTCATTTTTCTTCTGCTGTCTATGAATCTTAAAATAATATTTTGCTAGTTATGTAGTCGTGTAAAACTTGTGTAAAAATTGTGTTATCCTGCTCAAAAAGACAAGGACTTCTATGTAATAATTTATGTTAATAAGGTGTCTTGACATTAATACTTTCAGCTTCTCTTTTAAGTAAAACTTATTAGAAATCATATTCATTATTTAACTTAATATGTGAAATAGCTCGAATTTAAAAAAAGAATGAGAATTAGTCCTACTTACAATTGCAAATATATTTCTGAACTTTAGTAATAGTGACAGTCAAGTGACAGTCAAATAATCTATATCTTTACTTAAAGAGATGATAAATTAATTGGAAGATAAATGTGTTGGGGATGTGAAGAGATTGCAACTCTGGATGCCTCCCTGTGCCCCATGCTCTAAATGTCCCTGCTGGAGCAAGGGGATTGGAGTAAATGATCCCTGGAGGTTGGACAAAATAATCGCTAGAGGACCCTTCCAATCTCAGCCATTAGTGATTCTGTGTAAAAATTTATCACACAAATTTTAAGTTGTGAGACAGATTTTTTCCTCTGTTTTTCCTATGAGTTTAGAAAGATTTAACTATTGCAAACAACTTGCAACTCGTAGTTGAAGTAGGCAGAGATTTTTATACATCCCAAAGGTAAAAGCTGTTCTCTCCAAAGACCAGCCTGTTTTATTGTTGCTACAGTTCTCATGCATTTACTTCTAAAACTGGAAGTCATTTGTAGATCTATATAGTCATAGATTTATCATTTTGCTTTAAGGTTTCATGTGTATTGGGATAGAGGGAACTCCTGAAATCTCTGTGTTGCGCAGGAAGCTGTCAACATCCTGCATATGGTCTGGCATCTTTCCATTTACCAGTTACCAGATTCATTAGTTTGATCAGGACATTTCATATTGGTTTTTTTTTTTTGAGTTTCCAGGTTTTCAATGTATGTCACTGTGCCTAAGATGACTAAGATGGGGTTCAAATCTCACACCAGAATTGTTGCTGACTTCCGATATTTACAGCGCAGCTGCAGCTGAGGATGCAACTACATCAAATAGAGGGATTAAACCATGACTTTTTTGGAAGGATTTCTAAATTGCATGGGTGGATGTTCAATTATAATTTGAGATCTTTCCTTGTGTACATTGTAAGAGACATGAACCCAGAGAGCTCCCCTGTTGAAGCTGAATTAGCATCGATGCCGCTGCACCCTACCCATCTGCAGTCATTAGTACTGGACTGGACTGACCTGCCATTTGCCTCATTCTGCTCTCTGCTACATCTTTTTCCTCTTTCACACTCTGTCATCATTAATATTTATGTCTAGTGTAGGCGACTATGTGCTCATGGTGAGTGTTGGTCTTTTTAGTACCTCCAGCCAAAACATGGAGACAAATAATCCTTTTTATTAGGCCAGAGGCCTTCTCTAGCGCTCTGGTGGAAATAAAGCCTATGAAGAACAGTTCTAAAACAGTTCCCTGTGTGAATCATCAGTGCCTCTTAAGAGCAGATACTCTCGGTAGTACTTCAGAGAGTCTCATTCCTGAAAAATGATCCATACATGTGTCTTTTCTCTAAGTGCACTTGAAAGCTGGAGTACTATACTTAAACCTTTTCTTCACAAAGTGCTATATGCAAGGCACAGCAGATGTTGAAGGGTGGGGCCAGGTTATATTTCAATTCACTCATCTGTTTTCTTCTGAAATATGTCAGTGACTTGATGTTCTGTGCCAAAAATCTGTGAAAGAGGCTCAGTTTTTCTACCTCCATTTTAGTTGGTGATTTTTTGTGGTATTAAAATATATTACCAGCATAAAGATGTTCTGAGATACCACTTGACAAGTCGAACGACAAAGCAGAAGACCTCGCCTGATTTTAAAAGTCTACACTGTAGATTTTCACATCTGAAAGTCATCCAGGGCTTTGTACTTGTAAAATAAATATAGACCTATGAAGGGTGTGACTTATCCTCATTACCTCAAAAATCTGCCAAATGAACTGTAACCTATGAATTTCTCAACAGTAGCTGTAGTGAGGAGCTGGACAAGCTAGTTAGCTTATGTTTAAATAGTATTACTGAAGATGGTTAAAGTTCAGTGTGGTGAAGTCGACCCAAGTGCTTGGTCACATGCTCCAAAGCTGAATTGCAGCCAAATTCTCAAAGGGATCCCTATCCATTTTAATATCAGCTGTTAAGTGATATGAGTTTATTTTTAACACCCCCTTACTCGCATAGAATATCACAATAGGAATTGAGGACAGATTCAAGTAAGAAAATACAGAGTTTTCATGGAGAACACTGTCCTTCGTGATTTCCCTATCAGCAGGTTATAAATCCATCAAGCTGGGCCCTGCTGAGCAGCGAGGCAGGGAGCTGAGGAGCCAGTTGTGCCGGAGCGGCGCCGTCGCACCCACTTCCCCATTTAGATCCCTTCCTTTCCAGGTGGGCACGTAACAAGTACAAAATGGCCCTTTTTTGAGTCCTCCAAGGAACATTTGGGTAGTGGACAAGAGCTTTCAAATCTTGAGAAGCTGAGAAATGAATCGTGAAGGACACTCCTTATGAAGCACTAGCAAATATATAGCATTCTTAAACGTTATTTTGTCTTGGGTTTTGCAGATCAAGATTCCTTCACGTAGTTCTGATCTCTTTTTTGATCTCTACTTTTCCCTGCGTCAACCTGTTGTTTGAAAACTGCAACTGCCTAAATTGCAGAATATTTAGACTGCATAGGCCTACCATGTTTTTACTCTGAGTA
This sequence comes from Nothoprocta perdicaria, assembly GCF_003342845.1. Classification (NCBI taxonomy): domain Eukaryota; kingdom Metazoa; phylum Chordata; class Aves; order Tinamiformes; family Tinamidae; genus Nothoprocta; species Nothoprocta perdicaria. The sequence continues at coordinate 1,503,330 of NW_020455610.1, forward strand.
CAGTTGTCTTTCCCCATTTACATTTGCTATTATTATTATCATCATCATCATCATTATTATAGAAGTTAGTGTAACCAGAGTGGTCACCAGACTGCTGAGGTCAGACCTGCTTTAGGCCGAGCCCAGTCACCTATTCAAGCTGCTGTCTACAAAATCCCTCCTGGGACCCTTCTTGTGTGGCCCCTGCCACTCAAGGGGACTCTACCCTCCAGCTCCTCCTCGTCCCAAAGACAGTGCTAGAATCTCTCAGGTTTCTCCAGACTGGAGGGATATTTTTATTTGGGGTTATCATTTTAACCACATAGGGACCATATGGCAGTTTAAGCAAAGAATACGAGCTAGCTTTCCAAAAGTTGTTCCTTGACATATAGGCTTTACTCTTAAATGGTAAACAAAACTGGCGCATTTGGGAGGGCAGAGGACATCTGAAACCACCACCGTCTTTGTGCTTTGCCCGCAAGTGTGGAGAGTTTTAAGTTCTGATTAGCGTTTCTAAGGACAACAAATTTCTACTGTCATAACTCCTTTTCTGTTTTTTGGGAATTTTTTTTTTTAAGTCAGTCAAATTGGTTCTCTTGTTTAAAGATCCCATCACTTGGCACCTATTTTGTGTTTCCATTCCTTTACTAGGTCTTTATGCTGTTTGCTTCTTTGGAGCACTTGTCAGTTAACAAAGTTCAGTGGTTTTGCCAGAATCATATCAATTTTCTAAGACATTTTTTGATCAGCTTTTCTCTGCCTAAAAAGAGAGTCCTAAACCAATGTGAAGTTTGTAGTGATAAACTGTATTTGTAGAACTAAAAGCAAAATAGCATTTGACACAGCAAAGGTTCAGTCAATTGTTTGTGCCTTTTGTAGGGTCACTTCTTTTTTAAAGTCTGTATGTCTGAGTGTGCTAACCACATGCTTTGCTGTCTGAAAAATGAAGTCCTGGACATCCATTGACTGCCCTTGTGATGATATTAGTCCTATGAAAAGACAGCAAAATTACCACGAGAAAGAATTATCTTTCAAACAGAAAGGTAAATATTTCCTCTTAACTGAACATTTTCAACTGTTCAGTTTATCCTAAGCAATTTCTTTTTCTAAGATATCTGGTTGGAAAATGATTGAAGGTATAGGACACTCCTGCCATAAGATCATGAGATATTACATTTATGTGATTGATTTCTGTATGTCAGTTGCTTTTTCTTAACATCATTTTGCATCTGCTTCCAGAGTGTGATATCTAAATATACATCATTTTAACTGCTTATATAAATCCGTATTACATGCTTATTTATTTTAATTATACACACACGTACAAATAATATTAAGTTCCTTTGCAAGCTGAGTGCACAGAGATGCTTCTTTTGATTATGGTTCTGTGACAGAGACAGTAAGAAGAAAAATGTTCCTTTGTTGTTCACAATCCACTGAAAATAAGTGAGAAGGCATTCTTGATAAATACCCATTGTGCCTAATGTAGGCAAAGTTTCCATATTCTTCATCAATTATTTACTTGATAAGACAGCATTCCCTTTTATATCTCAATCACTTTCTTTATTGGGCAATTCTTTTGTATTTTTTGGGATTATGTAGATTTTTTTTTTGATGATCCCATTTAATATTAAACTAATTTTGAAAGTTTGCAATAATGAGTCAGGAAAATGTAAAAAAAATTGCTACATGTATGTTTAAAGTTGTATCAAGTGAAAAACAAGTTGATATCCTTTTATAGAATGCATAAATCTAAATACATTTATAACTTATAATGCTGCCACTTACACATTTGTTCCTCTCTATCCTCTAATTACATAGATAGTTAATTTAGTTGAAGGAATTACAATTTATCCTTACTATTCCCAAACTTCTCTTCAGTCTCTGTTCTTCTAGGTACCATTTCAATTATCCGTAATAAACAGATAAAAACAATTTTAATAAAGTATGACTTATATTTATTTGCTTCAAGATCAAACATCATTATTTACTCAGATCTCAAATATGGAAATGTTACCTTGCAGAATTCAACTATTTTGCTTTTTTTACCTCACATTTTAAAAATATGTCACACATTTTTGGTTCTTTTCCTTTAGGCCTGTTACAAAGCCCTGTGTTTTTGATATGTTGTAGAGTTTTTGCAAGCAGCGAGGTTTCCACAACCATCCCACTGAGAGCATTCCACCAAAGAGATTACGGAGATAGAATTAGAAAGAAAAATCCCCAAGTAGAAAACATTTTAATTAAAGAAAACCACGGAAAATATYGGTGCCTAATCCTTTGCTTATCCTAAATATATCTTTTCTTTTTTCTTAAAAAAAAATAAAAAGAACTATTTGTATTTTGGCACACAAAAATCCTTTAGCTCTTTTTAGTTAAGTGTTGCTGGATATCATAGTACAGGCATAAGTGGATGTAAGCAGTGTTTTCACACAATSATAGAATGCTTAAGGTTGGAAGGGACCTCCAGAGGTCATTAATCCCACCCCCCTGCACAYGCAGGCGCGTCTCCCTTTTTCTGAGACCGTTTACAAGGCAGTACATACTACTGTTTTCCACCTGCGACTGTGTSTCTTTCATTGTCCTCAGTCGATGACGACAGCCCCCAAGCCTGGGCGCGTGGCCGCAGGTATCTGCCCTGCCCCGAGCGGCGCGTCTGTCCCCTGGGCACCGAGGGTGGCACCGGTGCCGGTGGTGGCTAACAGTGGTTAACAGAGGGGTTAACGAGCACTGCCCGTGCGGCCATGTGGGACACCTGCCTCCTGTGGAAGTGTGCGGTGCACATGAACGTGGCGCCGAAAGCCTGAGGCGAATCCCTCCCGCCTAAGGCGCCATATGGCGCCTTAGGCGGGAGGGATTCGCCTCAGGCTTTCGGCGCCACGTTCACGTGCGTAATGGCGCCTTATGCGGGAGGGATGGCGCCTTAGGCGGGAGGGATGGCGCCTTAGGCGGGAGGGATTCGCCTCAGGCTTTCGGCGCCATGTTCATGTGCGTAACCACACACACTTCAGGCCTTGCCATTTGTATTGGGAGGCAGGGCGGTTCAGGATCCACGGCAAAATTTGTCAGCTTTCTATGGCAAGGCTTTTGGAACATCTGATAAGGATGGTTCATGCCTAGTGCTGGTTTGCCTGGGTGCATTCTCCCTCTGTAAGTACTGTTGGGGTGCCAGCCTCGGATTTTTATCCTAAACTTTTTCTGTCGACCTGTTGTCTTCTGTCGACTAGCCAACCTGTTATCTTCTGTGCGTCTCCGCTGCCTCTTCCCAGCCCGATGCTGCATCACTGGGCAGTGGGGCCTTGTGTCCCGGCCTCGCGCCAGTGAGGCAGGGTGGGCTGGACAGGGGCTGTGTGAATCCACCCAGAGGCATCAGCACTTGCTCTTCTCCCGAGGGAAGGCGCTTTGGGCTCTCCAAACCATCCAACTTTCCGGTCCCAGTGCAGTGACATCCAGCCAGCCCGGCGTGTCCTGTTGTGTGTGTCCAGGAGCCAGCCTAAAGTAAAACTGTAAGGTGAACAGCTTTGCATCAGCGCCTTCSTATAGAACTGTGGACTTCACACAGTGAGAACTTAGGGAACCWTTAATCATCCATTCCTGCTCACATCCTCACTACTTAGTTTATCCTGAAACCAGTACTGCAGAGCTGCCTTCACCCTGCTGGCTTTCTAGGCCAACCTGCCACCCTCTGGATTAGAAAATATCATTAGTTTATGGCAGCCTGCCACTGGTACCAGCAAGTGCTAATGGCTCTTTGTTTAGAATTTAGAGGTGAAGACTTTGATGTAAGAATGAAGATTCTGGAAAGGAAAAAAAAAAAGGGAATCTAAAGAGACAAGATTAACACTACTGCACAGCAAACCAGAACTTTTTCTTGGTATTTTCTTAGTAGAAATCAGTAAGTTTTGCAGATGTTTTGGGCCAGTTTTCTATGCCGATTTAGCAGTATCCATAAGAAKAATTCTGTTGAATTCCTATTCCTAATTCTGTTCAAGTTTCCTACTTGAACAGAAGGGTTTCACCAATCTCTTTARGGTCTTTTTGAAAAAATATAAGAGGAATTTAGGACAAGCATGAAGGTAAGTTTAGCTAAAATCTCATGGTAAGTTTGACTGTGATGCAAAATGAATTTGTCCATAATGGGATAAGTTTCCTTCTCCGCTGCCCGTCCTTCGTTCCCAGAGGCTCCTCTGAGTTCTCAAAGAGGCCGCAGTGGACGCTCCCAGTGAGTCGACTCCGCGGCCGATTCCAGTCCCGGGAGGACACAGGGCTGTCAAGTATCCRACGGGCTCTGTGAGGCGCAGAGGGCCGTGGGCTGCTGAGGGGATCTTGACATGGGAGAATGTGACCCTGCACGTACAGGTTTCGGCTCCGTTTCTGAAATAAATCTGCGTGACAGTTTCTTGGGTTTTGCGCTGTTCAAACATGCAACTATTTGGTTCACAGAGTAACCAAGTTTAACTATAGGAACAGCACTTGTTAATGTCAAAACATTGTTTGGATACAACTTAATCTCCTGTGATGGTGTACTTATTTGTTATATGCCTGCTTGAGTTATTTTCATCAAGAAATTCTGTCTATGTGTCGCTTTGGCAACATCTTTGCAGAGTTTACAGCTTTGAAAAACATGTTGGCATCAACTATGCAGTCCTCCTAAACAGCTGCTCTGCAGTCATGCTGTTTTAACATGCCACCACACATGGCTGAATTATGCAAATAGTTAATATTAAATGACTGAGATACAAGAACAATTTGTACACTTGATAAAGCTGCTCTCTGGAGTATAACATCCATTCACATAACTGAATTAGTGTGGGACAAATTAAAGACAGCAATAGACAAACGGAAGGTACATGTCAAAATCGTTTGAGGAGACTGAATGTTGTTTTTAAAAATCAGTATTTAATAATGCAAGGAAAATACAGAACGTGACGATAATTTTCTGGTAAGAGTTAAAAAGTAAGAGAGCAAATGTGTGWTATTCAGCTATAAATATGAGTTATAATGTCCTAGTTGAGAAATAAAACAATGTTAATTATTTGAATGGTAGTGATTTGGCACTGCTGGGTGTTTGTTGAAGAGCACAGCAGTTATAAAGAGCAAGGAAGCAAAAACATTAAGAGTTAAAAAATGTGAAAATGTTTTTGACTTAACTTTGAAAATCTTTCTACTGACTTTGCAGTTSTAGCTCTCCAGTAATAAATTGTTAATTGCAAGGTGGAGGATAAAGTAACAGATACAGGGAAAGAAAATGTTAGGCACAATGATGTGCAAGGAGAAAAAGGAAGATGGCCTTTTAATCATATCTTTTTTTCATTTCTCATGGAGCATTTTGAATAATCCGTTTTTCTTCATCTAAAGAGTAATAAAAATATTTTCTAATGAATTGTTTAGAAAGTTATTACAAAATCCAAAGTGTATGCATTTCTGTACCTATCTTTTTCCCCGTTGAAACTCTTTTTCTTTCAACTTCTTTCAACTTCTTTCCCACTGTTTTTTTTTTCCTTTCTTTTGCTTTTTTTTTTTTTTTCCTGTTGGTCCTGCAAACCAATATTTTCATTAATAGATTTTTTTTCCTGATCTGGATATAAATATATTAATATGTATTTCTAGTAATATATTCATAAGACCTCTACAAAAGACCTAATCCTCAAAAATACAGAAGATTTATTTTACATTAAATGGAAGGATAAATTAAAAGGATATAGTGGGTTCCTTAATGCATGATGAATATTATCTTTTATGGTATTTAAGCTTTACAGAACTGGAGTGGTATTAATTTCATCTGTCTTTTTTACTAGTGTCTAATTAGTAACCATTAAGAACAGCAAGCAAATGATTGCTTTTATTACAGTTACTGATCTGTTTAGTACTTTAGTTGAATATAAATTTGTTACGAACAAGTAGTTGTTTTAATAGGCTCAAATATAATTTTACTAAATAACTTAGCATTGCTTTTTATTGTTTTACAGGAACTAGCAGTAATGAAGCAGGTTTTAATTAGTCTACAAGGTAAAAGCTATGAACAAAATTTACCTCAGTCTCATGCTGATACAAAAAGTGCGACTACAAAAAGCAAATCCAGCCCTTTGGTAAAACTGCTACCAGAACATGAAGAAGAAAATGTATTTACACCTAAACCAACATTATTTGTAAGTACTATAATTAAATAAAATGGCATAAGCTTTTTTTAAAATAATTTTTCTCACTTTCTAAGAAGAAAAAAAATGGGTTCATAGTTCAAGGAGGTATGTAATTAATTCACCTTTCTTTTTCTCTCTCTTTGTGGTGGTGATGGTTTATATTAAGGAGGTAAATTGCTGGTAAATTGTTTAAGATTCTGTTTTGCTGTTCAACTATTTCTACATCTTAAGTTAACAATAAGGTTTTTTTTTAATCATATAAATTTATGAGTTCGAAAGACGTTGCCATATTGAATATTTTAATAGGTAAAGGGATGCAATTTTGAATATATATAAATTTATATTATTTGAATATATATAATATATWTTTTTTTATATATCATATATATTAGATTAAGAATGAAGAAATAGAGGTACTTCTGTATATTAATTTTTACATACATGCGTAGGATTTGTATCACCTCTATTATTAAGGATGTGTGATTAAATACGAAAAAAAAATCTTTTATACCTTCATATACTGAATATTTGGATTTAAATACCTCAAGTTTTCTGCTTTTAGTTTTCATTATATTAGCTTATTACTGCCTTTAATATTCTTAGTAATACAAAAGCTTCAGGAAAATCTTTTTTTTTTTTCAGTATAGCTGTCCTAAAGTGCTAAATTTAAGAGCGATAAGGACCTGTGCTGTGTCACAGACCACAGCGTGGCGTGAGTTCGCACTGCTGGAGGCCACTCGGTGCCAGAGCAGACTGAACTGCATCCACACAGCAGAGCATTTGGCCCCTCACTTTTCTCCACGACTCCATATGATAATACCTTGTTTCAGAAGTATTATTTTTTAGGCAGAGAACTTTTTAAATTTCAAAGTGTCTTAAATATTGAGCAATGAGGAACCCCCAAAATAAAATCCAGCAGACTAGAGTAGGTGGAAACATTGCCTGGTGTTAAGTCTTCAAGGAAAAGAAAGAACAGAGAGCAGACAGAAAAGAGGACTAGAAAGAGACAATTTAGAGGCAACAGGCAGAAGAGACATTACACGTTAAAGCAAGAGATTAGACTCAGCCTGGAGAGCAGAACCCTCTTCAGGTTGTTCCTCCTTCACTATTTTAATTTTATTTCTCTATATAAATATCCACTAAAACTACCACCAGARTATTACACAGTCCTGACTGTGTCACAGTGTCCCGTAGGATTTTGAAGGAATCAAGAAGTTTCTCACAAATAATTCTCTACAATTAAAATATGTTCTGCACTATCAGAAAAAAAAATGCAGAATTCTTTTATTTTGAATTTTATCTTTTTTTTCATACTAAAATTTTTGCATAAAGTGTTGGTCAGTTATGGGTATACCTAAGATCTTTAAGATCTCTTTTCCAGCTTCTGTACCATTTTCAAATGGCACGATGTAATTTAGAATTAAAGCTCTTTATGGAACAGTTCATGCATCCTTTCATTGTGATACCTTAAAGCAATTAAATCATTTAGTTCTTACTGCACAATCTGCTTCTTGTAGCCTAGAAATAGGGAAGTTTTAGTACAAATACATACTAATAATGATTTTAAATGCATATATTTGTTTTCAGTTTTTTTGAATTTAAGTAAAGCTCTCAATTATCAATATAAAATACATAAGAGACTCAGTGTAGGTGTCATGTTTTTCTCCTGACTTTCACTCTGTCTCACAATTTAATTATTCTTTCATTTCACAGACAAATAAGGAGGCACCTGTCTGGTACAGGAAACTGCAACAGAAAACATCATCTTAACACTTTTGCAAAAAATATTCAAGATAACTTTTGGGGGAAATTTTCTTTGAAGATATTTTCACCATAATCATGTCGCTGTTGCCATGACGATAAAAAAATGATTTCATTTTCAACTATACTTTTCAACCCGTGAAACAGTTTTACAGTTCTTAAAATAACTTTGAGTGTCGTGTGTGTGTGGAAATAATGCATGCAGTGATTTTACTAATATGTATTTGAATTTCAACAAGATAAATAAATGCTGACAAATTGTATGCATTTATAACACGGGCTATTAAAGGGCTTCTTATTCAAGAGTGTTCAAATGAATGCACGTTTCAGCTTTTTTATATTGTTTTTCTTTGACACTGTGTTTCATTCCAAATTCCTTGCAACTACTCTGTCTTATAGAAATTTAAGAAATATACACGAGTTTCGCATCAGACTATATCTGACTTTTGATAAAGGAATTTATGACAGGTGAAGAAAATAAAAAAYTCCTAATCAGTCCCACAATTTTGTCTTTTATTTTGATTTTTTTTTCCCAAGAGTCATTAAAAGTCTTCTGAAAAAGCAGTAAAATGCAGACTGATTATCAGCTCTGACACTTTATGGGCTAGATACACTTGCTCTTGTCTAGTTATAACAGTGTAAGAATGATAGTAGAACTCAGATGTGCGTGCTGCAGTTGTGCAAAGGCARAATAGGTAATTTGACATTTTTAGCTGTATCAAAGTAAGCAGCATCTTYCAGGAATGCAGCCCATTTGTTCACTCCATTGCGGCACATGTTTAGGCTGTAGCAAAGGTTTGTAAGAGTACAGACCATTTTAAAGCACCTCTGATTGCTTATGCTTCATTTTATATGTAACATAAACAGACRGTTTTGTTCAAAGTGACTGTGCACTGAAAATACTGCTCAGATTTACACGAAAGAGGAAGTTCCTTTTTTTCATTTCCCTCTTTTCCTGACGTCGTCTCTGCAACTGATTCATCGCTCCTTGCTGGACATGAACAGTAACTGCTCACTATATATAAATACTGAGGCATGCCAAGCTTCTATTTCTTAGAAAGGCTTTTCTCCTTTTTGCAAACAGCAATACTTTTATTCCAGGTGACCTTCATTTTTTTTATTTTTTCCCAATTCTAGGCAAATGGCATAAAAGCAGCAGCAGTGTTTACTGCATAGYTTTAGTTTAGTAGTTGTTAGATCAATAACAGCTAATGAGCAGGCAATTTCTGATTCTGTTTCAAACAGGTAAAGAGCTAATAAACTAAATCTTATTTAGTCCCCAAATAAACAACCAAAAATTTGTGAATATTCAACTTTAACTAGTATAACAAAAAGTACAGAATACAYTTGTATTCTGCTTCATCTTCTGATCAAAATTGGATACATATAGGGAAAAAAGATATTCCTGAAGTGATAAATATTTTGAATGCCAAGCAGGTTTATGTGCTAAAGCATATCACAGGATTAAATTTTTGATGCTCTGAATAAGGCAAAGTATGCAGGCAGAAGTAATACCTTATTAGACTTATATGGTGTTCACTGGAAAAAAATGCACAGATCTGCATAAACCTTGGTATGATGAAGTCTAGGTTTTCATTGAATTCATATTTTTTTACATTAATTAAATCATTAAACATTTTTTTCAGGTGAAAGATCTCATATTGCAGATGTGAATTTCGTAATTTTGTAGAAAATATTTCTTATGATTCAGTGTCCCYAGCTTAACTTCTCAGGCTGTCCTGTTTGTGTGTTATCACCCAGTGATCTATAAATTGTATTATCTAGAAGGATTGTAAACTGCTTTATATAAGAGACATACTTGGAGTTGTATTTTTTCTCCCACAYTGTAGCCAAATTGATGGCATATGCACTATAAGGTGGATTAAAAAAATGGCTGAACTGCCAGGCTCAAGGAATTGGGATCAGCAACTCAAAGTGCAGCTGGTAGCACCCTACTATAACACACCAGCATCCCGTGCCATAGGAGAATCCTGGAGAAGTTCAAAGGCAATACCAGATTTGAGGAGGAGAGTCCATACGGTGGTGACAAGGATGCAATTYAGAGGCACCTTCGAGGGACAGGCTGTAAACAGGGGTATTTGGGCACCTCAGAAAGTTCAAGAAAAACAAAGAATCTCCCACCTGGGGTGGAATAACCTGGTGTTGCTTGGGGAGCAACTGGCAGAAAAAAAAACTCAGGTTCCCAATGGACAAAGAGTTGAAAAAGAGCAGGGCACCCTTGGAGCAGGTAAAACCAACCACATCTTGGGCTGTGTGAAGAAGGCCAAGGGAAGTAAATATTGCCCTCCATTTGGCACCTGTGAGACCACACACAGAGTGAGAGAGACATGGACATATTGGAGCAAGTCCAGCAGAAGTCCATCTAGATGGTCAAGGGCTGAAGCCTGTAAAGGAGAGACTGAAGGAATGGGGCTTCTTCAGCCTTAAAAGAGAGGGCTGCGAGGGGATCTTTTCCCTCAGCTACCTGAAGGCATAGCAGAGAGACCATGGAGCCAGAAGAGCATAGTGACAGAGCTAGAGCTAGAACTAGAGCTAGAACTAGAAGCAGCGTAGCTGAGTTGGAGCACAGAAAATCTCAAAGGGCTATTACMAAAAGTGTTTCTGCAGTGAGGGAAGGTGGTCAGACACTGGAATGGGTTGGATACATTTGAGAGAGGTGGCAGAATCTTCATCCTTGGAGATACTCAACACTTAGCTGGACAAAGTCCTGAACAACCTGATCTGATTGGACCTTGTTGATCAGAGGGTTGACCTAGATGACTGACATTCAGAATTCTCTTCGAATCTAAATTATTCCATGATAATATTTTTACTGATTTCAGATAGTGATACTAACTTACTTGCAGACATGCAACAGACAAAAAATTTGTAACTCTTCTATAGAAATACACTAAACAAGAATATTTTGATGTTTACAGAATGAAATATGCTTTGTGACATACTGTGTCCTCCAGATAACCCGACTTTCTAGGAAAAGTGACAGAAAATTAGTCCGGTTTCTGGTGATTCTTGGTGTCAAATTTTATTGACATGCAAGCAGTTCCTCAGATGACAGGTAGATTACTCTTAAGAGAAAAAAAAAAAAAAAAGGTTTCTTTTCCCCAGATAATTACTAATAAACTCCAACTGGAAATTCAGAAACATGTAAGTAGGATAATTTACATGTATATATATAGCACATACTTCTGTCAGTAAATTCTAACTCGTCCTTGTGCAAATCTGCTCAATGTGGTTTGTTTKTTGTTTGTTTGCAGTGGAAGGCTTTGTCTCTTCATTAAGCTCTCAGGCTATAGCTAATTATCCAGGAGGAGRCCTTATAGCCTTTTCATGTGAGAGCTAGAATGTCACTTAAATATAACTATTCAAATATGAAATGCCCTACAGCCAAAATTAATGAACCTTATTGCTCTTTAGGTAACGAAAAAGTTCAGTTGCTTTACCTGTATAGCATTTTTATTGATGTTACTTCCCACAAACATAGTCGTCAGAAGAATTATTCCAGAATGCTTCGTGAAATGGTCTTTGCAGTTCCCCATTACAGAAGGTCTTATGTCGATGATCTGTGAGTCAAAAATAATGAGGTAAAGAGACATTTCTAAGGGTAGTCATGCACACAAGCAGCTTGTGACTGGAGTGCCCAGCCCACATAATCATCCAAAGTTCCTCTTTTTCTACCCAAAGAGGCCAAAGAAAGAAAAATGTCTATCCTGTATTACATTTCTTGTACATTAAGTTGCTGTTTCTTAAGTGTTAATTTTCCTGAGTAAATGGGTTGAACTAGAAAGAGGGAAGAAGAGTCAGTTTAGAGCAGGTTATATTTTTTTTTTCTTTTTACAGTATAATTGTTCTCTCTCATTTCAGTCTTTTGCTAGAAGCAAAGTAGCTTCCAAATCACCAAGGAAATGGCCTGATCTGGATTTTTTTTTTTTAATGAAAACTTGAACTAAGTTGGTAAGAAGCTAAAATATCTTAAATCTTGTTTGTTGAAAAAATTTATTGGTGGTGGTGCTTCTAAATATCTTCTGTGCAAATAAATACTATGTAATTGGGCTTTGCAGCCCTCCCTCCCTCAAAAGGAGGCTGTAGAGAAGAGTCATGAACCCTTGGAAAAGAGGAACAGTTTTAAATTTAAGTATTAGTTGACTATTTGTCAGTGTCTTTTGGATAGGATTTGCTGATTTYCTACATTCACCGTTATTTTCAATTTCATTTATCTTTTTGTGTGATATCTAGTTCCAGCAAAAGGGAAGACCGGCTCTGTTAAGCCTCTTGCATCTGCAAGACRGTCAGAATTTTTCTGTCCCTGCTTTGTGTTCATCAGCTTCCATGTCTTCATAGGAGCATTTGGTAGGAGACTAGRAAGCTTGAATTTCTAGAAACAAGTTGGTACTTTTTGAAGAGGTCATTTGGACTGTGAATTTAGATGCCTCCATTAATTTTAAATCTGTTCCACATTTTTTACAGGAAAACAAATTTATACGCAGCACGTTGTCTGTAACATTCTCTCATATTTTCCATACTCATTATTCTCATTGGAGAGGTCTATTGAGGGAAAAATTAATTTCCCTGCTACTGTTAGCATTTGATAGAACACATGCCAGACTTGACTAAGTCAAAGAAATGTATCCCTGGTATTTTCTTAGACCAAATAATATAGAGGATCTGTATTCATTCTTGACCTTTGAAAATGAAACAAGTACCTCCAGAAGATCAAGTTTTGCTTAGTGTCTTTGGAAAATATTATCCCCTTCTTAAAATTCCCAGGATTGATTGGAACTCCTGACCTTTAAGATGCCTGCGTCCATAGCTCAATAAGGCAGTTGCACTTGGGGCGTTTCGGAGGGAAGCTGGGCAGCAGCAGCAGCAGCAYCGGGTGCTAACGCGCGGTGGGACGGCGGCACTGCCGGAGCACGTGGGGGCTCMCGTCGGGAATCACGGAAGACTGGAGGAAACAGTGCGGACATTCCCAGGGSAGAAGCAGCTGGTGATCAGGACCCCGTGGGTCTCCTCTGCAGAAGKGGCAGCTTTGTCATCAGAGGTCATTTTGTAGAGTTCCTTGGGGCTTCTTTCCTAGGTGATAAGTTTTGCACAACATAATAGATCTCAGTTGGCTGAAAACACCTGTATTTTTTTTTTCTTGAGACTCCTTTTCTGACAGGACTTTGGAACTGCACTCAAATAAACAGTGACATAAGGAGTTTCATTTGAAAGGACACAAGAGGCAAAAAAAAAAAAAATAATCGCTGTGAAAGTGGGAAATGGAAATGGCAGAATATAAAGAGTTAGGACTGATCATGGAAGTAGCTTTTACTCAAAAACTTACATGTTTTCATAGACTATGAGCCCCTTTTGAAGACACTGCAGAAATAAGCACTGCAAAAGAGAATGCGGCTTTGACTGAAGCAATAGAATCAACTTTGTTTGACCATGAATAATTGAAGTCTTTGTGTTAATGCTTCTTTTAAGGAGTAGTGGATCAGTAAATGTAACTTAATTGCAGGAAAAGTCTTATGGATGGAATTTATGACTGCATTTCAATGAAAGTCTTTTCATTTTTCCTTCTTGGTTAAATAGAAGAAGGATTACTTAGATTATTCAGTGCTGCAGCTGAAACTGTTAGCAATTCCCAGTGTTCTCTCGTATCGTGATTCCAGCGATACGCACAGCAGCGTGCAAGACTTTCTCTTCTGCTTCCTTACTCAGATCTTTAGAAGAATTTGTTCCTATGTGCACCCCTACTGGGTACAGCCTAGCGATGCTGTGCTTGATTTTTGGGAGGAAGTTGGTGTCAAGATCTTATATGTGCATTTTCAAAGGGAATATTCCCTCCRTGCAAAGGCCCTCTCTAAAACAAAGAGTTGAAATGTTCCCACTGAATTCCCCATCGGGACTGGACGGGCAGGGATCCCTGTGCCCAGCTTCCAAATGCTCCCCATAGCAGGAATGRTGCCACAAGTGCCAGGGACTGGTCACCCGCATCCTGCAGGCGCCGTGGGTTTCAAGCACCCATTTGCTGGAACTCCAGCGGATCCAGGTAAAAGGAGACTCACAAGGTGTCCTCTGGAGCTGGGCTGGAGATGTTCACACATAACTRTTACCCCTCCTCTTCTCCATTATCCTGTGGAAAGCCTAAGAAAAAAGGCAATGCTCAGTGCAGTCTGTTCCTCCCGTTTCTCACCTCTCACCTTTGTGGGTGTTAGATAGTTTGGGTGTATAAATAAATCTCTATTTTATCTTCATCCTTGGATTGTTGAAAGTAAATATKTTGCAAGTCCTGTGGGAGGGTTAAAGCCTTTCTTTTTGATATGTCTTCAGAGATCTGTATTCAGATCTCAGGCACTGATCAGGCAACACTTAAAAATGATAAAAGACCTCTGCTTAAACATTAATCTTTATTTTACTAACTCACTGTTTAAGGAGTAAGTCTCAAAAATCCACTAAATATTTGTGAGGATAGTGCTACGTGCTTGAAAGTGGCAGCAAGCAGTAAAGAGAATAATATGTCAGTGATTGGAGTCTTACTGAATTAGCACATTCCTTGTCATTTTGGGTTGTTTCCTTCATTATTGCAGTAATTAACTTTGCAGAATTGCATTTGTTCCATTCACCGGGCTACGGAGAACAATAATAGTGTTTACCAGCAGCAGGAGGGGGCTTACCTGCCTTTCTCAACTCCCTGAAATCTCRGCAGGCTAATCCTAATGTGCAGCCACGGTGCCCTCCGACACAATGGGGGCCGCCTGAGACCTCAGTCAGCTGATAAGATCTGCTGTAAATGAAAAGGGAATGCCCAATCCTATGAAATATGGTGTTTTTCCCTCCTGACACGCCACTGGCCACTGCAAATCCATCTCGGCTGAAACCTTTGTCACACATTTTCACACTTTGATAACAATTCTCGGGCAGTTGAGTGAGCTGAAAAGAAGCGCAGGGTTTTCTCAATCCACCGCAACTGCGCAATGAGAAGGAAACAAGTGATACAAAATTCTCATGTTTCTACTTGTGAMATCAAGAAACTTCCAGGACAATTTGTTATTGTTCTTTTTGCATTGTAAAGCAAAATACTATATATAGGATGCATTCATTTTAAACATAGATTTAAGGGAATTTATTTTTTTACAGAGCATTTTTCTGTGAGCAACAATGTTTAACTTGCTTATGGTTATGAATGAAATGAAAGTAAGGTCTCTTAAAATTAATTTTAATTAAAAATATATAAGGTTATTATTGCGCATCATCTTTGTGGGTTTATCTCATCTACTCTCCTGCGTTGGAGAGGTGTCAGGTTCATAGCAGAAAGGTGAAAACTCCTTATGGTCCAACAGTAGACAACATTATATTTCTGATCTAAATGGTAGTCCTCACTTGCACATAAATGTCCACCTCAGCTATGTTTTCTATTGTTTTTATTCACATATACTTTCACTTATTTTTCACATTTATTATTATTATTCACATTTTTCTCTTCAAGACAGAAAGATGTAACTGCAAAGCTCTTAAAGCTGCTTTGCTGCCACTCAGCCATGGAGGTACCAGGAGTTGGGATATGCCAACATTCTCGTGACAGGGGACGGATGTGCCACGTCACGACAAGTCGTGACAAGGACGACTCCTACCACTAGGCTGTAGGTAAGGATATGACAGCAGCAACAGGTTTAATTCTGCACGAAACACACAGGGTTTGGCAATAGGAACAAGTGTAAACCTCAATATATCTCAGCGCTTATTGGATCAGAAAGTGGAACCCGGGATTTCCTTGCAATCATTATTCTCAGCACTAATAGACAGTTTATGATGTTCACTATCTTCCTTTACAAGGGATACCTGAATATCTAGTGCAACAGTCTGAACAGAAGGAATGGCAGTGATCTCGGCTCCGCAGCGCTCTGCCTCCCGGAGCCGCGCTGGTTGAGGGACACGTTTCTCCAGCTCCCTGCAACCCCAGCTGTTTCCCTTAAGTGATCTGTGAACTTAACTTTTGGACAAAAGAATGATGGAAGCCTTGCTGAAGAAAGGAAAGACTCTGCAGCTTTGGGAAGAAACAGCTGTGACAAAATGTAGGGACAATGTTTTCMGTCTATTAGGCTGAGGTACCCTCCCGCAGGCTGTATGAAGCACTTAGGTACTGAGAGAATATTGAATTTAATATGTGTCTCCTCCTTCTTCATTTCCTATTGTCTACTTTAAAAATGTAAGTTTTCTAGTTTTCTAGTTTTTATCTATCCCATTCTTAGGCACCTAACTTTATGAAATATATAGGAACCTTGAACACATCTTACAAAGTGTGGATCCCAGGACTACTTCAACATACAACTCCTGCAAATCTTAGCACTTGCCATTTTTCGGTTGCCAGTAAGAGTAAATTTAACCTAATTCAGTGAATTATGAGCCCACAGCAATTGAGAAAGGGTGGATATTCAAAAATACAGTGGAGTAATGTTTAAAAGACATTTGTAAAGGGGAATTCCTTAAGTTGTGTAACTCGGTGTGAATGACCAACTTCTTTGGCCACTTTGATGATTACGTAGCTTTCTATTACTGGTATTATTACTCCTGCATTCAAAGCAGAGGACAACAGGCATTGCATCATAGTGTCTTTCCATGCAGTACTGTTGAAAGAAACACTGACATGAGACTAGTTTAATAGTGGCACAGTGTCCTTGGCTTGAAAAACACAGAGCTTTTTTTTGTTCTTCTTAAACTAGGTCCCAGGAAAGTCTATTGCTCCTGTTTCATACTACACATGCTGTCACCTGGATTGTCACCAGCAAAGGATCACTGCAAAATGCTGCTGTGATATAACACTGTGGACCAAGCTCACCAGTGGTGGAGCTCTGCTGTGATCCATAACTATCTCACAGGTGCTTTTCCCTGTGCTCACAGGATGGGTTTAATACAAGATTTAAAATAGCAGAAATGGATGCAGATGTAGGAGTATTGATGAAAGACAATTCATGCAGTTTCAACCAGCTGTGCTCGTGTGAAGTGGTAGTGCTAACACGAAGGAAAAGGGTTACCCTGCTCTTTGTTCCTTACACTTCTCCTTCTTTCCATTTCCAGTAAGTCACATCTGAATATAAAATCTAAAGTTTGGAAAACGGGAACAGTATGTGGCAAAGCACTTGAAA
The DNA here is from genome assembly GCF_003342845.1 of Nothoprocta perdicaria. NCBI lineage: Eukaryota > Metazoa > Chordata > Aves > Tinamiformes > Tinamidae > Nothoprocta > Nothoprocta perdicaria. The sequence continues at coordinate 1,520,359 of NW_020455610.1, forward strand.
ATAAAACATACAGAATGAGGTGTAATCACATTTGTTTAGCCTGTTCCTACCAATACAGGCATCTTATATTAATTTGTTTCTCCTGTGCAATAAAATGACAGATTTTTTTCTTTCCACAGATTACATATGACTCTGTAATATTTTAGGACACTTTGTACCCCATTCTGTCTGCCAGATTTATAAAACCTTAGGACTTATCCTTTAATTGCACAGAAGCAAGGTTTTCTAATMACTAATAAAAAGATTTGTATTTTATCTATCAAGTTATCAATATGCAATCTAGAAAGAAAGAAGCCTTGTGTTAAAAGATTGAATGAACTACTCCACTCCGTTGTCTTATTTATGTTTTTCAAGGAGCACAGTGATTGAGCCCTTTGTGGTTAAGTTCTTGCCTCATCCAACTTGCCACATTATTTATGTGTTTAAGCATAAGCTGGCTCTAGAGCTTAACCGAGCATGTTATAAACCAGTGAGGTAAACACTTTTTGAAATGCACTGTGCATTCATGAGCTGTAGTATTCCATGTGTTCATACACACACGAAAGACCTAGACATGAGCAGTGTGATCTAGAGCAGCTCCTGTAAAAAAATCTTTAACARATCATTATTAAAACAGGGAAAGCTTTTCCATCTGGACCCTTGTTCTCAGAAAAAACATTTCTTCTTCTTTTTTAATACTACATCGACAACAACAAAAAAGTGTTTTCAGGAAGAAAGAAATGATGAAAAAGCAAGCTTTTTAAAAGTGAGTAATATACTACAAGTGGAAACTCCAGCTACGTAGCATAGATGACTGCAATTTAAGTCTCTCTTTTTGGAAAATATTTTTAAACTTTAAGTATAACTGGATAAATATTCTTAAAATAATACTATAACAAAGTTGGATTTAGAATTTTACCATATATTGTTTTTCTCTGTTTTTCCAACATGATTTGTATAAAGTAATCTGAATAATACTTGAAGTTGCAAGTGCTGATATTTTAACAGTTTAATGTTTTTCTCATTGAAAAAATATTTCTGTTAATCAGGCTCTAAACATTTTAGAAGAGCAGAAATTCATGAAAAAGCAACAAAGAGTAGCATAAATTATACCTATGTTGCTTATTATTCAACATAATGAAGTATTTGGCCTTTGTCTGGGAAGTTAAATAAAAACATTCTAAAGAAATGTCAAACTGAATGCATCTTCACCTTACGGGAATAATATGGCCAGCTAAACTAAGTTGAGAGCTAGAAGTATCCTGCCTACATCACTAGAGATCTCAGCGTCTATATCATTTGATTTGACTTTTTTTTTTTTTTAATAGATATACTAATATTACTGATATTGCTTTTTTGTGTGTGTGTGTTTGTGTGTGTGTGTGTGTGAAGAATATTTCTCTGCGTGCACATTCGCTCTGAAGCCCTATTGTGCACAGGAATATGAGTCATCACTGATAATCACAGTCATGTTTCCCCTGTCATCTTGTTTCTAGATAGTTCCAGTGTTGGCAAATTGGTTGTTTTCTGACTGGGCCTTACCTAACCAAATGAAACTTAGTTGAACCGTGTGGAGCCATGGGAAGAGTTCATCACGAGGCAAACAGAAACCATGAAGGAGGATGCAGCTGTGACTTTTCATTACAGCACACAGTTACAAACACACAGAAATTCCCCCATCCAGTGAACTGAATGCAATCTTCTTGTCTGTAAGCCCCCAAGTGAACAGGAGATAGGACTATTTTTGCCTACAGGTTGTACTGTACAGCCTCATTGTGTCAGGGCTGAATACTGAGGACTGGGATCTCTGAGGCTGGGAGCAGCTGGTCGTGTAACTTCTGCATGAGTCAGCTAAGACCTTGTGATGGGCACTAAAAGGCAGCTGTGCTCTAGTGAGAGTTTGGCTTCAGTTCTAAGTCCAAATACACTCTGATTCTGGAGCTCTGACTAAGATCAGGGTTTTAAACACTCTTGTCACACAGTGGCATTCCTCTTCCACTCTTTCATAGTGTTACTGGGGGGAAAATTGAGCCCACCTTCAAAAACCTTCGTGGGAAACACCTATCAAACACTCAACTCTCCTTCCTGCTACAGCATGAGGCTGGCTTTTGTGATCCGCGCCATTATTTTTCCTGATAAGTGGCATTCAGTTGTTCAGTCCATTGTTGAAAAAGATATTTAATGTGTCCTCAGTGGAGTTCAAAGAGGATTGTGGCAGGCACATGGAAAATCAAATCTTGCGGTGGATATTTTTGGAAATTACTTTCTGGTTCCTCAACTTCCTCTTTCTAGAAAGTGTCAATCAAGCTGCTGAAAAAGAAAATGTAATGGTCATCTGCGTTATTACCCTTATTATTAAGCAAGAACAAAACCTGTCGTAATTCTAGTATCCTCTGACTGAGTGAAAATCCTGCCACTGCTGCTCCTGATAGCAAGAGGTCTGGTTCTTTCCAACTGTTACCTTCCTCCCTGGGACATCCTGTTAAATGGACAAGAGGTGCTGCCTAGTCCTTTGCTCCTCTGAGTTGGGAATCACTGTCCTGAACAGATCACGGAACCAGGATGCCCAACAGCAAAAATAGAGCAACAAAATCATATTACCAGGTTATTTCTAAATTGTAGTGATCTATAAGTCATTTTTTGAGTGTTTCTCCACGCATAGCTAAAAAAGATGATCATTCCCTGCCTCCCCCATCAGAACATAAATAGTGACATCCACTTTAGGAGAGGGAATTGGGACTGAAAATATCCACATTTAGCCCCAGCCATTCAACTGGCAGCTTTGATATACCATTATCTGATAGCTCAAAGAATCRATTCCTATAGTTTTTGCTCCATATAAGTATCTACATTACATGTAATTTTAAAGTTGCTATTGATAAAAATAAACAACAAACTTATAAAACTGCAGCTGTCTCTTTGGGAGCTTATGAACTACTAGGAGTCCTCAACAGATCACTAAGAAAAGCAAGCCTACCGATGGTAAGTTTAAATCCATTATATATGCTTTTGTATCTAATAAAGAAAATGGGGCTGAAAATAAAAGACTGAAAACTGAATTCATAAAACTTGTACCTAGGTTTACTGCAAGATAAATAGAGAATTTGAATGGAATTAGTACTTGCCTAGATCTGGCTGCCTGTGCCTCTTCATTGATTATATACAGTGTTCAGGAATACATAAAATCAGAGAATCATGATGGTTGAAAAAGACCTTCAAGATCATCAAGTCCACCCGAGAGCCCTTCAGCGMCCTGCCTGTCCCTAAGGGCCTCATGTGCCCGTTCCTTGAGCACTGCCAGGGACGGGGGCTCCGCCACCTCCCTAGGCAGCCTGGCCCAAGGCCTCACCGCTCTTTCCAGGGAGAAATTCCCCCCTAATGTCTGACCTGACCCTCCCCGGCGCAACTTAAGGCCGTTTCCTCTTGTCCTACCTGTCGTTATTCTGGAGACCAACCTCACCTCACTACAGCCTCCTTCCAGATAGTCGTAGACAATGATAAGGTCTCCCCTGGGCCCCTCTTCTCCAGAGGAAACAACCCCAGCTCCTTCAGCAGCTCCTCGTAGGATCTGTGCTCCAGCCCCGGCACCAGCTTTGTTGCCCTTTTCTGGACTCTCTCCAGAACCTCCATGTCCTTCTTGCAGTGAGGGGCCCAAACCTGCACACAGTATCTGAGGTGCGGCCTCACCAGTGCTGAGTACAGGGAAAYGATCCCTTCCCTGGTCCTGCTGGCTACCCTGTTCCTGATACAAACCAGGGGGCTGTTGGCCTTCTTGCCCACCTGGGCACACTGCTGGCTCATGTTCAGCCATTTGTCAACCAGCACCCCCAGATCCTCTTCTGCCACGCAGCTCTCCAGCCCCTCTGCCCCAAGCCTGTAGTGCTGCGTGGGGTTGTTGTGACCGCAGTGCAGGACCTGGCACTCGGCCTTGTTGAACCTCACACAGCCTATTGAACCAGCCTGTCCAGATCTGCAGAGCCTTCCTACCCTCAAGCACATCTACTCTTCCTCCCAGCTTGGTGCCATCTGCAAACCTGATGAGGGTGAAGTCAATCCCCTCATCCAGATCATCCATAAAGATGTTAAAGAGGACCAGTTCCAGTACGGACATCTTCAGAAGACTTTCACTATATACATAAAAGTATGTGCAGGCTCTATGAAAAAAAAATCTATCAGCAATTATACTTCCTTTTACACCTTTAAAAAAGCAATTAGCTTGTTATTAAGAAGCTATCCCCACAAGACTTTATTAGAAATACACCATGGACAACGTTCTATCTGGAAAAAAAAAAAAAGAAAAAAGCATTAAGACTTGTCATTTAGTATGTTTAGTCAAAAATGTTGAACTGAATCAAATGATCAACTTAACAGAAATGTACTGCATAAACATTGTTATCTTTTATGACCAAAGCTATTCTGGCAAGGTCTTGTCAAAGCATAAACTACATTACCCTTCTATATTAATAAATCCCTGCATTGACTATAATCATTAAGCTGCTCAGAATTAATGCCACAAGGCAAACTTATAACTACCTCTATCGCTTAATTTACATTTTATTTTGAATATTGGCCCAATTCTAGCTTTGTGGGTGGAACATGTCTACTGTTCTAACAATTGTTAAGTATTAATTTTGAAAGCTCACTGTCTTCTTTTTTTTAAAATTCTCAATATGAAGCTATCCAGACACACTGATCTAAGAACATTAATATTAGCTGTTTTAATATACTCTTGAATTACTGCTGAAATGGAAAATGTTTTGTCAGGATAGAAATACATTACCTACYCTTTTATTAAACATAGCAGAGGAGTATTTAGCCCTTTTCTGCATGCTTATCAGCAATTCTAGCTCTTTTATCTAGCAACAGACAGTTGTTAGAATTCTTAGTGCATTTTAGAAGAGTCTTTTTACCTGTTCCTTTCTATGCAGGTCACTGACTTCTTTTGTGTCTCTTTTTTTCCTCCTTATTATTTTTCCATAATCATTACTGTCCAGGCTATATTCATCATAACTAGGTTTTTGTTTGTTTGTTTCTCTATTCTGCAACTGCTTAACAAAATCCCCTCTAAAGAGGCTGAAATAAAGAGGTTGTTCTTTTAAGATGGGATGTTTTAACTTGGCCATGTTTTCCAATTTGTGCAGACTTTGAGGCCCCTCCTCAATACATTTAGACTCAACCTAGTTATTCATTTAGCACTATTTTAGCCTGATTTTTCTTTTGGCTTTGTAAAATTATCCCCTTTAAATCACCAAACTTTGCATTTTACACTTTTCTGTTGATTACAAGCAGTATCATTAAATAACCTTTTCCATAATGTGCACCAAAAACTCCTATTTTTAAAAAATCGTTTTTTAGATCTAATGATTATGAACTTGTCCAGTCTGCCACTATGAACCTGCAGGATTCTTCCTTGCTAAATGCAAGAGTGTTTGAGTAAAGAATTTACCACTAATTTTAGAAATTCTGAAGACAGAAGTTCTGGTAGGATCAGCTCTCCTGCTTCACCGCCAAGGATGTAGCTACATGGAAATACAGATTTCTGCTCTAGCTCTGATTAWGCTACCCAGCTATCACAGAGGACATACATAGTCACATAGGTCATCAGTTTCTCTGTGTAGCGAAAGTGGTCAGTCAGAATCCCTTTAGTAAGGGCTACTCATGTTGTACCATGCAGATATTAGGCTCTGCAGTCTCCAGGATCTTCTTTTGGCACGTTGCAGTTGGTTGATTATGGGCAAGATCTTTTCATTCCCTACTTGAAGGAACACAGAATAGGCAGTGAGGGGCTTTTTCTGACTTCATCCCTCAATTATTTTTATTCTCAGCATCAGAAGTTAGCTCCAAATTCGCCCTACCTTATTATGCTAAGGGATTCTTAAACAAGTGTTCAGCCAGGCTATTCCTGTGCTGTGTCAAGAGCCTGTAAAGGCTCCATCTCCCATGTGGTGGACCCTGCATTTCACAAAACCCAAACCACTCCATGTTATTTTTCTAATCAGGAGACTTCAGCCAAAATATGCAGCTATACCRATTTTACAGTGTTAGCATTTGTTAACAGATTTCTCAGCGTAAACASTCTGAGGCCAAAAAGGCTCTCTTTAATACATAAGCATGTGATTTTACCTCATATATTCTAGCAGTTAAAAACCAGGACAGGACCACCCATTGCTAACAAATGTTGCCAACGGCATCTGATCTCGAAAAACAGGTAGCTTCAGTGTTCCATAGGTGAGGCAGGAAAAAAAAAAAGCAGAAGAGTAGTGGTAATTTCTACCAAAATCCCCAGTGATAGAAGAATTGCTTTTCAAAAAATCATAGATGCGATTTTCCGAGCATAGAGTTTAATTAATCTTGTGAAATTACACTCTGTATAGATTTCCATCTGTACTAATAGTACAGAAATGATTAAATGACATGCTTAAAGAGCATGCTACTGTAGTTTCTGAGCCTACTGTCTAACGAGTCCGTGCTGAGAAGCTGCATGACAACAGATGAAAATACAGAAGAAACTAATGTCTTAAAGATGAGTCAGTGACTTGTTATTCTCAGAAAGTCCTGTTGTAATAAATTCTCTGAAGTTCATWTATATATATAAAGCATATAAAGGTCAAAAAATGGACTAGAAACAATAAAAAACTTTTATGCACTTCCTTTTCCCAGATGGGCTGAAAACATTTGATACATATCTAAACCAAGAAATGTGAGGCTATTACTTGAAGTTATTAAGACTTAAAATCTGAGTAAAGATTTGTTTCAGCCACTGAGTAAGTTGTCTTGTTTCCTCCAGACAGGTTGATGATTCTTAATCCAAGAATTCAAGTAATGAGCAGTTGAAGTTTCCATCTTGAAGCATCTGTTCCGCCAAGTCAGCACTGGCCTTGATAAATAGCAAATCAGACTGATGCATGCAAGTGTATACACACATGCTCAAGTTAAACCTAACAAGGGAAAATACTTKAACAGATCTTTGCACAGACAGATTTATATAATTAATCTGCAATTAGGCAGTATCTGGTGCAGACTGACTCAAGTCAAAACACAGAAAAAACAGACATGGCAGGATCTTTACCTGTTGCTGCAATGATTTTTTTCAGAGGTTACTTGTGGGTAGGTTTACATGCCTTCATTTAGATGTCACAAATCTTCACTGCTAGTCTAACTTACTCACTTTACACTGAAATAAAAGTATGTTTAACTAAAGGAGAAAAACAAACCACAAGTATAACCACACCTCGGTGCTTTTACTAATCTTAGTAATTTTCAAGCAGAGCTTTAAAAGTTTTGCTTTATCTTTAAAGAGATATCTAAAAGAGAAGCTTGCACAAAATACTTGTTTTATATTGTGTCTTTCTTCAGCTTTGCATTAGTGAGTCTCCTTTGACCTGTAATYGAGAGGAACTGGTTGGTTTTCAAGATTTATGTATTTATATTCTAAAACACTACCAAAACCATTTCTCTGATACTAGAGGAATCACTATGATCAGGAGGTTTCTGTTTGACAAGTTGTGTGAATTGCAGCAATAAAAAAARAAAAAAAAAAAAAAGTTATTCAGGAGAAAAACATGGTTTTCACTCCTGTGACATGACAAGGAATTTGTGAAGGATTCTAGGGGGAAGATGCTTTTGCTCAACTGTCCTGGGCTACCCAGGGGGATTGGGAAATCCAAACACTTTTTCTGTACATATTCCACAACAAAGCCTTGTCCAAGAGCCATTTTTTTGGCTGTAAGACTTCACACACTGTGACGGAGAGGTGGAACTGCAACGCTAACGGATTGCTCTGAGCGGAAAAGGTCAAGATGTAGTTTGGGGGAGTTGTTTTGGTTTTATCTAGAACGCCAGGCTGCCTTAATTAGGAAGTGTCATTCGTTATTTCAAGAAGAATATCCTTTCCTCTCTAGGGTCTGTTCACAGTATTTTGGTAAAGTGACTTGMAAAATGGCAACCAGGCTTTACTTTGTGGGAGCAAAGGGAACACCAACGTAAGCTAATCCTCAAATACCATCCAAAAAAGGTACACAGCAGCAGACTATCATTTTATCATTTTCCACGTTCGCTTAAACAGAAAGTCACCCTGCTACATTCCTCATTGTGGTGGTGCTGTATGATGTAGCACGAGTGACATTCCCAAAGCCTGTCATGAGCTAAGATGGCACCTTGTAGCTACTGCAATCTTGTTTTCAGTGGAAAGTCAGATTGAGAAAGGGATCCTACTGCCTTACAGAAAACAGAAAGTAGGAAGGGAATCATTTTTTGTCTTGAGGAGATGTAGTCTAATGACTGGTCAAAAGTACAGATGACTTCTGATTTTGCAAGTGGAGTCCTTATTTCCACTTCTCTAGCTAGCTTATATGAAAAAAAATAATGAAGTGGATAYTGCTGCTTCAGGACAGACCTCCGAATGAACTAACAACTCTTAAAATTATTCTCAGACGTCTTAGTATGTCTGGAAGTCCAGCTTATCCAGCAGTCCAGCAAAGCTTATCCAGCCCACCAACGTGTGAAGCAATTTCTCCACATCTTTCCGATCCTTCCCTCTCTCTCCAAGCAGGGCACATGTTCAAGTCCCCTTAAACTCTCGTGCTTTCCCTCCTGACGAGGACAGAGCCCGGCCTTCCCTCAAGTTACACCTCATGTCGCCTACGAATTAGGAGAAAGCAAGAGGGCCTGCCTGTTTCTCCTCCCCTGTTCCAGCCATCCGGAGCCCTCTTGCTCCCAGCCCCACTCCCAAAGGCAGCGCTGGGATGCGCCACTGCCAGGCTCCCAACTGCCTGGAACTTGACATTTGTTCTTGTTTTCTCCTGTCTTCCCTAATGGGTACAGCACTACTAAGCGAAGAGGAATGCAGAGAACAAGAGAGTTCAAAGCAATTGAGGCTACATTCACTCAGAATGCCTGGATCCCTGCCCACTCCGAACCTGGAGCATTTAAAGAGTTTCACAAAATTTAACCCTTTTTTATTAAACCGAGTAATGCTCTCAAGGGCGGTATGTTGCGTTTCTCTTATCAGCAACTAAATACGTTGGAAGATGTTCTTCATATTCGCTCAGCTATAGGTGCTTGCCTTTAAACATTTTGTTTCCGTATTTCACTTGGAGAATAATCTTCATTTTTTTATTACTATACTCAACAATATATTCATGCATACATGTTTCTTAAATATATCTCATATGGCATATGTCCTAATATTGTATATTATCCATATACTACATAATAATCTTTTATAAGATGCTCGGAGTTCTGCGTTACAGAGGAAGGGTCACTTCTTACAGCAATTCCCAAGTAATTCTGCTGAAATTCACACTTACATGAACTGAACTAAGCTCGGTTTAAAATCACTCATTTGGCTTTTCTGCTGCAAATGTGTCTGACTGTTAAAGGATAAACTTCTAACTCTGTCTGCAAAATCAGTGAATAAACAGAAATATTCTAAATGATTATAAATGTAAGCTTGTATTTTTCTGGTGATTAATTACAAACTCCTATATTAAATAAACCTTAATTTAGGAGACACTCTTAGCTGGCATTTTATTAATAATTTTGAATTTCTAAAAAAAAATGAAGGATAAACGTRGTAAAAACTGAAACTATCAAAGCATGATATCAAATAATTTTTGCCTGGATCTAAACAATCTTTTAGAAGGTAATGTGAATAGTGCAGCACTGTGTAGGTCACACAGAACAGTGAATCTCAGTAGGTACAGCAGTTAATCTGACTTGTCTGGTTAAATGTTAGTGACAACAGAAATGTTAAAATAAAAAGTAGCCTTTAAAAATAGTATACCCTTTAGTAASCTTCCATTGACTGCTGCTCGACTAAAGACTATAGGACTTGGCCCATGATTAGCAAAAAACATGGCGAAGGGATTAGATTTGTTTACTTGCAGTTCAGAATTAATTATATCCTTTTAAAAAAAATTAAATGCACGCGGAGCCGCTTCTGTAAACGTTGAGCATATACAGAGCGTTGCTCTGTGATACTGCTCTAATTAAGCTGCCAAAGCATTTCCCAGAGAGGGCCCTTTACAAATGTACACATATAAAACAAAAGCAAAACAAAAAAACAATTCTGAAACTGTTTATCATTCATTTAATCTAGTGGAGGTAAAACATGTAATTAAAGCACGCGAGTCTCAGATACATTTCAGTTAGTACAGCTGTACAATTTACATAAATATCTGAAAGTTACTTATAGATGTGCTATAGGAGGTGCTGCCTAGCCCTGTATTCCTTCTGGACTGAAAGTACTGAATGAACTGAGTAGCATAGCACAGTATTATTAGTTTCACATTTTTAAATTATTGTTAATTTAACTTTGTCATTTCATGGGAGGTCACTCATGATTCAAAGTCCCTTTAGGTTTAAACTCTTYAGGTTTAAAAAAGTTTACATGAAGGGCATTTGCACAGAAAAAAAACAAAGCAAGGTTTTAAAATCCGTTTATTAACACATCTGTTTTTAAGCTGGAATTAAAAAGAAAGAATTATTGGTGAGCAGTCTTTGGAAAAAAAAAAGGATACAAAGGGATACAAAAGTTATTTATTGTATGAATGTGAATATGTATTAGAGCTGGATTGAAATTAGTCTGCCTTATTTTAAATGCTACGCTGAAGGGAGTAGCCGGCTCTGCATTAGTAATAAGCATCAAGTGGCTACATACAGCTAAACAGACAGTTTGTGTAAAGAAATGTTATGCTAAACTCTTTCCTGGTTCGGTAATTGCTTTCCGTGCTCACACTCGGAAACATCCCACTTGCCACAGAGCTCCAGACAAAAAAGCGGAGGGCAGGGAAAGGCTGACCAGAAAAATGCACTTTGCATTTACGGACAGGTCCTGCCTGCAGTGACAAGGGGTGAACGTGCAGAGGGAAAGGTTGCAAACGTTTCTGCTAATTCGCACATTCTCCCTGCACAGGCCAGGCGCTCAGGGCTGGCACCCAAGATGAAAGGAGGAAACTTTTTTCCTCTTCCAAGGCTCCGCTGTGAGCTGTGCTTGACTCGTTTAAACCTTGCCCCGCACTCGTCTCCTATGAAACCTTGGTGTTTGTGCAGAAAGACAGTGTCCCTCCTCCAGCTAAATATGAGGCAACTGCCCGATGCCTACAATGAAACACGCTTTGTGTCGAAACCACACCTCAAGAACGTAAATAGAGCAGAAACTTGCCTCTGAGAGGGAAAAAGAAGAAGAAAAAAAAAAAAAAAAAAAAAAAGGACGGGAGAAACCAACAATTGTCCCTATCTCTCTTCCTCTCGTTCTTCCTTCTCCTCTGATCTATTTTTACTGTAGCATTTTCACAGTAATATGGTGGAGATGTGCATTACAACGCTGAAAATTTATTAGCAGGAGGTTTTGCCTCGAGGACAAAAAATAATAAATTTGAATGACTGGTTTTTAAAGCCTTTTGAAGATGAAAGGTATGAAAGACGGTTATTTTAAAAGGTCTACTTCAGAAACGCTTCCTTAAGAAGACTGTAAATAATGTTCAGGTATCGCGAGGGGGGCCTCGCCAGACGGCCTGAACGGCGGCGCGTTCGGGGCCATCGCCCCCTTCGCTGGAGACCTCCCCGCGCCGCGGCGGCATAAAAATATTTAAATACAGGCAAAAAAACACGGGCGTTTGCGCGGCGCCCGTCCAGGCGGCACTTGTGGCGTTTGGGAAGAGCGCTCGGACGCTCCGCCGCTCTTCCCGCCCTGAGCCACACGCAGCTCAACGGCCGCCGCTCCGCCGC
>NW_020455610.1:1532588-1622583 GCF_003342845.1 Nothoprocta perdicaria
GCGGGGCGCGGCCGGGGCCGAGGCGGAGCGCGGGCCGCGGGCGCGGGGCCGGGACGGCACCGGCACGGGGGGGGAGCCGCGCTGCCCCTGCGAGTGTGTTGAAAGCTACAGCTGCTGCCTTCGCACTTGCCCGGCAGCAGAATTAGCGCAGCCGCCTGTCTCCCTCGCCCACGCACAGAGTCATGTTCAACTGGGGAAAGGGTGCGCGGAGCGGGGGGGAGGAGGGGTGCCCGCAGAGCGGGAGGGGGGGAAAGGGACTTCCCGGGACTTCTGGCCGTCCCAGAAAACACTTTGGAAATGGATCCACATGCAAACAGCTGGAGGAGCTAAAAGCAGAGCGCGCCGGCCGCAACCTGCTTTTAGCAACCGCGCGGGCTCCGCGCGACCCTCCTTCCCCCCCAAAGTCCCGCTCGCGGAGCGGAGCGGAGCGCGCACGGGGCCGGGCGCCCCCTCCGCCGCCTCCCGTCCCGTCCCGGTGCTTCCCGTCCCCTCCCGTCCCTGCGCTGCCCGCCCGGCGCAGCGGCCTTTCGGGYGCCGCGTTTCGGCGGGATGTGCCCAAAGACGCCGTAACTTCTGGCTTCAAAGCCCCGTGGCTCGTAAACAAGGGCTAGGAAAAGCAGCCTGGCATGTTGGGGCGGATCGAGATCAAAGGACGGGGAATGCTGCGCTGTTTGTTTGTTTTGTTTACTGGGGGGGCTTTGAAGGAAGCCCTTGAAATCCACTCGGGATTTCGGCTCCCGTGCTGTTTGCCTGCCGCTCTCCCCTTCGGGCTGCTCAAGGGACGCGCCGTGAGTGCGCTCGTGGCAGGGCAAGGGGGAATGAACGCAGCATTTGCCCACTGGAGAGAGCGTGGTGGATGTTTGGCTGATGACTGTACCCGTAATGGATCAGGCTGCAGCCACCCACGGATTCCCTAGCACCAGGACACYAAGGGAATGATTTCCCGGTAATTAAAGAGCTCTCCTAGGACTGAGACATGAATAGGGACATGTTTGGCACGTTATTAACCAATTACACGCTGCGTAGATTTTTTAAAAGTGTTAGTGTTGTCCCAGAAACACTTTATACAAAGGAAGCACTAATGTAGTCAACCTGTCTTCTCTTTATTTTGTGTTATTTGTAACTTTACACTTCGGTGTCGTGTTCATAACTTTCTTCCAAGCATGAAAAGTCCTAGAAGTATAAAATCCCATACACACATGCATATATATTTATATATATATCTGTGTGTGTATATATATAAACATAGTTTGAAGTATTAGCATTCAAATAGCCAGCTGAGGATGTGGCTTTTGGAGTTAGCATTTCAAAGAGCAGTGCGTGAAACAGGCAGTGATCTTGTTAGAGCAGTGAATTCCAGAGTGCAAGATCTGCAGATTAGTCRCACAGCCTATCATTTCTATATGTAGTGTTCTCTTGTAGACATAAAAGACRAGAAGTGTCATATCCTAAAACATTAGCTCCCTCCTAGTATTTGTCCTGCATTAACAACTTGTGCTGTCGTTTTATCTTCTGGATGTTTTTGATCAGCCTGCCAATTAAAAAGACAGTTTTTCATTAGTGTGAATTGCTTAAAATTTCTTCTCTCGGTGACTAGCAGTTGGCTAAACAATATTGTTTGTTATATTCAGAGCCTCACGCGTGACTTCTGTGCCCTCTTTTTTTGCTAAGTGATAGCAAATCATGTGGATTATCTCTTTTGTTTCTTATAGACAAGATGTGAAATGGAGAAATATCTGTCACCTCAGCTCCCGCCCGTTCCTGTCATCCCTGAACATAAAAAATACAGAMGAGACAGTGCCTCAGTTGTAGACCAGTTTTTCACTGACAGTGAAGGGTTGCCTTACAGTATCAACATGAATGTCTTCCTCCCTGACATTAGTCACCTGAGAACTGGCCTGTACAAATCGCAGCGACCGTGTGTGACCCACATCAAGACAGAACCAGTCACGATCTTCAGCCACCAGAGTGAAACTACTGCCCCTACTCCTGCCCCTACTCAGGCCCTCCCTGAGTTTACCAGCATCTTCAGCTCTCACCAAACTCCTGACGTGAACAACATTTTTATCAAGCAGGAGCTTCCTACTCCAGACGTTCACCTTTCTGTGGCGCCCCAGCAGGGCCAGTTATATCAGCTCCTGAGCTCCCCGGATCTCGACATGCCCAACACGACTCCCCAGGCTGCCGTAATGGACTCCCTCAACAGTGTCTCCATGCCCTCTGCTATGGCAGGCCTTAACACGCTCTCCCCRGCGCTTCCACAGACTGCAATGAAACAGTTCCAGGGCATCCCCCCGTGCACCTACACGATGCCAAACCAGTTTCTTCAACAGCAGGCCACCTACTTCCCCCCTTCACCCCCAAGCTCAGAGCCTGGAAGTCCAGATAGACAAGCAGAGATGCTGCAGAATTTAACCCCTCCGCCATCGTATGCCGCAACCATAGCTTCCAAGCTGGCAATTCACAATCCAAACATACCAGCCACGCTGCCAATAACTACCCCAAATATACAACCRGTCAGGTACAACAGAAGAAGTAACCCGGACTTGGAGAAAAGACGTATCCACTACTGTGACTATCCCGGTAAGCAGGTGTTTCGGGAAAGCATGCAGGCCTGGCCCTTGGGATGAAAAAGTGTGAATAAGCATAGACTAGATATAAATTGTTCTATTTAGCTGTAGTCTTTCTGGAGATAACAGTTCCTTTCTTATTAAAATAAGATTTCTTCTTTCAGTGTCTCATTTTTGAGGTGTTTTTTCAGATTCTTTGCTTATATTGTACTTGATATTGTACATCAAGTTATTCTCCCCTGTTATTTCTTACTTTGTTAAACTGCTAAGCTGTTAAAAAAACTTAGACTGTATAGGAGAAAAAAAAATGCAACCTTCTCTAATTTCAATCCGTGTCTGTCCACCTTATCCCCTCACTTTTTGAGGTCCAGTGRGGGACCAGCAGTTCAGTTTTTGCAAAGTGATTCAGCTTAGTTTGGGTTCGTCGACGCTAAAAGAATCATTTCAGTTCCTGGCAGATGAGGTCATGGCCGTATCTACCCTGTTATGAATAGGGAATTCAGCTACCTAGATAAATCCATTAAAGCTGCCTTTGAAAATTGTCTACGGATAAATTCCCTTAAAGCCTATCTCTTTCTTATACTGAACTGGAAGAGAAATCTGATTCTATCCACTGTTCCTTCAAGTAATATGGGATCCCAGATAAAAGCTGTTAACACCGTTCTGAAACATCTAGAAAGTGCTGCAATTAGCTGATGTCTCCCTTAATAAATATGATTCATGGGTGATATATTATCCAAATGCCTAATGCAAAAGTTATGTACAGTCATGAATAACTACGGTGATGACTTGTGCATTTTTTTTTTTAGGAAATTTTGAAAAATAAAAGTCTTGAGTGGACAATTTATGTAACAGGTGTTACTGTGTGTGGATTGTAGTAGCTGTTGGTTTATGCTATATTACTGGGTAATTTCTACCTTTATTTTTTTTTCTTTTTCACCCTATGTAAAGCAACACATTTTCCCTAAGTAAGCARCATCTCCCTAAGAGCTTTGTATATTAAATTATACTTTTAAATTATTATGCTGCCAGAAGGTTGCAAACTTAAATATTTCCAGGTAGTACCTCAGCACTGAACGAGGAAGTTTAATCCGGAGTGTTCCTGTTCTCTCGATACTGATGTGTTTGCCCTCCTTTCTATTTTCTTTTGTTTTAGGCTGCACAAAAGTTTATACAAAGTCTTCCCACTTAAAAGCGCACCTGAGAACTCACACTGGTATGTACCCACTCTCAGTGCCCCTTGCTCCGAAATGGCTTTTCTAGCTTCTGGAAAAGCGAGTGTGTTTGGTCTGCCGGCTTCTCCTTGTCGCTTCCTGAGTGGCGTGGGCTCAGGCTGGTGGCTTGGTTAAAGCTTTCTGGGTTAGTCCCTAAAAAGTAAAATCACTTTCTTGTTAAGGCGCTTTTGTTAAGACTTCTGCAATACAAAATTGAAAACAATTAAGAACAAAATCGGTGAAATTTTCAATCTTAAAATGCTGTGCAGTATTTAAAAAAAAAAAAAAAACAAGCTCCCTACAAATCTTGAAATAAACATAGTAAACTTGTTACTAATTTCAAAGTCTAGCAAAATGAGTAGAATTTTCTGTTTGGGGCTTTCATTTTGACCAGCTAGAATTACCTAATCTTAGAATTTTTCTCCAGTTACTTTGTCCTTAGCATGAACTGTTTATTTTWTTTTTTTACCGTAAGCCAGTAAGCTGTTTTATATTTAAAAAAAAAAATTGTTGGTAAAAGATAGTAAAATGGAGGAAATGAAAATACACATTTAGAGTGTAACATTTGTTTTTGTGCCTTGACACGGACCCGGTTCACRGGCCTGCAATGGACTAAACTCAGGACAGAGCTTTGCTTATGTGTGCATACAGTGCCCATATACTCGAGGGCAGCCATAAGGAGGGAAACCAGTCTGTTCAAAACTAGATCTGTTGAAAAGAGAAGGAGATCTGGGAGAAATCCGTAACCCCCCAAATCTGTAACACCACACTTTGAAATTGCTAGGATGGTTCTTTGCTGGGATCTTAGCACAAAATCCGTTCTGCTAAATCTTTACAGTAAAAAGCACACAACATTTTTCTTGAAAAGTAATCAAACGAGACGCTACTATTCTTGTTTTGAAAATTGAGTTTGAAGTCGAACTCCTTTTATGTGTGAGCCTCAGGTCTAGGCAGTGCAGGAGTCGCATTTCAAGCAATTCACTTATTGAAATAGACTGTCAGCACTGCGCCGGTGCCGATCAAGTAGTGGAGTTTCACCTAAGTTTAAACCAGAAGTCAAAACAAATCTTAGCATGAGTTGTGATCTGACAAAAAGAGTTTCAGTGTTTCTGTGGAAACTTGTGAATGGATTCTTGGATTATCGAAAAGAAATTTGCCAGCTAAATTGTTRCTGTGGAATTTTTGTTTTGATAAATGAAATTTACCTCTCTTGCTGCTACAGTAAAAAAAAATAAAGCACCTGTACGAAGATTATTACTTTACATTAGCAGTAGACTGAACAAAAATGCTGCTATAAATATTTTGTGATAAATTTAATCACTCATTATCAACTAACTTATTAGGAATGGAATATTTTCATGAGGCTATAAACCTGAATGACATCAGAGAATGTAACACTCTTTAATAAATAATCTGTAAAGTGAAGTGAGTGCAATTTCCACTTACGTGTTTTAGCCAGCAATTAAATATCAGTTTAAAATACTTTGCTTACTATTACACAATGAGGGTAGGAAGAGAGATTAAAAAAAAGCTTTACTCTAAAAATGAACATTACTTAGTCGCTGTTTGAAATCCCCGCTGTTACTTTTTTTTTTTTTTTTTTTATCAGTTTATACCTCTGTTCTATCTTGAATAGAAATGCCTGTGAAGTTTATAAAGTTACCACTTCCATGCATGGAAATATGTATCTCATCACGAATGTAGATTGCTTAGGGTCGATAGTGTTTACTGTTGACTTCACTTTTTTACCTATAGATACTTGACCTTAGAAATGTGGCTAAATGTGCAGAGGTCAGAGAAGCTGATGTATTCATGGAAACAAGAATGTTGTTCTAGATAAAAATCTAGTGAACTTAAGCAAGTCTCTAATACAAAGGGTCTTCTAGGGAGGTGAATGAAGGGATAAACTGTCTAAAGGTTTAACATGCAAGAATGTGAGTCCATATACTGTTACCTGCATTATTTCGGAGTTCAGACTAATTAAACTCTGCTATATATTCATTTAATACTTAGAGATTCCCAGTGCCCATTAAAATCTCCGTCTTCACATACAGCTGAAATKTGTCTTAGTACAAGTAAGATTGCTCACATTCCCACTACCACGYAGATCAATTCACTGAGTGTTAATGTGAACGGACACAATCCCAGGGAAACCTGTGAAATTACTTTGGGACGCCTAGTTTCTTCAGGAGTGAACAGGAATTTACTATTGATCTGAAAAGAGAAGGACTTGATACTGAGGGCTGAATCTGTGTTCTTTTGTCTGTATAAAGTCTGCTTTTTGTGCACCCTATTCCCCAGAACTATGAATTCATACAGGGCTATTGAGCTTTGATTCCTTTAAAAAAAAAAAAAAAATCTTATGAAACCTGCACCTTCAAAGTCTGAAGTGTCACGTAATCCATTTTAATAAAGCTGTGTGTGATATTCTTTCAAATCCCTTCAGGGATTGCAGACCTGTTTATCTGGCTAAACCCGTTCTTTAGTAATCATGGACCACTGAAGTTGTTTTCTCCTTATTCTTAGTTTCTTAACAATACCTTTTAAAATTGGCTCTAGTCTCTCTCTCATCCCARCCAGTCCCTGCCCTTCTCAGCAATCTGTCATTTTAAAATAAAAGAGCCCGCAGCAAAGTTTGTCTGCCATTAAAAGTCAAGGCAGCCCTTATGGTTTTCCTTTTGTATTGGAAAATCTCAGCCTTTATACAGTATTTATTTAGCAGTCTTTCTCTACTGAATGGCTTTGATTGAGTTTAATAGATGTTCTTTGAGAACAAACTTAAGGGAAATGTTATTTTTAAAAGATGGAATGTAGGCTATAGTCTTTTTCCAAATTCAAATATGAATACCTTGGCAGACTTTATAAGTTACATTTAAATAAAAGAGTAAGAAAAAGACAAGCGGCAAATGCCTTGCATTTGTCTTCYTAGTTGTCTTTGAGGTGTTTACCTTGTATCAGATCAGACATTTTGAGCCGGTTTTGTCCTGATGGAATTATGCCTGCCTCCCATATTCATGGTTTTGCTCTTGATTTGGAATTCAGTACTCAGTAAACAAAACACTAAGTCAGGTTGCTGTATCTGTGCTAGTCCCTGAAGGAGGCATCTGTTTTTCTTCCTCAGGTAATTGCTTTTTTTAGTGTTTTAGTTTTTAACTTAGGAAGGAAATTTGAATTGTTAATAAACTAGCAATATCTAAAAATTTAACACAAACTACCAACCTACTGCTGCAAAGGTAGATGACATTTTATATCCATGTCTATCAGCTCTGGATCAGCTCTGACTTAGTGTACCCAGTACATTTGGTAATATCTTCTGAAACACTTAAGTATGGTATCTTCACTTGGGACAAGTTTTTCCTGAAACAGGTAAAATAATATTCAATATTCTGAAGTGTCGCTTAGAACATCTTTCAAAATAGATTGAAGGGATTTTTTTTTACCTGTTGTTTCAGGGATTTAAAAAAAAATATTTCTAATCTCTTGGTCACAGAACAAGTTTTCATAACTTGCATTGTGCAGCTGGCCTATATAGTATGTAGAGTTTTTATGCATCCGTTACAGGCTACTTGACAGTGACTTTTCCTTAAAGCAGAAGAATAACAAACAACTTGGTGTACAACTTGATAAACATGTCAAATGTCAGGGAAATACAGTTAATTGTGCGAAATAGACACCTTTAGCTTCCTTGTGTGAAATCTGAACATACACGTATAGGTCAGGTAATCCTCTAGAGACAGCAGGCCTGTGTCTTCTCCTGCTGTACTTCATACGTAGAAGTTTGGGACTGCTAAAGTGGAGTCTTTATATGTAAGCACCTGGAATAGCCTACCTGGAAACTGCAGGAGTGTGATTGGCTCCAGGGTGAGGTTTTTTTTTTTCCTGTGAACAGCTGCACATTTCAGAATTGTGTTTGGTTTTAAGAAGAAAACCTATCATTATGTAGAACACATCAGGACACACGCGCTGAGAACATTTTCCAGCTGCATATTGGTTTTCCGTGTGCAGAGCCTTTGTACAGGCATGTTCTCTGATCACGTGGTCGGTTTGCCATTAATAGTTTCTAACATTAACTGCACAACTATTTCATCTCTATCTATAGATCTAGTTAGTATTTGGTGATGGGAAGTGGAAGCCGAGATAACTCTAGAGAAATGGCATTTGTCTAAATGAGATGCACTCAAAATACTTCCACCATCCCTAATTATTTCATATGTTCATGAAGACAGCATGAGGCAGCTGCTAACCCATGCAGCTCCTCAAGGTGTTAACATTTTATTTTAATTTAGATCTCTGTCTCAATAAATCCAGAATTAGACTATGATGGTCAATCAAAATTAGAACCAGTCGTATGCAATAGACTTTAGCACACGCACATGTGTGTGTGTGTATATGTGTGTATATATATATATGTGTGTGTATATATATATAAAACAGTATTACAGGTAGTTCCAAATACACTTGCTTAGGAATTCAGAATTCCTATTATATACCTGTTGCTCAGAAGGAAAGAGAAGTGGGAGTGGACTCCTATCAAAGAAAAAGCACCTCGCAACAAGAACATATATTGGTTAAGTCATCCCAGAGAATTAAGGATTTTGCTCACATTGTACTAAGGGGCACTAGTACTCCTGTACTAATACACTCTGGTACTAACTGAGCCCCAAGAAGATTTCTTCTTGCTCGTGGTTGCAGGTTTCAGTGTATGTAGCAAACATGATCCTGGAAAATTCTTTGGATCATGAAAATAGCTATTAAGTAATGTTTCCCTAAAGGTTTGATTTCTTTAAGCTGTTAAATGAGTCAGCCCTACGGATTCTGCTGTAGGGAGATGTCAATAAATGCCGTCATTGATAAGACTAGAATAAGGAAAAATGGAGTAGAGTTAAATAAAACTGTTGTGAAAGTGCATTAAAGTGCAGTGTTGCTAGACTGCTGGAGAGTATGTTGATATCTTTTATTTATGAATTCTGCTAAATCCATTAGTTGCCTTTGTGAGAAATGGAAGTACATTATTTTTCGGTGCAAAAGGTTGTTTGAGGGAAAATAATGCATTTTCAAACCCTTCACAAATGATTACAGACCTTTGGATTAATTGATTTGCTTTTTTATCTCTAGCCACTGCCCAAATGAAACAAGTTTGAGTGTGTTGTGCTTCTTTGGCTGAAKTCTTAGCCGTAAAGGCCTGTATTTAATCAGGTGTTACTTCATGGCAGGGTCCGGTGCTCAGTTTTTGTAAAACAGTAATTAAATTCCAAGGTGTCAAGTGGGGAGTGGTCTTGTTAGATTTTAGATATGTAGAAGCCTGATATCCTGATATTTCTTTTTTTTTTCTTTTTTTTTTTTTTTTGATTAAAAGCCTAGAAAGTCTCTCTAAGCATGAAAGCTTAAAAAAATGTGGTGKTTTTTTTCTGTCAATTGCTCCCTGAGAGGATTAAACTTCAGTTCCAGGATATTTGATTCCTGATAAGGAAACTGTTGACCTAAGAGACTGGCTTTAAATATAGTTCATTTTGAGACTGCCCTACATACACTTAATATAGYCCAAGATTCACAGCAATTGCCAGTGATTAAAACTTTCCATTATTTGATTAGACATTCTGTATTGTAATTAATTTCTGAGCTCGTCTCGGACAATTGACTCTGCTGGTTCCACAGAATATAGTGCAAGTAGTYGGCAGTTTGTTGTTTGTTAGATGACCTGCACCTCCCATTGGTGAAAGATTAGAAACATTTAAGTAATGTCCTAGTTTAGTCTGAGTATCTTGGTAGCAGCATTCCTGTTCTGTCAGACTGCATTATTTATATTCAGTGATCTCTAACAACTCAGATTAAGGACATATTAAAACCTTTAATTTTGGCAAGTATACAGTGCTTTGCTTTTAGTTCAAGCAGACTTTCATGTATTGCTTTTTGCATTTTGCATTCATACAGTAGATGGAAACCTTGAAGTCTGCAGTGCATGTTTAATAAATTCCATTTTAAGAGCACCTCTTATCTGACTGTACAAGAGCCAGYGTTATTGGTATGAAAACTAAAGAGTTGTTCTTGCACCATAGGCATAGAGGAGGAAATGTTCTTCAGTGTAGAGCTTGTAGACACAGCCATGCACCCCAGATGGCAGGGATTTCTTATAAATCTACTTAAAAAGAAAAAAAAAACTCCTTTTTTGTTTGCATATCTCCTCCAAGAAAGACCACCTCTGTTAAGACAGTATCTTGTGCCAGAAAGAAAACAAACCATTTCACAGGCCAGTCGAGATTCCCCTGTAATCCTTGACCTGCGTGAGACAACACTTAGCAAAGTAGGAGTGCGCGAAGCATTGGCGGGAGCGCTGAGAAGATGACGCCTCTGCATTGCTGCTCACTCACAAAGTGAGCAATGCCCAACGTCCTGACTGCCCTCTTCGCTTTCTGAAGCGGCATTTCTGTTTTCCTTGTTCACACTTGTTTCCTTGCTCACACACAGCAAGAGATCAACTGCTACTTAATTTATCAATGATTGGGTAAACAAGTCGCGGTGCTCTGCTAGAGGATTCCTCAAAATGCCATTTGGTTGTGAAATTGCACATAGGGGTCACCTTCTAGTCAGTGTTAGGCTAGGGACAGACTTCATTATATCATTTACACAGTATGTGTTATGCGTTCATATCACTGGTGGACTTGATATTAAGTGACTAAATTTATTTCCTCACATGTATTTCCTCACAAAATAAACTTGCCTTACTTAGACCTCTTCCTGMACTCCTGGTCGTTTAATCCAGCCCATCTTGGACAGCATAAGGATTCCAGTGTACCTAACAGCTTTTAAGCAGCTGAGGGGCTCATTATTTAAAAATTTCAGCTTTCCATTCTTTCTCTAAACAAAAACACTCTGTCCTAAAACAGAAGAGAAAAGGAACTGCTTCTAACAATGACTAGAATAGTTAGTCAGTGACAGAGAGGAGGCCTAGTACCATGAGGTAAACCTGCGGAGCTAAAAGCTACTCCCGATTTAGGCATATGCCCAAACAACTGTTTTCAGTTCCTGTCAAGCTGGAAGGGATTGAATTTTAAAACTGTGATGCTATAAGCTACAGGAAAGCTATTTCAGGCAAACTGGAACAAAGGAGAGAAAAAAGCGCATTTTTTCCCCAGATCTTTAAGATTATAACATGGCAGGGACCTATGGACGACTGATTTTAAGAGGTGAAAAACTCAAAAGCGAATACACTGAAAACTTTTAGAGAACATAAATGCTTCTAATGATCTGTTTTACTGTACCTACCATAGGTAACTACTGCTAAGATTACTGTAGTGCAGTAACTTCTGCTTTTTTTCTCAGTATTCTGTTGCACCTAGATGAACTTTCAAGGCCAAACACTTGCACTAGTGAAATAATTCCACAGAAGCAAACTGGTTAGTGTCTGTGTGTTGATTGTTTCGAACGTTCCCTAGAAGCCAAGCTGGGCTCCCAACCTCTGGCGTTGAATACAGTTACAGATAAGCAGGGCTTTCTTTGAGACTGGCTTTCTGGAGTTGTGAGATTTGCCATCTTTTAGCTCCTGAGAAGGTAGATGCCAGACAAGGATAATGTAATGATATGGCAAGAGCAACCCAAAACATGTTGTTTCTGTTAGTGGAGCAAAAATGGCATGTATACTTCTGTACAGAATTCCAGAATGAATTCTTTCCCCATCCATTCTCCAACCTCAGGTAAAAAGACTTTCCAACAAAACAAGAAGGGAAGATTCGTTCATAGCCAATTACGGTGCCTACTGACCCTTTTCCTTTTTTCCTATTACTTGATCATGTCTGATGCTAACTCCTAAAGGTGGGAGCTTGGATGTAATTTTGGTCACTTCAGTTACTTTGTAGTCATCATGCCTGTACTGCAAGACCTTTRGAATACTTTCAACATTCCCATTTATTTCCATTTAACACGGGCCTGTGTTCTTTACTCACAGCTCCCAGTGCTTAAACAGCTCTCATACTCTTTGTGGCCGTAGGTTATTTGCATGTAGTGAACACAAGTAATATGAGCAGGGGGGTTGGAATAGATGATCTCTAGAGCCCCCTTCCAACCTCATCCATCCTGTGATTCTGTGTAAAGTGTTGGAGGGAATGAGAGGAGRCTTCCTTTCTGCTCTTAAGAGCTGCAATCAGATATTTCCTTTTTSAAGTCTGGAAATGGTGCTTCTTCTTCAAGGAAGGTCCAAACTCAAAACTCTGATAGAAATCAAAAGAACTTGCACATGTTGACAGTAACCTAACTTGCTTATACCCATGTTTGGATCTCTGCATGAGCACAGTTGAATACTTCAAGTTTGAAAACCTGTTCCTCGCTGTTTGCAGCTTTATACTTAAAGACGTCCCCTCCAGTAGTGAACTGCAGAAATAAAGTCCCACCACTCTTTGGTGAAGTTAGACAGCTTGTTTTMCTATTAAGTGGGAAATTCATCACTGATTTAGAGTTTTTTTAATGACTGCTTTTCTCTGAACATCACTTTAAATAGAAACTTTTTTTGAACAAGGATTACAGTTATGGAAGGTGTCTTCCAAATGACCATCAGCCACCACATTGGTGGCTCAGTACCATATCCAGATGACTAGGGCAATGACTGCCAGAGGAGAGAATTAATATTAGAAGACAAATCTGGGTATTTTAAAATGATTCAATCCCATAAATATATATTAAAATGAGAAGAGCCAGCACTCTGTGGCTTTCCAGTCCACATAATCCTTCTGTGGTAGCAGCACGCATCCCAATGCTTGGGATCTGCCTCGGGATCCAAAGTTTATCTACCAAAGTGGCTAATTAGCTTAGCGTGTTACAGGGGACTTCTCTTACAGACATCCGACATCTTTTTGATATCCTGGCAATCTTCCATCATTATTATTCCTTTAACAGATAAACAAGCTACAAGAAAAATAGTCTTGTTTCAGGTTAAATTCCCTTATCTCTTGCTAGATGCTTTCTGTCAAAGAAATTCCAAACTAAACATTAGTGCTTGGGACTTCTGTGCTCAAGTACAAACCTGTTTCTCATCCACTACGAATGATTACAGAAAAAGATGGAGAAGGGATATATATTAGCAGTTCAAGAACTTAAAATACATTTTGTGATCTATAAGCCTAGCAAAATATTTAAAGCAGTGATATTGGAAGGCCGTTATGCAAAAATCCAATTAAACTTATGAAATGGCTATCCCGTTGAAGTCTAATTTAAAGGAAAGCAGTTCTGTTTCCCAGAAGTGCTGTGTATAATATTTCTGGCTTGGGAAGAAAGGATCGGAGTGTGCTATTTGGCTAGGAATCGGTACCAGCTTCCTCCACGGTGTTTTACTTGAACAGTGTTGACATTCTCACAAATCCCGTGGAAGCTCCCCTCAAGTGGAGGAGTTAGCTGTTTTTTTGCCTTTACAGTGAAATATCTGTTTGATACAGTGATCACGTTCCAGCAACGGAGCTACCCTACACTCGCATGGGATGACTGGTGGCGTTCTTGGTTTAACACCCTATAGAAGTTCTAAATTGCTGGAGGAAACCCAAATATTTCGGAAACTTTACAGCTACTGTATGTCACACAATCATTAAAGTAAATAAATCGTACATTACTGCGTAGCCAGTGAAAATAGTGGATAAAGGATTCAGTGTCCCTTGTTGTGTGTACGTCTTTTTTAAATAAATCCTCCACCCGGGATTTCTGAGTGCCTTAAAGTCAGTGTAGCAAAGAGGTAGAATCACTTTAAAAAAAGTGAGTGTAACGTGAGGCTTTTTTTCCCCTTGCCACAGGAACTTAGACCAAATTCTTATTTCTGCTAAGTGACAAAAAGCATGTGTATGGCTTGCGAGAGCAAAAATACTACTGGCGAGTTGTTCTTCTGCTTTCTTGAAGGGAATGAAAATAATCTCCACCTTCTTTTTCTCGCCCCCCTTGCTTCCTTGCCCAAAAGGAAAACATTTGAAATTGATTCAGTTCTTAAATAGAACTTTCCAACGGAAACTAGCATGACAAACATAGATATTCAGTATGTTACCCCTAGGATTTATTCAAAATAATCTGGGCCTCTACATTGGCGCTAAAAATATATTTTCCAGCTCTCACCGTTAGCCAAAGCAGGGGTTAAAAGCAGCATTTTGGCTTTAATTTCTCGCCTATAAAAGCAACACTGCTAAAACACTCTGTGCGAGGCCCTGACCCCTTCCCCTCGCGCATCCCCTGGGCGCGGTGGTGTTCAGTTTGGGGTCACTCCAGTTGCGTGGAGCCAGGAGCCGCATCCAGCGTCACGGTGCAGAGCCCGGCAGCGCCTCTCCATGTCCCTAACTGTGGCAGTGAGGGCATCGACAGCAGGAGAGGCTACTGCACGTTCCAGACAGGACCCCGGAACCCCGGGTGCCCTGGTGTTTGGTAGAGGTCTTGCCGTTGAACGCAGCAGGGCTTGGATTTTGCCATACTTTATCACTGCAGGGCTGCTGCTCACAGCATACAGTTAGAATAGGAGGACATCAGCTTTGCTTACCATGTGAACAGGGTCAGATATTATCTATGCAGGACAATTTTTGATTTTTTTTTTCCCACTGTAAGGAAGTGCAAATCCTGGTGAAATCACAAAGACTCCATATCACCAGACACCAAGTTTAAGAAACTGTGATTTAAATCTCATGGGCTCTGTTTCCCTCTACACATTCTTAGTCTTTCTCTAGGTTAGTTATTGGTCTGCCCTCTTTACCATTCCTCTCATTCCCTATCTAATTCTGCAAAAATGTTAAACAAGTATTTGGAGTACACAGAGCCTCCCGACATATTTGCTCTTTGGGCAGTCAGGATGGGGGGGCGGATCAGAAAATGGTTATATGTTTTATATGTGTTATATGGCAGTTTAAGTGACAGGTCTCCAAGACAGGCAGGAAGTTTTTGTAGATAGATGTTGCTGAGACTACTCTGTATTTAGGTTTAAAAATTAATTCTAAAGATAAAAGCACTTGATTAAATGATTTTAAATCCAATATGGGAAAGGAGGGGAAAGATGAAAGAAAAAGACATACCCTGGCTTTGCCTTAGATGTTTTGAGTGCAGGAGTAACCCTTTTGTGCAATGTGTGCATGTGTTTTAGCATGGTGCATTTTCAGCAGATTTCTGTAGTGCTGTGTGCATGGGTTAGCAGTGCAGTTTTTTGCAGACTTCATTGTAGTTAGACCAAATTTCAGTACATTCAGGATGACAAAAGATCCTCGTCTGAATAAATATCTTGCATGTCACTCTGCCATGAAGACCAAATATGATATCTCAACTGACCTCTCATATTAAATAAGCTTTACACATTACAAAGTCTTTAACCTACAGTATGCTTTGTGTGGAATAAAAAGTCATATATGATAGATCTATCTTCAGTCATCATCAGACAGACTAAATTCAGCTATGAAATTTGTAACAAATTCTGGTCTGGTTTATCATAAATCAAGTAATTTTAGACTCTGCGACAGGTGATCCTAGATCCTAAGTTTGCTCTTATTTAAGGATGAAGTTTCCCCACTGTGATTTCAATAAATCCCAGTTGCCAGTTATGCAGAGGGGTGATTGTTTACCCGCCTGTTTGTTTTTTCTTCTGGAAATCTCAGTCCAGTTGTGGATGTGCTGCCAATGGGAAGTCACTTCCCCATTGGGCGCAGAGGGCCGGTTTTGCTTTTAGTTGTGGGTGGAAAGTTACTAGTTAGTTCATCAGAGAAAGCAGTAGAGACAGACAAAAACAGTTTTATAATAATTAGAGTTTCTGAAGTGCTTTACTGAACGTTCTCAGATGGTGCTCTGTGTGCAGCCAGTGTAGGACAAACAATCTCATTGCAGGCTGCTGGTTTCCTTTCTTCCTTTTTTTTTTCTTTCATTTGCTAATCTGATGGTAAAAACTGGAAAAGTAGCTACCGTGGGATGCTGTAGGCTTGAGAGTGTGAGGGCAAAGGCCTGTGACCAAGTGGAGGGGGAGAACATGCAATGCGCATTGGAGAGGCCTTGCAGTGAGCTTGGCCTTGACCCGGTTCTGCTGCAGATAAAGACACCGCTGAGCGCTTCACTAATGTCCATTTGCCTCCTCTTTTTAACTAAATGGGTCAAATTAATACACAAGATATAGAGAATAAAGGAATATACCAATTTAAAGGTGGTTTTGTCAACCAAGGCCGGTAAATGGGTCATTTATCCCTATTCATGTACATGAAGTTTGTTTTTAGGGTGACACCTGCTCCTGAGCAGGGGTATGGGCGCATGTGGAGTTCTGTTTTCACACAGAAGACATCTTGACTTTGTGGCTTCCATTTCAACAAACAAATCTATAAATTGTAGACATACCTAAAATAACACATTTACCCTTCTAAAATGGATGAATGCAAATATTTTGGGTGGTTGTGCCAATACATTCAAGTCTAGCTGGATACTTTAAAGCTGAATTCAGAGCTTCCTTAAGGTAGCAGGTTTACAGAAGTGCCTCCCTTCCCTTATGTCAGTATAGACCAAGGTGAAGAGCAAACACTCGACACCTCTAAAAATATGGCCAGTTAAGCGCCTAATTCCCGATATTCAGCTCTGAAAAACGAGACTTTGGGCTTTAAAACACTTTCTTCTATATATAGCTAGCCCACACCAGAATACCACGAGATTTTATTACCCCTGAGATTTTTGAAAATATTATCCCAGTTGTGTTTGTCACACAGTGTGCAACACTGTTTACACAGCAGAAGCTCTTAAACAGATCCATGCGCTATAAGGAGTCTTTGTAATTGCAGACTTACTCTTAAAAAACTTCCGTGTATCATGATTTGCCCATTCTTAAAAGTGTAAGTGAAGGGCTAGTCTGGCTTGTTTCTGCGCTGCCTTCTGTGTTGAGATGAGTGTAGCGGAATGTGTGTCAGTCTGGTGGTGTCCTTTGCTGTTGGATGGCTGTCCCTGCGCGCGTGTCCCCCGTCCCAGGGGTTTCCCGCCGAGGAGTGGCGGCCGGATCCTTATTCCCGTGCATTGTGTGTGTTGCAGGGGAGAAGCCGTACAAGTGCACGTGGGAAGGCTGCGACTGGAGGTTCGCCCGCTCCGACGAGCTCACGCGCCACTACCGCAAGCACACGGGCGCGAAGCCCTTCCAGTGCGCCGTGTGCAACCGCAGCTTCTCCCGCTCCGACCACCTCGCGCTCCACATGAAGAGGCACCAGAACTGAGGCCGCGCTCGCCGCCGCTCCCCATCTATGCAATTTCCTATGGACTCGCGACTCGCGGCTAACGCTAGCTTAGTTCCTGACGATGGGTTATCCATTGAAACGAAATCTCGAAAGAAACTGGAAATGTATATTTTGTATATTTATGCAGAAAAAGGGAAGACACTGAATCGCAGCGCCAGGTTTCGCTTGTTTGTTTGCTCTCATGATGTATATGGCTTTAGTCAGCAGGATTCATCTCTTCACAAGTATTATGTCTTGACACATTGCAGCATTACGCATTTTTTTCTGTTGCAGTGTTTTGACCAAAGCACTGTCATTATCGTGACAATGTTTAGTAAATGAGTTAATGAGAGGCTGCAGGTGAATGAACAGTGGAAAAGCCATGAATTTCTAACCCGTCGGGTTTTTACTGGACATATTTAGTACTTGTGGGTTCTTTTTAAACGTTAAGTCATTCTGTGGAGATAAAACACACAGAAAAATTCATAAACAGCCATAGAACAAAACTTTTTTGTTCTGGATGTTGCATGTTTGCTATGACAAAGATTTTGTAAATATGCAAATCAGCTTTTTGGGGTTTAATACAAAAGTTTTCTAAAAATCATCTGAAAAAAGGAGTTGCTTTACATTTGATACCACGGCACATTTGCAAACAAATTTATTTAAATACCTCTCTAAACAGTACCAACTTAGCTTTATTTTTTCTGGAGAGAAATGAGCTAAGCATACAGATATTTTGTACCTGTTAACACAAAGGGTGTGCACTGAGTATTCAAAGCAGGATTTTGTTTTCAAATTGCTTAAAAGGGCAAAACACTTAGAATGAGCTATAAAGTAAATGTTGGAAGCCTAAATAATGGGGATAGTTACAGTTTTCAGAATGTTAAACCTCTTACTATAAGCTAAACTTAGTATCAGTTTAAAAAGAAGGATTTAGGATGCAATTTTCATACATGGACATGTTAAGCTGGTTCGGCACCATTATGATCCAGTTTCACATGGATATTGCATGTAATTTCCTAGAAGGTAAAAGATACAGTAATTTTATTTAAAATTACAGTGCAGTTTAGATAATCCACTGTTCAGACTGACACACACTCATGCAGGGCAAAAGTGACTGCTCCATCTGTAGCTGAAACTCCGCTGAAGTCGACGAAGTCCTTTGGTGCCAGCGACAACTTCGATCCACAGTGTTCCACTTGGAAATAGTAAATGAAGGGCCAAAGATGAGGTTGTTTTGTGTAGGATTTGGCCGTGCGACAAACAAGCCTAGAGAGTGTCTGGAGTTCATAAGCAGTAATACTGAGCTGTCAACCAAAGGGTAGGTTAAGAATCAAAATACCAAAAAAGGGTCTTGCAGGAAAACCTAGCTTTGTTAAAACTGTTGTTTGTCTTTATTTATTTGTGGTATACAATAGACTCTTTTTTTAAGACAATTTTACATATACTTGATAAATTATAGTTTTGTTTGTTATAGTTAGAAATGTTGCTCTTAATGTAAATAGTTGACAAATGATGTAAATAATTTTGTAAGGCTTAAAATGTTTATACGTGGAAACACATGCATAAATTGGTTGCTGTTTTGCTTCTTTGCCTCCCCCCGACCCTATTTTTGTATTGTGGTATTTCCTATGCAAATGATGGAGCAAACAGCTGTATAGTTGTAGAATGTTTTGAGAGAGAATGAAATGGTTTATATATAAAAGACTTTTTTTTTTTTTTTTTGCAAAATAAAACAAAGTGCCTAATGTGTGTGTGTGCACTCTATGGCTCCTGAGAGGGAAGGGTCTCTGGTTTCACATTATGAGCTGGAAGTCTCTGCAATATTAAGCTAAGACCGTGTGCTCTCCATGGCAGGGGTTGTCTCTTTGGAAAGCACCTAGCAC
Source organism: Nothoprocta perdicaria (assembly GCF_003342845.1). Classification (NCBI taxonomy): domain Eukaryota; kingdom Metazoa; phylum Chordata; class Aves; order Tinamiformes; family Tinamidae; genus Nothoprocta; species Nothoprocta perdicaria. Next base: position 1,551,437 of record NW_020455610.1, read on the forward strand.
TTTTGCTTCCTGCCCTGATGAAAATAATGCGGAGTGATGAGCACTACTTTGTGGTGCTTTTCTGCCATCAAAACATTAAGAGAAGTATGTGGTAAGTGTGGAAGCAATTGCAATAGAGCATCTCCAGGAGTGCGGTAGTGAGTGAAAGGTGCTCGGGTGGTGCACGGGGAGGAGCACAGAGACCCCCGCCTGCCACGCGGATAGAAGCTGTTGCACCCAACTGCACGGTGGCCAGCAGAATTGCCTCCAGCCCCAAAACATTTCTGTGCCGTGTCCTGTAAAACCAAAAGCCTCCTGTCAAAGCAGAGCACAGAGCTCTCCCCCGCGTCGTCTCCCTTTGAGCATTCGTCTCTCCAAAGAGAGAAGTTTGGTTCAATTTAAAAATTCAAGCTAATGTGTCCTCTCAGATCTGGGCTTACATTTGTGTCCTTGCTCTTTCCTTCAAGCTTAAAGAGAACAGTCACACGGGGCTTTTTTTTTTTTTTTTTTTTTTTTCCTTTTAATCAAAATACAACCAATAAACATTTCATTTTGAATTTCATTTGCTTTCTCAACTTGCTAAGTTTTGAAAAATAACTGCCAATTCATTCAAAATTTCTTCTAAAAAAATCTAAATTCTGACTCCTCAATCAGTTCTTAAATTTTTCAGTTCCTTTGCCATAATCAGTTTCCCCTCAGCTGATTTTTCTTTGTTGGTTATCCCATCTATACACATAAAACTGGTTCTACATATCACCTGCTCACTCCTTTTAGAAAATACCTAAGATAGCATTAATAAATGCAACAAGAGTCCTAGTTAATTACCAAGAAACTTTGACTCCCTCTGACATAACTGTGTACAACCGCAAATATGAGGGAGGTGTTTTGGAGAATATGAAGCAGTCATTCCTACAAGCATTACCATAGCATTAGCCCCCTTTTAGATCCAGCAATTAGAAAAAGTGCAGCATTCCCTTGGAGTGTTTCTGTTAGCAGGGAAAATTGGCGATGAAATCGGTAACTGTTTCCACGCTGCTGCTGTAAGAGAGCTCGCCAGAGCTTGTTTTCCAGCATGTGGGATAGAGCAGCGAGCAGTGATGTGCCATGGCACGCAGTGGAAAAGCCCCTTTCCTCAGCCTGAAGGATTCACGTTGGGTCTGGGACTGTTGGTGGGTTTAGTAGCTGCTTCTGGTCTTGTAGAGTGAATCTTCTCTCTCCCTGTGTTTTGTGTCAAGTTCATAGATGAAGCCAGTTCTAGTTTCTGGATTTCTCATGCTTTTAGACCACGAAAAGCCCTTGATTGCACAGTGTGGCCTCCTGCATTGCCTCATACTTGTTTTAGATCTTTCTGTTGCTCAGCTACTTGGTTGCGTAAACCCCCTTAATGGCACCTTCATTTGAATCCTGAATGAAAGGCCATAATTAGACCCATCTATTTCAGCAACATGTAACCTAATATAAACAGAAACATACACAGTAGACCTGTGTACATTATAAAACTGAGGGTAGAGAAGCTTTCTTTACTGGCAACTGCAATAAGTGGTATTAATACAAGAGCCCAACATCACAGCTTATCTTAAAATCTGCAAGAAAAAGTAGTGTCACCATAGCTGGCACACAGTTCATCTAAAGCACTTAGTGCAAAATTCCCCAGGATATTGAGGCAACTGTCAAATTCTGCGCTCAAATTCTCACTTAGTGCTCAAATTATCATTCCGCATGAAGAGGGAAACTCCAGTTGATGAACTGGCTTTTCCAGGGACCGCGTGAACACATTTTTGTCCTCCTTCCTGGGCGCCAAGTTTCTTCCTGTGGTTTTTATATGAGCTTGAGGCCAGCTCCTCCGTAATTGCCCCCATGCCCACATGGGGACCTTGGGGCCTTCATTAACAGGGATCCTTGCAAGGATCCTTGGTTTAATCTGTTCTGTAAGGTGCCGCGAGGCTCCAACGTGCCGTGTAACTGCAATAATGGAGTTTTGCTGTTGACCTTCATAGAACAGAGTCTAGCTCAAGGACTGACTGTTATTCAGAAGAATGTGGTGAATTACTCATATGCTGAATAATGTATCCTGGCACTTGGAGTGTGCTAAGACCGAGGGAATTTATTGGCCACTGTAAGTAGCAGAAGCAGCAGCCCAATGGGGATGCTTTTAATAAAGAGACTTGCCTACTTTGTGTTTGCTTATCCCTCATCTTCATCGCCACTATCCATTAGGTGGTTGTTGTCATCTGATGTGTTCCTAGCACCACAAGTGTCTGTTTTCTGGGATATGTGTTTTGAGCTGGAGCACCAGAGAGCTTTACTGAAGACTAGGCATGAAAATCTACGTAGTCCTATCCATGGGAATAGCGTTCTCAAGGATTTTCTGATCTTGTTATTATGCTTTTTTGAAAATAACTAGTCTTTATATATAAGTACATATGGAAATATATATGAAATGTTTGTGTATGTGTGCTTGTCCATTTGTACATTCAGTTCATGTCTAAATCCTTGATCGTTGCTTTGGAAAATGCTTTATCATGGTAGCTTCCTCAGGTTAGTAGAGGAGTGGAGCAGGGAAGAAAAAATTGAATGGACCTATGTTTCCTCCACAATTTTCCAAACCATTGGGGAAATTTTCTTTTTCCTGCTATGTGTGCTGGAGAAAAATATAATGTCAAAATTCTGTTTCCAAGGAGTTCCTGCTGCCCATCAGCATGAGGCTCCCTTCCAAGCCCTGTGCCATGGTGCAGCTGTAGCTATAGGTGGTCATTGCTGTCATCAAACTACAGAGGAGGGGTTGGAGGAAGAAGCAGGGCAATGACCAGGGGCCTGAGATAAACAACCTGGAAGCACAACAGTCCTCTGGTGCTTCCAACAAATGCCTCTCCATGTCTGTTTTCACTTGTGTGTCTTTCCTTTCTGACCAGGACTCGTGGAAGCGTGAAAGCTCGTGGAAGCGTGACACAGTGTCACATGAACCTGGAGAGAAACCTCCTCCTTGCTGCTCGTTCCCTTTGTGGCCTGAAGAACAGCAGTGCTGCTTGTTTGCTCTCTGCCAGGCTCCCTGCGTGGTGCTGTATAACCGGGGCACATTTCCTTTTTACTGTATGTACAGTGCTTGTGTCAACATATAGGGCACGCTACCACTGTGTGCACAGCGGCGTTCGCACCCAGTGCGCTCTTTCCCGCTCTTTTCTTTTCCTCTCCGAGAAGGGACGAGCGCCTTTTCTTTCCCATGGGACTGAGCAAAGGCATGTGATGCCAAGGGGGATTCTCAGACTTCTGAGGCAGCAACTCAAAAATGTTCAGCTGTTTGGTATGCAGTCATGGGGTTTTCAGCGCGGCTTTTTGTGTTGGCCTTCCCGTTTTCCTGCCTCACTCTGTTTTCCTATAGTAGAGTTAGTTCCACGGTTTCAGCTATAGGAAGCTTTAGGAAAATGTGGTTTGCCTCTTTCTCAAGAACTGAGGAGTCACTGGCTGATTTGCCATCTTTTCTGCCTGGGAAATCAAAGTCTAAAGTCTCTTCTAAATAATATCCCCAAAGGCCATTTCTCTTCCCAGCCTCAGTTGTTGTTTCTGTTTATACTTGCTTTGTTTAGCTGGCTATTGTTATTGTGGTTTGTCATTATTTCCAACCCAATGGGGTGGATCACTAGACCAAGAAAAGGACATAGGCACCCTCAGAGGGACCTGAATCCCAGTCTGCAGGTCAGTACCCTAACAGTGAGGTTGCAGAGTCATGTTCTCCTCGCCCCTCTCTTTGCAATGCCACAAATCTTGTGCTCTCCCCTCATCAGTGGCCTTGCTTCAAGAGGGGGAAAAGCAGAGCCAGGTCTCCTTGCTGCCTCTCTTGCCTTGCTTGAAGGAGGAAAAGCAAAGCTGGGGCCTCCATGCTGCTCCTCTTGCCTCGCTTCAAGAGGGGGAACAGCAAAGCTGGAGGAAAAGCAAAGCCGGGGCCTCCACGCTGCTCCTCTTGCCTCGCTTCAAGAGGGGGAAAAGCAAAGCTGGGGCCTCCTCGCTGCCGCTCTGAAGAGCCCACGGCCTGGCCCTTCACCTGGGAAGGTGGAGATGGCGGCTTGTTGAGGCTGCAGGGGCTGGTGCCATGTTTCCCTTCACGTGTTCTCCGTGTTTTACTTCATGACTCTCACCTAGAGGAGGGCCACCATGGCCAGCCCTGCTTCCAGATGGAGGCTTGGCAAAGGAAAGAGTAGTGTTCAGGGAGGGCCTAATGCAGCGGGGACAGCGCTTATGCCAATAACACCCTCACAGTCTTTAGGCAGGGAAATGCCTAATTTCTGGGTCCTGAGGCGGGGAGTACCAAATTTCTGGGTCCTGGACACGTATCATGTGAGCTGGGTCCATACCAGCCTCAAGACTGAGATTCAGCCACATATATTGGGAAGCACAGCTTTGGGACCTTAAGGAATTTTAAACTCTCTAATTTATCAGCATATAGAGTTTAACCTGTAGGGTTAAACATTAGCAGCACATAGGTTTTCTGGGCTATATGGTTACGCTTCCCTCCCGCCCCCAGGTGTTATTAGCTCCTTTTGGGGGGGTCTGTAGTGATGTTTTGCTGCAGTGAGAACGGGCCATTTGCCACTTTTTTCTCCTTCATGTGTCAGAGCGGGGTTTAAGAAATCTGTTCCTGCGGATGGTGCTGGCACTGGAGCCAGCCTGGAAGTCTGGCAGGAATTGGTGGCTGACCTTGGTGCCTTGGGGGCACCTTGTCCTCCTCAGGGCCTTCCTGAACTGGCTGCTGTGTCTCGGTGAAATCTGGTTTAATTTGAAAAACTGCTGAGTTTAAGCATGGCACAAAAGAAGGCATGAAGTCTGAGTATATTGCTTTCAGGGACCTTTTACAACTAATTTCTAGATTTCCATCTTCTTTAATCCATAGTGTCTCCTGGGGCTAGGGCCATATTTGATCTTTAAGAAGAGGCTTATTTGCCAGATTTGTTCAAATGTACAGCAGTCTCCTAAGAGCAAAATCGGTGAGATTTCTATTGTGGAAGATGCCAGAATTCTTGCAAGATTTAAGCATTTGCTCAGTAAGACCCTTAACATAGTCTGCAGCTTGCCCACCTCAGCCCACCTCTTCCCCTTGGAGGAAGACTCCAGCTCACAAAGAGCTGGTAAGAAAAGGCAAGGGCAATATTTAAAGTGCAATATGCTGGAACTTGAAATCTGTTTGGCTTGTTTTTTGTCCTCACAGTTCTCAGCTAAACAATGAAATAGTGGCAGTCATCTTATACAAATATTTGCATGCTATTGCTGATTTTACCTGTGGCTTCCCCCTCCACCCATCCCCTAAATTAATAAATCGTTGTTTTCCTAACGCTGCATTTAGTTTTTCTCCTGTGCTGTTATCAAACTAGAACTAAGAATCCTTCCTTCTTTGAAGACTCTTAGACAAATGGGTAAGCCAGGCTAAATGTCCCCAGGGGAAAACTTACTTCATTTCTGAAACATTAACAACAGCAATCAAATGAAATGTGAGTATTTTCAGAGTACATACTGTGCCTTAGGACATTTAAGCTAATTTTTTGAATAAAGGAACTTTTCAATAACCTTAAAGAAGCATACCCTGAAAAGACAGAGTTCCGAGTATCAGCTATTTCTGGCATGTACCATCTGCAGAAAAATTAAGCTCAGGGGACCCACATATTCCTCTTTTGTCTTCTTTATAAGATTATTTTGTGTATTTATGTTATTCAGCCTGCAGATGAATGTTCCTTAATTTGCCCGGGACGAGTATTGCTGTTTTGCCATGGCCCCTTAGAGGCACCTCATGCTGTTTCTTCTCATCGCTACTCGCTTGGTCTGTGGTGGGGAACATCAGTGCTCAGGGCACTTGCTGAAGCCTGTGGAGCTACAAGGGCAATGACCCTATCACCAACTTTCAGCTTGTTTCCGTCCTGCAAATATTGCCTGCCACCACTACCATGACATGCGTGGGCTGGTGCACCTTAGCATACCTGGGGAAGCAGCTGGGGCTGCAGTATTTGCTGATACAAACGGAATTTGCTTTATGCTATTTGTGTAACTGTGGGTTTGCGTGGTTTGGCCTCTGCCTGGATGCACACCTGATTTAATTCATTTTCCAGAGCTCAGTGTAGCTGCAGAAAGCTCATACCTGCTGCTCCCCAGATTTGGAGGGTCTTAAAGGCACCAAGGCATTAGAAAAGGGGGACAAATGCTATTTCCCTTGAGTGCCCTGTCCTTGATGTCAAGCATAAACCCTTGAAAATGGACCCTTAGTACTTAATGCAAATAAGCTAATCTTGAAGCCAAGGCAATGCATAAGATGAGTCTGAAGGCAAATATATGATCAGGGAGTCATGTAGTCAGCCTCTTCCTTGCAATGGCATAGTTGTATAAGCATTAACTCTCAAAGGTCATAGCTATGTCTGTAGTGGTAAATTAAGCATGATTGGAATGGTTCTCTGGTGCTGGAGCTGATGGTGAGGGAAAGGGACGCATCCGAACGATCCATCTCTCCTGCCCTCCATGACCAGCACGCAGACTGCCTATTGAGAGCGTCCCCAGCCCATGCCAGCTTCTGGACCGTGTTTGGGAATTGTTTGGGAGAGCTGGCAGAGCCGCCGCTGTGCCAGGCACTGTGCTAACAATTAAACACTGTAGACAATTGCCTGCCAGTGCCTGGGAATGCTCCCCGGCATTCTTTAATTGACCAGTATGGACGGAGCTTTGGAGTTCAGACTTTGGCAGATTCAGCTCAGCTTCCCCCCAACTTTAAAAGGAGAGAAACAAACAAATAGAAAAATGACATTCAGGGGAGCAGTCCTGCTGCATGTGGTCCTTCTTAGAGCCTGAGAAATATGCAAGGACACAAGCTCTATTGATTTGCTTCAAATGACTCTACATTGACAATAGAATAAAGAAAAAAAGCAGAAATGACCCAGAAAATTGTCTTACTATTAAGAAAAAGGAAAATGCTTTTTGTTTTATTTATTTTATTTTACTCTATTTATTTTACTCTACTTCAGTGAAGGACGGATTTTCCTTCCAGAGAACGAAAAAGTCTAGATGGGGAACTAAACTAGGAGTCTCTTCAGGGAGCTGTGCAGAAAATGGGGGAGAAAATGTGAGGGAATGTTCCTTTTTTTTTTTTAAAAAAAAAAAAAAAAAGAGAGAGAGAGAGAAAGAGACAAAAGAAGAGGTCTAATCCTTTTGAAGCCTGTAGTTTTATGAGAGCTTTGTCCTTGGGAGCTGTGCGCCAAAGATGACTAGAGCCGCTTCGGGCTTTGCAAAATTACTACAAACATAAGGTGAGTGGCTTTATCATAAAATTGGAGTGGCCATTAAAACTTCAAAGGAGACGTATGACCTGAATTTTACCTGTCACAGTCTGGAGAATTTATTATAGGAAGATTTGATTCTTTTCTTTAGTTAACAACCTGATACTCACGTGAGGTCATGGGCCAGATTATAGTTTTCATTGGTGGTATGACAGATTAGATGTTAATATTTGATTGCTGATGACTGTGGCAATCTCTAAACCATTGCACAGGTGAGAGTTAAAAGAAAAATAAAAAGAAGGTTCTTGTAGGAATGAGAGAGATATTTCGCATATCTGAATGTGGCCATTGTAATAGCTTTCCATTGACTAATACCTGAAAAGGTTGAGGAATTCAAGACGAAACATCTGAGGGGATGCTGAGGGCTATATTGTCTAGGGGCACCCTCCAGTAGCACCGTTGCCCAATTGCTGGACAAATCTGGAAATAAAAATACCCAAAGAAGGGACACGTACAAAATGGTGAGGAGAGACACTATGATAAACCGTGTTTCCCTGACTATGTCTGTGTGTCTGTGTGTTCTTCTCATCCTTGGTGCTTTCTCTTTTCTGTGCTGGTTGACTCCTCCTAAACTCTTCCCCAAAACACATGTCTTCCTATGACTTCCCTTTTTATCTTCCAGTGATTTCCGATATTGCACTGCCTGTTTCTTTCCCAAGAAGTGCTTTCAATGGACTATTTCAAGGAGAAACTGCTGCATCTGAGACCTTTGGCATCGGAGTCTGTTTGCCTTGCATCTTCGCAGGCAAATAATTACAGCTTCTCAGTGAACATACTTGCCTACAGCTGTATTTGTAAATAACCAGAATCATTTTACTAACATTTGCATGAGACTGAGATGCTTACTGTTTTCAGAGAACATGACAGTAATATTTTAACAGAAATAAACTCAGGTCCTCCATAAAATGGTTATCTGCATGTTCCAAAGTCAGGTAAGTAACGTATTATGCAGTATTTTACCGAGGAAATAAGAGCACTGTGAAGCAATTTGATTCAAAGACACAACATGCTTAGTTAGCTGAGACTAGAGGCAAACGCTAATCCTTACAGCGCTGTGTATATAACATCATAGATCTAGATTCAGATTCAAAGTTGAGATTTAGTGGACTTCAGGTGCCTAATCTCTAATAATGGCAGTGGTAGCCAGCTTTTGCACAACACCCTTGCTGATAGATAGGATACCTTCCCAGGGACAGGGAGGTTCATGAGACCTTTCAGATTAGACCTCCATTGAAGTCATCATCTATGTGGCATCCCTAATTCCCTTGCCCAGACAGGACAAGGTAGTGTACAAGACTCTTTGGAAAGGACGATTTTTATGAAGGGAAAACTGGGCTTGCACCAGCTAAATAATTCAGAAGCCAGTATGTTGAAGTATGGTATGTTGAAGTAAAGTAGAAATGGGTGCAAATCTGAGTAAAAGTTCGAAAGTCTGATGGATGTATGAGGTCCTGCCCCATAGATGTCTTGATCTCAAGTACAAAACTAAGTTGTCTGCAGACATGTTTGTGACAAGACTGGCTCAAACTTCTTACAATATCATGATTAAACTTGGAGATAAGGTTGCCGTCTTTGAAAGCAGAAAACAAACAAACAAACAAACAAAAAAAACCCAAACAATAGCAATATAGAAGTGTAAATCTGTTTCCCTAGCTAAAAGCCAGACCCTCTCCATGACATTCTCTCCTCCACCCCGAATTGCCCAAGAACTGCAAGTTCTCCTGGCCTTTGACCAAGATCTCTCAGTCTAGACCTGATCTAGACCTCTCCTTACCTCCACAGCCACTTGGAAACCCACAAATTGTCCTGTCTCGTTATCTCCCAGTTCTAACTCCATATTATATTGATCATTCGTGGCATGTTCTTTTCTCTTTCCTTTCATCTCCCACCTTGTGTTGTGGTCAGCAGATCTAAGCCCAGAGGGCCTGAGTGTATGGTAGGATGTCTGTCCTAATGGAGGTGTCTTGGTACCCTTTTCTTTTCTAAGACAGTGAGAAATAAACTCAACCTCTTCCTCCTCCATTCCTCCATTGCACTCCCTTGGCTTCCTTGTACCACTACCCCAATTCCCTCTGATAAGAAAAACTCAGGATTAAATTGTTTCACCAATAGCTAACAAGCCAAAGCAAAACTGTCCTGGCTGGTTGGAGACCAGCCAAGGGGCAACTTGGTGGATCATGTGTCACGAGTACTTATAGAAATGAAATGTCACAGTACTCAAATAGAGAAGGAAGATTTTGGTCTCAGGCCACAGGGTGTAAAAAGACTTTATTGGAATCTTTGCTAGTTGAAACTGATCATAAACTACTTATTGCCACTGCTAAAAGGGGCCTGGCAAGCATCTTGCTGGGAAACTTTTTTTTTCAGTTACAAATATATGAACTGCAAACTGAGAATCAGTCTGAGTAAGACTCGTGAAAGCAGATAAACTGTCTGGAGCACCTGGGAAAAAAACTCACTGGAATAAAGTCCAGGGCTAGATTATTTACACGGCAATTTTATTGAAAATCGTCTCTGAAATAAAATATGGAGTGTAACAGCTGCTAGGTATAAGGATGTAATACCACAAAAAGGAGCGCTGGCTTTCAGCATAACATTTCTGAGAAAGTTTATTTCCAGCTTCTATTATCAATATAGAAAGATGCTCTAATAAGGATTCGAATTTTTTTTCTAAGTGTCCAGGAGAATGAGACCTGAAGTATTGTAGAACAGAACTGTGTTTTTAAGAATAAATTGAAAAGCACAAAAACATCTAAGAAGAGTGTCATAGACCAGGTTCAGAAGAACAGAGAAATCCATAAAGCCTTGACCCGTGTTTTTGATACAAAACTAGTAAGTGAGAAGCTCCATATTAGGTATTTCAGGTTAGGCCTAGAAACAAGACAGACTCCACAACACAAATAATCATAAATATATTTAAACTGGGTGAAAAAGTGTTCATAATTCTAGACCGCTATTCTCACCTCTCTGAGAAAGTGCTCCTAGCAAGCACCACACCTAAGCCCATTGAATGTATTTTTGTGGTATATCCTAATGTCCGAATGTGTCCCACGAGTAAGGCAAGGAATAAACCAGCAGCTAACAGTTGTAAAAACTAAGTGCCAGTTGCATCCATCTTCTCTTTGGACATCCGTTTCCTCATACATCCAGTCCCAGCCCTCTCCCAGGACTATCTCACTAACAGAGGTTGCATAGTTGCAATCCCTTGTCAGATCCCAGTCTGCCCCAATGCCTAGTCCATAATCTTTCTTTTTGGCTACTTCATGTCCAGTTTGCCCCTTCCTTCCCTAACCTGTGTCACTCCCAGTGCACTTCCCTTTCCCAAGATTTTGATTTGAAAGCCCTCTATCTCACTGTCTTTTCTTAGACTACCCAGTTTTCCTTTATTCCCAAACTGTTTGTCAGGTTTGTCTCCCTTAGCAAAGTCCTACTGGTTTCTAATCCTCGTTAGGTCATTTGGTTGCTGGCTTCTTCTTTCTCAAGCTCCTTATCTAGATCATATGCCTGTGTTTACACCATTGGATGCACGTGTGCTTCCCAGTTTCCATGTCTGGATATATGTTTAGTCATACCCTGGCTCCATGCTGGTCATGTGTGTTGGATGGAAGCTACAGCATGTTGTAACTGGCCCCTCAGCTCAGATGACCAGGAAACGAAGGCCTCAAGCTATGCTGCAGAGCGAGTAAGTACAGATGCAACCGTTGTTTCCCTGCTCACTGGCTTCCTAGTCCCAGTTTCCATTCCAGTTTTCCATACCTCAGTCATCACTCCCCATCTCCACACCCAGCCAGCGTAGGTTTCTGTTGCCTGTTTTGGGTCCAGCTCATAAAATTTCTCTTCCCGTTGGATCCCATTCTGGACTTCTAATCTGACCTTTATCATCTCTACATTTGAATCACATCTCTGAACCCTCTTCCCGCTGCCTTCTATCTGGCAGCAATCTCACTGTGCACTGGAGAGACCAGTTTCTTTCCCTTGGTTCTCATACCTCTTTCCAGTCCAGACTAGCCCTTAAATCATGAAGAAAATCTGCTCAGTTAGTCTTTGGGGACAGTTAGTGCTTGGGTCCACAAGGGCCAGGCTTCCACCTCTAATCTGAAAGGGATCTTGCAACCAGGTCGTAAGAGGCCTTGCCATAGTGCTCACCTACACATGGGCAAAGGACCTAGTTTCACATCCTCAGTGAGACCAGATTCCCTACACAGGTGATCTAGAAGCAGAGATCAGCCCGGGCCTGCGTGCTGTGCTGGGAACCATACATGTGCAACATGGTCATGCATGGGGACTTATGAAAAGACCAGATGTTCAGTGTCTTTGCAGGGGCTTTACTGCTACAGCCAAACAAGTCTTGGAGCAGGTGCAGGGCTCAAATTTTCTTTTCTCTTTTCCCTTTCCTTTCCTTTTCTTTCTATTCTTTTCCCAGTTGTGGTAGCTTTTCACAGGGGCAGGAAACTAGGCTTACCATTATTTCTAGACTTCTGAGAACTGCCTAGAAAGCATGGGAACAGAAGATTGTTTATAAGAAAAGCTCAAGAAATACTTTACATTCCAAAATGGTCAAAAATATTCTCAGAAGTAGCAGAATCTCCTTCCCCCACAGCTAGAGAAAGACACCTGTAAAATTTCAGACCAAATTGTTAAAGTTTGTTAAAATATAAGCAGCTGAGAACAATCCTACCTCAGCTGGGAAATATCTGCACGTGTGCTCTCAATGGGCTCTAAAGGGTGAGAGAAAGAGATAGAAAGCAGAGAGCAGGGTGGGTAAGGCAGTGCCTGGAGATCTCAAGAGGCCATAACTTTGTGGGGTTTGCACAGTTCTTTACTGTAATTTTCTTTTTGATGTGGCTAGGAAACGAACACAAGCCACCTTCTGTTCCTCTCTCTGGTGTCTCACTGCATAGCCCAGCCTGACTCTGTAGCCCACAGAAGAACCATCTGCCACCGTGCCTCTATTCCTGACGTGCTTATTTCTGAGCTGCCCACTTGCTTTGTGGCTTCATTGCAGCTGCCATTGCCCCAAGAGTCACTGCCTCTATTACTAGCTAACTGCAGCCTACACTCAAGGAGAGGACTATCTACCGTGGTTCATTTTTGTTAGCCCAGGACACAAATGCTTTGACTTTGAGCATACACTCCTACTCTGTGGGGCAGGGTACTTCTGGGAAGCGCTCAGCTTACCGAATTGCTAGGATGTATTTGAATGTATTCTTTAAATGTTGATCTCACCTTCTGGTCATGGCTTGAGGGCAGAGCTCTCAGGATTGCCAGCTGCCCATCCAGGAATGTCACTGGGGTCTGCTCCTCAACCCTTCAGCTCTGTCTTTTGGGTGGTAATTACGATCCCTGACTGAGGTTACTCTCCAAGACCAGCTGGGAGGTGACTGAGGCACCTGCATTTTGCCTCTTTCTAGAGTCAGGATGTGAGTCACAGTGTGAAGGAGGACTCCAGACATACAAGAGTTTCAGTGACTTGCCAAATGTCTGGTGAGGTATGCGGAGGGTTAATTGTTATCTCTTTGGCTTCATAGAGTGTTATCATTGCTAGTTTTATATTTTCCTCCCTTTCCAAATACCTCTCTCCCTCAGATCGTTGTTTTCAGAGTTTTCACACTTCATATTCCTGTGTTGGTTCCTTAACTTCTTTGATGAGTGATTGTTGATGGAGCTGTTGAAGCCTGAAGTCCAAGCTGATGTGTACCAAACACCATGAAACAGCTCAGGTCGTGTACCACATTCAAGTTAACCTAAATCTCAGAAACCAAAAATCTTTCTTAGTCCCCTGGCTGATACCGCCAAGAGGACCCAGGACTTACAGCTCAATCTGTCAGATCAAACCACCCATGATGTACAATCTCTTTGTCCTATGGCTGCATCAACTTCTAGTCAGACTTGAATGGGAAAGGTATTCTTAAGACTGCTTTTGTTTATTTATTTTCAGACGTGCATACCACAAAAATTAGATTAAGGTTTGGATTTTGTCACGGCTGTCTCCTGCAAAGACTGGTTCTGTCTGTAGAAGTAGTTTCTGGAGGGTTTCTTCTATTAATTACATGCTACCACCCACTTATTTCCTTAAGGCAGATTTTGCATCTGTGATTTCCCTATGAAGCCTCCTTCCTTTAAGGTAGTATGTCTCTAAGGTGGGCAAAATGACAGCATAGAAAAAGTTTTTACGATCTGGGGTCAAAATATTTTCCTTCTGCTGCATAAAGTGCAGAGATTGTGCGCCACAGAGCATGAATTTCTCCTGTGCTAATGCTGTAAGCAATTGCAACCTGAGGTCACAGTGGGAGAATGCAAGATTGCCTTGATCCAGCAGTCCCACATTTGTTTGACTTTACATTTGTAAACAGGGAGAAGCTTGAGATAAATACACAACACTAAGGAGACGATAACTTGGAAGTTTGTTAACATAATTTATTTTTTACTGGTTGCATGGCAGAATGGCTGACGCATCCTGCTAAGAGGACAGAGATGTGAGTGAAAGCCTTATGCAGACTACAGATAAAAGTCACTTATTGTTAGCTTCTTGTATATGGACATTAGTAGAGTTTGAGATGGGCGACTGCCTACAAAAAGTGCTTAGATGACATGAGCCTCAAGGCCAGCCACAAACCAACACACTAGTCTTGGTGTAGGTGTTAGTCTTGGAGCACCGGAGCTCTCTGATGACTTAGTGAAGGATATTAGCTCATAGGAAGGATGTTAGTGTGTTAAGCCCAGCGTTGTTCTTGTTTCTTTGAACTCTTCCTCATTTTTAGGAAGAATTGTGGAGACAACAGGTGGATTTGAGAAAAGTACCATTTAAGCTAGAATAATGCAGAATAAAATAATACTGAATTAAACAAAATACCCCATTTGTGTGGTGGGCAGGGATGGTTTGACTTGTCTTTTCCCTTCATGTTTGCCAAAACTCCTTTCTGTGAGTATTTATCCCTCAAATTATATTTCTATATAGAAAAAAAAGCTATTAATTTACTTAAGATCCACTGTCCATCCCCTTCTTCCAGTGAAACCCACACACCCATGAGGGCTCTGCCTTCAGAGCTCTGTTAGAGGCCTCCTTTTCATCTCTCTGTGCTGCTTGTGTAGTGCAAAGCTAGGCAAAAAAACCTTTCCTTAATGGAAGGAAATCCCCTCAGGTAGCATAGAGCTGTTGTTGTGAGTGTGACTCTGCCACCCACTCACTCCTTTTGCATATTAGAGGTTTTGGCAGTGGGATGTGCAGGACAGAACAGCTAGTGCTCCTCTTGCTCCTGGGCCAGCAAAATGTTTGCTACTGGACTGCTGCTCCATGAACAATGGAAACCGCTTGAGAGCTCGGCAGAGCATCTCATGGCTTCAGAGCCGCCTGAGAACCTTCTTTCCTTTCCACCTTTTGCATATTCTGCATGCAAACTGGAGTGAAAGTTCAGTCCTTTCACCTTGAATAAGATGTGGAGAGGAGGGTAAAAACATTTTTCGGCTTTTGACTGATATCTTCACTTCTGTCCCTGCTCTCTTCTCCCCCATGATTGTGTCAGAAGTTTGTTTGGAGTTGCTGTGTTTGGAGTTGCTGTGGTTTAAAAACTGCAAAAGAAATATTCTGCTTTGGCAAAACTTGCATCAGAAGAAGAAAGACCGTTGCAAGATGAATGTCAGCTCATGCTTTGTGACTTTATTTACAAATACAATTCAGGAGTAGAAACTGAATAGAGAAAGGATTTTGACAAATATGTTGAAATAGTCCTCCTTTGAGACAGCTGGCTTTGAATTTTCCAGTTCCCTTTTCCAAATACAATAACTTATGGATGACTTTGTTTTGTTTGCAGATTATTTAGAATGTGCTTCTTAACATATTACATACAGCATCAAAAATTGCACCAAATCACATTGTATGTTACCTGGAGTAACTGTTATTGGAGAATAAAGGTAAACACATACCAGAAATGTGTGAATTATTAGTGTGAGACTATTAATACAGACAGACTTTATCATAATATTAAAACAACTGGGACCTATATCTCCAGTGGCTGCCCTTCCATTCCTCTTGTCCTCAGACTGCACAGCTGGCCTGAGCCGATATAAACATTATTCTGAGTAGCACAAATAGAACTATAAATCCCTACATCAGAATTTTAATGAGCCTAGCATCTCCCTGCTGAAAAATATGCACCCATTAGTCCAAATTTTAAAAGAAGAAAGTATGAATGTAAGTATGCGTGAAACTCACAGCTCGCCCTCACTGAAGCTACACAGAGGCCCCTATGAAAGTTATCGTTGAACAAGATTTTTAGCCCTCCTAAGCACACTAACATGACAGCTTAGGTTGCTAAGAAAGTCTAAATGCTCTTTAAATAAAACTGAAAGGAAGCTGTAGCACCTCTGCTTAACAATAGCAAACAGTTAAAACAGTGAGAGCACTTGACGTTGAAAATTTAATTTTCGTCACCATGTTTTTATCTGAGCTTAGCTCCTACTCTTAGCTGATAAGGAATAACTAATCATGATTTAAGCATTTCTTCAGACCTAGCAACCTGTTGAACAGCTTCTTAATGTGCCTATCAATCACTTGGAGATAAGAATAGTTTGCACTCATAATAGCTAGTTGTAAAAATAAATAGAAGTTACTATAACTAGTTCAATCAACAATGGGATCTTTGAGGTCAGAGTGGAAATAATCAAACAGTAAGCATGAATAGGCTGTAATTTTTCTGATTAACAAATGTTTTGCTTGTCATGTGATCTCAAGAGCTGCTCTTAGCTTCTTAGAAGACTAAAATGCATTCCAGAATGCATGTATTTACATTAAGGGTTAAACAAACGCATGCACATACTGGTGACTTTCTAAAGCTATCTGTGAATATCAAGGCTTTCTTTTTAAAAGTGTCTTCATCCTAAGGTTAATTTCTCAACAGGCCACTCCATAGAGCATCCAGGGCAAAAAGGAGAAATCTACTAGTGGGCAGAAACTACTACAGAATGCAGGCTACAAATTACTGTGGCATAGAAAGCAAACATATTACTCACATCTCTGCCATGGTTGAAAATATAACAGCAAACAGGAACATATTACATCTCAGCACTAGCTGCTGATTAAAGTAGCAGTGCTCATATATAGCGACTAGCTTTGTGAGAGGAATAAGAGCATTATATATATATATATATATGTACATATATCTCTATATACCTCTAAATCTATTACAGTCACTCTCTGAATACTGCAGAAAGATCGACTCTTTTTAATCTAACACAGGTACTATAGGCACCTTCTAGAGGCATATATCTTTGTCAATGATTATATAAAAATCATAAGCCCTTAACTTCAGATATTTTCAGTTGTACCTGTGTATCTAAAATTGTAAACCTAAAGGATGTGAATATAACATTCTTCTGTCCCCAAATGTTGCTAGTGTAAAAGTCCAAGGTCTTCCACTGTGTCCTATGTTAGACAAAGCTAAATATGTCTGGGCACATCCACTGTACTCCTTTATACATGCCTGTGGTAACATACACAACCTGGAAATATCTGTGTTTTTAAAATATACATAATCACAGAGTCATTGAGGTGGAAAGCATCATTGCAAAATCTCCTGTCCTATCTCTGGCTCAAAGCAGAGTTAACTGTGAACTCAAACTGACTCTCTTAGCTTGTCCAGTTGAGTCCTGACAACCTCTAAGCCTGGACCCTGAACAACCTGCTACAAGATTTATCTTCAATGTAATTTTCTTTTCCCTTTTAACCAGTTTAAACTCTCCTGTTTCAATGTGTGGCTATGGTCGCTTGTGTTCCTGCCATAGACTCTTGTGATGTGTAGCTCTCTCCTTGCTGAACTCCCCATGGCGACTGGGACTGCTGTTATGCCCCTCACAGCCATCTATTCTCCAGGCCAAAAAAGTCCTGGTCCTTCAGACTTTACTCACAGAACAAGTGCTCCAAGTGGAATTAAATTGATGTTGGAAATCCATGTGTTGGTAAAAAGCTAACTACAGGATATTTTCTCTATATGTTGGTTATTTCTTCTAAACTTGATTGTTCATTCAATTACACGTAAAGAGACAGCACTTGACAGGTCTCTCAGATATTGCATGGTTCCTTCGTGTTAATCTTCTTCACTGAGGAGGAGAATGGAATTATGTGGCATTTGTATAGTTTAGTTCATCCCAAAATACCATATGGACCTTGGGCCTGATTCTGCGAGGCAAAAAACACAACTTCTCTATGTCTAAGACTTCCCAGAAGCCAGTCCTCTGTTAAATACAAGGATGTTGGCTGCTTAGTGTATTTCAGTATGCAAAAAGAAAGAAAAGAAAAACAGTCAGGAGATGACAGCCACAAAGGAGGGTTTGAAAGGAAATAATTGTTAAAAAGACCATGCAAGAGATCAGATTCACTGATGTCTAGGTAGAGCAGACAGGACTTCAAGTACCACGGAGGCATCTTGAAAAAACTCTTTCTGGAGCAGCAGATTGAGTGGAGTGGAGCTCTATTTACCACACAGGAGCTGATTCAATTTTGTTTAAGGAAAAGAGATGTTCAAAATGAGATGTTGTGAGTACTTATCTATCAGTATCTTTGATGTGTTTTGACTTACCTCTTTTAACTTGATCACAACATAGGAACACAGTAAAAGTAGCTTCCTTAGGAGTTGATTAAAGAAAACAAAATGTGACAAGGAGATGAGTAAATCTTCAGCACTGAAGACGGTTTGACTGGAACTTATCTTTTCAAAGACTGTCCAATTTTTATTTAGGGGCTTGAGATGAAGAATCCTCTTGATCCCTTATTAGATTTTTCCATTTGTTTATGACTCTGATAACTAAAAAAAAACACACCGTGTTTGTTCTTTGAATATCTTCTAAGGATCTGAACATAGCAATTTTTGCAAGTATGTTCATTCAAAGGATCAAAATAGATTTTATGCAAAGTTTCTAAGCTATTATTTAAAGCTTAATTGTGAGAATTTACGTTGGTGTGTGAGTGTGTTTGTGTATTTTATCTAGCTGCCTGCCAATGTTCACATATGCAATGTTTCATAAACTTTGTAAGATCTGAAAGAAAATTAAGTGAAAAACTGAGGAGAAATATAAAAGAATAGCTCTAAAAAGATGTATCCTTTAGAAAACATACTGAGTAAATTTATCAGCATATATAAAAAAATCTCTCAGGTCCCCAGAGAGATAGGTCTAAAAAGGCCTTTACCTCCTATAAATAGACCTCAAGTCCTTAGCTACTTGTAAGTTTTTAACTTTGAAATAATGTATTATTTTGAAAACATTTTTATTTGTTTTTGACACCTCAGTGAGGGGTTGTCTGAGCAGAGCATTTATGACATTTTTGAACTGCAAGTTTAAAAGTTTAGAGCCTTCCTGTAAGTACTGATATTAAGGAAATGGATTAAAGAAGCAAAATATAGAACTTGCTGAACTTGTCTCTATTTTAAGCTAGAAGGATTATATCTGACAAAGCCTTTTGTTTTAAAGTAACCACCTTACCAGGAATGAGAACATATTAGGTTACTTAAAGGGCCACTAACAGCTCAGGGAAATGGAACCTCCTGTTATTTAAGGATGCTTCAGTGTCTGAAGACTCTGTTTTAGGTATCATTTGCTGCTTTGCTCCTGCCCTGTCAGCATGCAGGAACCTTCACCAGGTTCCAAATCTCTCTGAGAAGGCACAGCATAAAAAGGAGAGAAAAGTCCTTTTTCACCCTTGTTAATCTGCTCCACTTTGGAGACCCTGGGGGAGCGAATTTTCTATCCCATTCTAGGATAGGAGAACTGGCATATGGCAGTGGGGAGTGCTGAGGAAAGTTCACTGCACTCTCTTGTAGTTACTCAGCAAGAGGTAGTGAAGAGCATAGGAATGAATCTCAGTCTTCATTTTGATAAGTGATTTTTCCTTTTCCTTTAGGAAAATTCCCCTCCTACCACATGTATGTACTTTTAAATGGTAGGAAAGGTTGCTTAAAGGTTGTTAGGAAGATGGGATGACCTCCCTTGGATAATTTCAGAAATCAACCAACATTTTTATGGAGATTTTTGAGGCATTTTGATGAAAAAAAGGGAGCATTTTTGGAATAGAGTGAGAACCCTAAATCTGAGAAAATACCATTAACAAATAAAACTTTACTTGATCTGGTTATTTTCCCCCTTTATTCCTCCTCTAACTAAAATTGGGGCCTATCTGGTTTAGGTTTTTTGCCAATAGAATGGTGAATCAGGTGCCTAAGCTGAGATGTTTAGTGCCATTTCATTAGCTCTAGAGGTCTAGAGCCACTGCTCAAGCTTCCCAGAACATTTCCATGGGGCTGGCCATAACACAGAACTGGTGGGACATTTTTATCATTTTGAAGGCCGTGAGACACCTCACAGCACCTAGGAAAACAGTGGAGATCAGAGCTTGGTCAACTGAGCTGAGCCCTAGAGGGCTCAAGGCTGTAGACTCCTAAAGGTAGACATGAGCCAAGTGTCCAAACGCCCTGCACGGTCAATGAAGGTTCAGCCAACACAACTGATCAGCCAGGATCAACTGCCATAGATCCTGGAGCTACTTGGCTATGGAAGTCTCCTTCACTACGAGCTAAAGAGCTCTGCGGGCCTCACTGTGCTGACTCTATAGACAATGAGTAACGAGAAAAATGTATTATTACTGCAGTTTTTGTAGAAAAATTTTAAAAGAACTGTTCAGGTTCACCCTAAGCCCTGCAAAAAAAGCCAGGAATGAGTGAGCTGAACTAAACCTGGGACAGACTTTGTTTCTTTATAGCTAGAATAGAAGCTGAATTGATTATTTGAAGTCTTTTTGAAGCTTGGATGCTACCAGAGGAAGGTCTTTCCATGCACCAACTGATGACTGCAGAGATCAGCTCATCTTGCAGTGGTCTGCACTCTCCAAAGGCCTACACAGCAGAGTGAGTCTCATCTCCTCATGTTCCAGCACCTGATTCACCAACACATGCAGCTCCAGTTCTCACTCCTGAACAGTAGTGATGGTCTCGTGGGGAGGGAAAGAGAGGTCGAAGAGCAGCAGGGACTGAAGTTAAAACAATTTTTATTTTGCTAACAAAAAATACAAATGCTGTCCTTGGGAAAAAAAAAGTGCTTTAAAGGTGTGATATTATTTAGATGTCTTGGTTTTCTCCTCATTTTTCAAACTCACTTATGGCAGAGGAGCCAAATGCCTTTCTGCTCATTCATTTCTTGTGGGCTTCTCCATGAATTCTTGGGTGTGTCTCTGACATCTGGACTTCCAAATTGCTTCCAATTCAAGTTTTGTATAGAGTTAAGTGTGCTAGAGTCCTCCTGTCAGGGAGCTTTAAGCAGTCATGGCAGAGGTGTCATCAAGATTATCCACCAAAGTTTGATTTCCTGTTAAAACTGGGAAAAGAAAAATAGATCAGTGAATTTATCAAAATAATTTATGAGTTTTTTTGCAAGGAAGAAATGGCAGTTTTTGCTATGTCTTCAAACACTGGAAAACTGGCGTGTGCAGGCTGTGAAAGCTCTGTGCTTGGTGCAGACTTGTTGGAGCCTTTTCTAGAAGAAAGTACCTGAAATATGACATGATGTCCAAGTCCTACATAGTCCTTTATTAATTTCTCTTTAGAGTAACAGGATTAGGTGCTCTTATAAAACAGTGTAGAGATGCCGGAAATCTGTTAATATACAAAATGTCAGTTAGGTTGTCCTGTTACAGCATTAAGATATATCAATTTGCCTTTTACCAAATGTGAAACACAACTAACAGCTCTCTTGCACATGTAGTAGAAACAGGTTTTGTACTGTTATCTAAGCACTAAACAAATTAGGCATCAAAAGATGGGCCCTGTATGTAAATTTGTCAGGAATAATAGCACCTTTTAGAAAAGCTCAAGCTTTCCGTGTTCCTGGGAGAGCGACTGACACTGTAAAAAATTTTAGCACACATATGATTTTAAATGGCTAGGATAAGAGTGTCAGCACTCCATGCCCAAGAGATTATTTATTTATTTATTTTGAGATCCAAATATTCTTATTTAAGGGTAAAATGGGTGTATGTTTCTATCTGCAGGAGGATAAACTCTGTCACTAAGGTGTATTTTTCTCTCCCTTCTGGCCAATACGTATTGTTCCCAAGGCACAGCAGCACCAGGTATCCCAGAGCTGCAATCTGAGAAGGAAGCTACAGGGAGACGGCAGGTCAGGAAGCTGTGACAAAGGCATATCCAGGACTGGAACTACCTGTTACCAGCTCTAGAAGGCTGATGAGAATACGGATTGTCAGTGGTTGATTTTAATCATCACAGTTTGGACTTCTTTGGAGTACTGGATTGGGGCATATTGTGGCTATTTTTTACCCACAAATTTTCTGATGGCTCTAGAGTAAAAAGTACTTCTTTTATCATGCACATGCATCAGTGCTGCATATTGTGTTATTATTAAACTATGTTAAATTGTGTTTTGACAGTTAGTCTTACTAGAAATCAATAACTTGCTATCCATATATACATCCATACTTTTTATTTGAGATTCCATTTCTGAAACAATTTGTAACTCCTGGCTCACCAAAGAGCTTTCAAGATGTAACTGCAGAGATACTAAAAAATCTAATTGCAGCCTGCACAGCTCAGTCAAACTACACTCTAGGGGTGTCTTTTGTGAATCAGAATGAACTGTGAAGCTTTTGTGGGGTAGGAAGAAAGGATTTTTAAAGAATAATTAAAGTTTATTTCTGTGTGAAATGCCATCCCTGACTAAAACATAAAACATTACATTATTTCCAACCTGTCATCTTGGCTTTGCCTACTCTTACTTAAATAAGAAGAGATGTCAAAAGTATGCAAAATATATGAAATAAGACCAAAAACTAGAGTTGCATGTCTACTTTAATGCTGAATCTTCCCACTTCTAAATTTAAACTAATATTTCCAAAATACATTTGTGAATACATTTCTTCTTAAAAAGCAACAAAAAAAAAAACCCCATATGGATAGGCTTCAAAACTCCCTAATTATATTTGAATCTTGTTACAGTCTGTTAGATAATTGTTTGATCTTTCACTCTTTTAAGTCAGTGTCAAAACTCTTACAGTGTCAAAACTGGTTTTAATAGGTTCAGGACTCAGGCCGAAATAGGGTATTTTAAAAATACAGACTCTTGGCACCATGTTGCATAACATTTCTGAAGGCGTATAATGTTAAAAAGGCTTTTTAGCAAGCAGCAGAGTAAACATCTTTGAAGTTATTTAACTTATCGAGCATATGAATGTACAAGCACACAGTCTCTTTGCCCATTGAGCATTCTTGTAGTTTTAAATGATAAAATTTCAAGTACTGCAAATGTTGATTGAAAAATTAATTTGCTGTCATAATTCTAAATGTCCAAAATTTTCACATAAAATAATCCACAGTTCCCTCCTCCCGTCTATGTTGTAGGAAAAGCTCCATTCTTTATATCCCTACCAGTTTAAACAGCAGTTTATTGTTTTGAAGTGCCGTTTCCTAAGCATAGCTGTCTGTGTGGCTTTTGAAATGTAACTTTCAGCCGAAATAGTTAAGCGTTGATTTGGCATTGGGGTCTCACCATAGCAGTGGACGGCTCTTTCATTACCATGACATGAGACTGAGTCTGCAGCCAGAACCTGCCTTCTTGCAGGCTTAGCATCTTTGTTAGCATCTAATAGGTCACAAAAAGATGTGTTTATAAGGGCATCGCTGTTAGCAATTTGGTGCCTGGAGGAGGTGCAATTTTGCCTTGTGTCTATATTTGGAGTGTCATGCAGCACGTATAAGAGTGCACCTTCCCGCAGTATGGGTGCAAGGTACCTCCGTAAGGGGGAAAAAGGAATCTCCTCTATATTCTTCAGCAGTTTGTACTTCGTGCAGTGCATGGTGTTTGGTTTTAGCAGTGACAAAGCAATCTGGGTTGGATGTGCAGAAATACACTTTGTGTTACCTTTAGATACAGATGTGTATCCCATCCCTTCCCTTTGCCATAAAGATGATCTTACAATTATAATGGATTACAACAAATGAAACCCTGATCCTCACTTTTATTTCATCTCTCCAGCTTGCAATGTGGATGCATGCTGTGTGGCAACTCACTTGAGGAACATGGCAGGTATTCAGTCTATCTGTTCTTGTATTTAATTTATCTTGTTAGTTCCGTGGGGTAAAGACTTAATCCTCATTTAGTTAGATCCTCAGGGGTGTTATATCAAGGGACTTCAATTCTTATTTCTCATAGATTGTTCCAGACTTCTGGGATTCAGATTATGACATCTGACACGAAGAGATCCTAGACAAAGGACATGGACAGATCCAGTACAGTATTTACTAAGAAACAAAGGTATAAATAGTGCATAGGAGATGCATTCACTGGATCTGACTTTATTCCTGGGGTAAGGCAGCATTAGGTGTTATTGCAATCAAGATTTTGAAGTGATAACTGGAACTCTGGGAAAGTTAATAAACAAAGCTTAAAAAATACATTGGGCAAATCAGACTTGCAGGGCTTCCAGGAAATCTATTTTAATGGTAGATGTATTTTTAGCCAAAGATATCTGTACTGAAATCTGGAATCCTTGTGTGTTAAAAGGCTACCTATCAACCTCAAAACATGGTTACCTGCAAGCAGGAATGAGAAATATGGTCAAGAAGTGGTGATGAGAGTGGCTTTGGGCAGGGAATTTTGTCTCCTGGAGTCTAAGTTGCAATCACTAAAAGAACTTCTTGTGTTTGTTTGTGTTTGTTTGCTTGTTTTTGAGGAAAAGAAAGAAAAACCTCTTTTTACAATTTTGCATGCTGTACTTTAAGCTATGACTGAATTGCCTCATTTGAGAGAACATCAGTATGTTGCAGTAACTGAAACACCAAACAGTGTGACAGACCCTTCTGTGGAAAAAGCAGGCAGATTTTCCTGCCCATCTGGCAGTGCTGCCACAGAAGTAGAAGGTGTGTAGTGTTTGGAAGAGGAGGACGTTCAGAATGTCTACATGGCACAAATTGCTGCTTTGCAAAGCCATCACTAAAGAGTAGGAAGTAGTCCATCTTCAGGCAGCTTTCTCCGCAGCCTAATGAATCTGTGTCTTGGCAGGGCTAATTAATCCACGTGAAGTGCTGTGGTAATGTGCCTCTATTGTCTTCACAACCTACATTCCATAGTTTCAAGTCAGGTTGGCTATCCCTGCATTAAATTGCCTTCATGGCTGTGCTGAGAGCATCAAAATACCCTGCAAATGTCAGCATCAGAGCTTGACTCTGCCTGTCCTCCTCAGAGGGGGTTCTCATTGCAGACAGTGGGAACTTAGCCTAAGGAGCCCATGACTGGGCCTTTAAACATTTAAGACCAACGTTTTAAATAATTGACTCTCTAGTTTGCCTCGGGATATTATGATAGTTTTCAAAGGCTGGTTCCAATATAGCAATAAGCCACAACAACGTGTGTGTTAGTATGCAATCGGTGAATGCCTTCAGTGCATTGGCATGGAGCCCTTACCACCCAAGAAGTGATCCAAAGCCTACTGCACTCTGTGGAAAACTTTCTATTGACTTCAGTTGGCTTTGATTTCCATTGACTTCAATGGATCCAGAGATTCCAGTCCCTCGTATGAGAACTATTTGCATAAAATAATCATTGGATAAAATATACAAATGACTCTTGGAACAAGGACCAGCACTTAGGACTCCTCTCCTCAGTGATGGCCTTAATCATTGTGTTACAGAGCCACACTTTTTCTCTCTTGCTCTGTCTCTTTCCCTCGGCCCACAAGTCTGTTTTCCATACGGCCTGGCAACTTTGGAAAAGGGTGACTGGAGCACTCCCTGAGGTCTTGGAAGATGGGCAGCTGAACCTCTCCAGATGGGAAAAAATGTTAACTCCATATCACGTAGTCTTGGTGAGTGGCCTAGCCCTGAATTATTGTATACAGCATGTGTGTTGGCAGCTTTCCTTTGGCTATGTTTTACAAAAAAAGTGGTATGAGCCATTCTGTTGCATGGAGACAGCTGCCGGATAGTGTGTGGGATGCCTTAGAAAAGCCCAGTGGACCAAGATTCTTCCAGTTTTGGACCCCAGCAAAGCTGAGGGGTGAGTAGATGCCAAACTTCTCAACTCTGCCATGAGGAAAACCATTCTGCCCCCACAAAGAGACAGGATTCTGGGTATGTGGAGAACTTCCTAAGGTAGGAAGGCAAGAATGTGCAGAAATGAGGCACCCACTGGGGCACTGCTACATGAGAGGCTTAAGGAGAGCGGGCTTGGATGGAGGTGCTCCCATTCTGGGAACTTCACAAGCTTCTCCCAGTCCTGGCCCCAGTGACTCATCATCAGGACACTCAGCACTGTACAAAAACACACTAAGCCTTGTCGAAGCTATCTCATGCTTTTAAGTTAGTACCTATTGCCATAAATAATGTCTGACTACACATTCAGTTTTGCTTAAGAAGAAGCCTGTTGAAGAAAAGTGAGGTGAAAACCTAAGGTTTTGATTCCAGAGGAAACCTCCTAGATTCAGGATTACCAGGAACTTTTATTCAGCTGTTACTCCAACACTGGAATTCATTTGTATTGTGGAATGGGAGCTTCTTTGTGAGTAAACTCTGGTAATTGGTGCTACAAGTGTTATAAAAATGATGATAAGATCTGAGGTTATAGGAAGGTGGTAACCATTACAAGTGGTGTTATGATAAAGTGTTTCCAAGGTCAGCCTAGTAAAACTATCCCTGTAGCAAAGGGATTAAAATGCTCAGAATTCTTTAATCAGTATCCTGACAGAGTGGTAATTTAATGGACATATTTCTGATATACAGATGAGGGTTTTTTTTCAAATCAGTTATGTGTCTGTTTCGTTTATGGGCATAATGATTAACAGAGGGGTAAGTATCTAATGGAGTGTCTATTTAGATAATGTGCAGTTAACAATTAACATCTAGTTAGTAGTAGTTAATTTATACTTTTTAATTAAATACGCACTCTCAAATGAAAGCAGAGCAAACTTCAACAATGCAAAGTACTACTGTATTAGTGTATAGCCAGCTTGGACAATGATGGTAATTATATGCCAAATGTTGATAATCTTGCTCATATCCAGGAGTTATTTGTCCCCTCAGTAACCTCAGAGGATATTTCCACATATCACCTTAAGATGCTCCCTGAAGCTGTGCTCAAGTCTGCATGCACTAAGACCACATGCACCAAGGATGCATCTTTACTTGCAAATGATGCATCTCAGCTTGTAAATTAAATGGTGCCAAAGCAGTGGAATTTGAATGGTTACTGTGTCGGCTGACTTGTTTTTGGTAAACACTGTGAGTGGAGGCTGGAAGGCACCTTGCACAGCACGAGGGACTCCCTCTCCATGCCTGGTCCCGGTATGCCTGGAGGACAGGTCCCTGGAGAGCCCGCCAGGGAGCTGTGCAGTGCTTGGCTAGGTGCACCTTGGCACTGAGCGTGCAGACTGCCTGCAAGCCTTCCAGTGCCAACGGGAAGCTCAGGGAGAGCCCTGGCTCCTCCTTGGCCCTGTGGGCATCCCCCATAGTGCCAGGAGGTACTGCTGGAGCAATAGCACCAGGAGTATGCAAGGGCTCTGCCCTTTCCTGTGCTGCAAACGTTGAGTAGTAGAAACTTGAGCACCAGAAACATAAGAATTTGGAGGCCCTTCAAAATAGAGCCCAGGTGCATCCATTGCACCCTCTAGTAGCATACCTGGATATCGATTGCTAGTCCAGACCAGTGTGTTCAGAGCATTCACTCATCTGTGAAAAGTCATTTGTGACCATGACTCTACAGAACTGAGCCTGAGGTAACCAAACCAAATATTGTCTCTTACTTAAAGCGGTATATAAATAAAAATATATAACATATATATATAATACTGACATGTAACAACTGTTGACAGAGCAGGTTCTAATGCTGTTGTTAAATTGCACTGAGTAGTTAATCAGTGGCCCTATTTTATTGTTTTTGACATCGTTTTCTACGGGTTGAAGAAGTTTACCTTTATAAGAAGCAGAAAGTTGACAGATATAGTAGATAATTCTGTTATGCCTGCTTGGAAATGATTAATGCTAAACTTCTGAACAGGTCTGCCTTGAAAAGGAAATGTCACCTGTTCAAACGCAGCTTTGTATGTTCTCTTGCGGTAATGTATTCAGTGCTTATCAACATGCTGATCTGCTGGTAGTTTCAGGGAGTAAATGTGAGTTTCAGCAAATGAAGCCTGATCCTGCAGGTGCATGTTCAGGCAAAACTACCATTAGTTTTAATGAGAGTTTGTCTTATTCAGAAGTGTAGGATCAAGCTAGCAAGAGGGTAAATGAAAACTGTGAGCACAAGGGTGGGGTTTTGTTATGTGGAGTGTATTGATGTACCTTTGAAAACTACATCCAAAGCTGCTTGGAGTTTGGTTGATTTTTTCATGCAAAATCAGTCATTGGAACATTTTTATGATTTATTAAATTCTCGTTTATTTCCCTCCATTCGCTGCTTAATAAAAGGTCTACAGCTGTTTGTACTTCCATTTGACAGAAGTGGACCCTTATTCTGCAGAGTGCTTAGGAGCTTTCAGTATGTGAGCAGTATCATCTGACTGCAATGGGCTATCTGTGGACATGTGCAAGCAGCCAAATTTTCATAAGTACTTAAGTGCCTAAAAATGTAGATGTGGTTCAATAAGATTTTAAAAGATGTCTAAACATGTTCCTAACACCCTCTGTAGTGATTTCTGTAGTACTCCAGGTAGTAATTAGAGAAAAACCAATGTAGAGCCCACATGTACAGTAACATACTTAAGCAAATTGCAGTTTCTGTAGTGTGGGGAATTAGGAGAAGCAGGTTAAATTTACCAGGAATGCCAGGACTAGAGAAAGACTGAGTGATTGCAGTGCTTCATTATCATTTCCTCTCTAGAATTAAATTAACCATTTGCAGTTCTTAATATTGCTGCGCTCCCTCTCAGACCTACAGGGATCTCATTGCTTCTGCCTCTATACAAAATCAAAAGGTTTATGGTCCATCAAAGTCGAAGGACTTCAACTGTATGTTCTGTTTTTGAATTGTCCACAAACTGTTCATGTTTTCCATGAATTTGCCCATTGTTCAAATTTGTATGAAATGTATTTTCTGGGAAGAGCCTACCAATTAACTAACCAAGGAACCAAAGACTGGGGCCAAAGGGCCAGATTTTCAAGTACACACTGGGGAGAGTTCTGTTTATACATATTTCATGGGAGGGGTTATAATTTCAAAAATAATTGTGGTGGTTTGGAATTTGTAAATGCTTTGGGTGGATATTGTTACATATTAAGTTTTTGAAGTAACTAGCATTCAAATGACATTCTTAGTCATTTAACTATTCAGTATTTGAACTTCTTCTTAGAATGTTGTTTGACAAATACCAACACCATGGAAACTGTAATATTTATGTACTAATCGAATACAAATAGAACATTTCCCCTACACTTATCTTTGTATCAAGTAGACAGTTCCTCATTCCAGTATTTGTATCTCTATATATCTCTGTCTGTCTGTCTATCTATCTACGTATCCATCCATCCATCCATCCATCCATCCATCCATCCATCCATCATGTATCTCTCTGTCTATCTGTTCACCTACATATCTCTTTTAATTATACCATATAGAATTCACATTGGATATTAGAGGAATCCTCTCAGTAGCAGTTTTGTTCTCCTCACTTGGTTCATTAATGAGTTAGTATATCAAATACTCAGTTTGAACCTATATTTGAGTTTGACGCAACTGAAACTGCAATTCAATATGTCACTTTTTCCTTGTAAGTAGGTATGTTGTCCAGGTTTCTGAAGATCTACATATTTTTACTCTGTTCAGTTTTAAGCTGGATACATGGATGTTTTAAATGAGATCAGTTGAGTGTTTCTTATGAAGAAATTTGAAGTCATTAAGGTATTGCTGTTGCGGTATTTGACTCTACTGAACATTGTGAAACGCATTGAGTTAAAAGAACGCAAAAAAAAAAAAAAGAAAAGATGACAGTGTGTTGATTGTTGTTTAGAATCATTTAAAAAACTGTTTGAATCTCTTTCCAGTTAGGATGTATCTATGCTTCTGTCGAAGGTATCACTGTAGCTCGTGTTAGTAGTCCCACACTAGCTGTAAATCAGCTATGGGAGCAGCTGCAGCAGTATGGGGCTCAGCCCGGTCAACCACACAAGCATTTATGTGACTTAGCTATGCTGCACTACACTTGTCCTAAACTGTACTAAACAAAACAAAACTGCTAAATTTACTGATGTAGCCACCAACACTCAGTCTGTTAGTTTGCAATGGCAGTCACCTAGTTTACAGTTAGCTCTTTTCTTCTTCAAAAGCTGCCTTCGTACCTTCAGTTGCCACACTGGGGACTATACTAGAAGTGTCCCCAAGGAGGTACATAAGTAACAGGCAGCTTCATCTTCCATCCTGCTGTAACACTGGACAAAACCATACGTGCCAAGCTGACACACCCTATTGTAGGAATAGGGATCATTAGGCAAAGATAAATGATCATGCATCTTACACATGAATAAAGTTCTCTCTTTATCAGCTTAAAATGCAATGCCTCTCACTGATCTGCAAAAATAAAATTGCACTTTACAAAGAGCCCCTGAGCAAGAACCTTATTATGTTACCTGCCAGGTA
This sequence comes from Nothoprocta perdicaria, assembly GCF_003342845.1. Lineage (NCBI taxonomy): Eukaryota > Metazoa > Chordata > Aves > Tinamiformes > Tinamidae > Nothoprocta > Nothoprocta perdicaria. The sequence goes on from NW_020455610.1 coordinate 1,581,343, forward strand.
CTGAAGTGTAATTCCAGATACTGATTAAAGCACAAACTAGAAAATGTTTTTTGTTTGACAATAGTCTCCATAATAATGCCCGGACCTTTTTGCTTCCTCTCTTGTTTTGTGTACCACTACAGACCTAGAGTAAACAGAAACATGAGCTTTCATTGCCTTGTATTCAAGCAGCTGCAATAAAAACTGCTAATGGAAGTGGAGGAAAGAAGAGGAAAAAGATCAAATGCCCTTAAAGATATTTACACAACAAAAGAGTTTGGGGTCCATAAGATACTACTCTGATGTTATGTTGAAGAAGTGAAAAAGAAACTGCACTTTCAGGAAATTTAGTGACAAGATTAGGTGGGAATATAATTATGACTTGCCTGCCCTTTATACAAACAAGTCATATGACAAATGCCAAAGCAAATAGTTTGTGAGTGAAGCATAATTTTTATTCATTTTCTGTCTGATTAGAGCTCTTCATACATATTTGTAGTATGAATCTCTTTATTCTGAAGGGTTTATTTAGAATGTGGGAGGTCTATTAAATCACTGATAAGGAAAGTTCAGACACTTATTTTAGGAGTTGCTTTACTTTAGAATTTTATTTTAAATGTAGGGATTATTGCATGATTCAATGTGAAAAAAAAAACAGTTGTAAGGTACACATTTCCTTCTTTGAGTGAATAATCAGCCTAATGAAGGGTGGGGAAACAGCAGATATTTGAGAGACCTTTTTGACACTGTGTCTCATGATGAACAATCTAAAGAAATGTGGTCTATGGGAAATAGCTGGGAAGTAGAACCACCTTAAAAATCATTCTCAAAGAAGAATTGTCAGAGATACAGTGGAAAACTGCAAAGTTCTTCCAAGAGGAGTCATTGCAGGCTTTAGTGTTACTCTCTATGTATTTTCACTAGAGTACAGATGATAGACTGGAAATACAGACATATACTTAATATTGAATCAATGAGGAGGTGCTCAAGCCCTTTGGAGGGCAGGTTAAGCACTCAAAGGGGCAAACTGTAGTACTGGTGTGAAAGTCACAGAATGAAATTCAGTGAGGCCAAATGCAGAAAACTATAGTTTAGAAGAAAGAATTGAACATACAAATAAAATGGAGAATAACGAGAGAGCAAACAATGCAGCAAGAAGGGCTTTGGAGGTTATGGTGAAACCCAGATAGGAGTCAAGAAAATGGTGCTACTGTGAACATGCAATTCAGCATGATGTGACCAAAGATGTCATATGTAAATGGTGAGAGGCAACTCTTAGCACTACTCAGTACTGGTGAAACCTCAGTTGTGTCCAGATTTGACAACCTTGCCTTGAGAAGGATGTAGACAAACTCCAGCTGAAAGTAGGGATTTGGAAAGCATGACATACAAAAGAAGAGCCATAGAAATATGGGCTCTAAAAAGAAAAGATCGAGGTGGGAACATAATAACAGTTCACAACAGTAAGACCACTGAGAAAAGTTAGATTCATTTGAGAGAACTGATTACTCTCCTTTGTCAGAGGCTTTTAAGGATGGGTCCAACAAGCATTTGTAAGAATGATTTGGAGATGCTCACTTCATCTCAGAAAACACCTGATTTCCAGACTTAGATTAATTTGATTTTTTGGCCTACAATGTAAGATTGAATTGGAAAACAAAAATCTATTCTTTGATAGATAAGCTTTATCTTAGACAGGTTATTAAGAAATGTTTGGGGAGCTTTATTTTTAGTGTGTCACACTACCATTAGTTTTCATAGGAAGAGGATCTTCTATTTCTGAGGTAGGTGCTTTTTTGTCCATGATGATTTTCATGAGTATTCAAGTTAACATTTTAAGAGATCTTTTATAAATCAGACGTATGTTTCAAAGACTCTAATATAGGTATTTTTGGATGTAAAATACCTCTTTTTAATCTGTTTCCTCACAGTTAATTGCCGAGAGTAATATGTCAACGCAGCTATCACAGTGATTCTGATCTTTGATTTTAATGTATATAATGATATTTAATTTTATAATACATCATACTTTACACTTTTTATCTGGAAATTGTATAGAGTTTCTTCAGTTTTCAAGCCATATCTCAATTTATTTTTCCTCCACTGTTGCTAATATCAGCTTTGTTTCATTTGCCTCAGTTTGTAACATTTTTTTTTTTTTGGTGCACTTTCCCTTTAAAAATACACTAATCTACAAATACTGACCTCTGGATGCTACCTTCAGTACAACCACTGAGACAAGATTACGAGAATAATTGACTTTTCTGTAATCTTGATAACATTTTGTTATCATTTAAAAATCATCTTGGGTAGATTGAAAATAGAATGTTCCATGAAGACTTCAAACTGAATTAAGTATTCTATTGGAAAGAAAACCTTATCTATTTTTGTAGAAAAGGAAATAGAGAGAGTTTTGTTTTATAAAAAAACTGCAAATGTGAAGTTCATTTTGACTGGACTCAAATTAACAATTTTAACAGCTTTAAACGAAAAACAGTTGTATCCAACATTAGTGCTCTCTATAATGTCCTTTTGTTAGTAGAACAGAAATACATAATTTAATCACTGATAGAGTACAAAGTTATGCTGATCATAATGCATGCTCTGTTTTACAGAGAGCTAAGTGATAAACTGTGCACTTTATGGCATGCAGAAGGAGCAGACAGACGTTGCTGTGCTTGACCCTAGTTTATCGTGTTATTCACAGCAGAGTTGTGAGACAGAGGAGGTTCTGCAATCACAGGATGGGATTTTTTGTTTTTAACTTAGGGTTCGGTTAGGATTTTTGTGCCTTCTTTGTGGGCAGCACATTGATATGCACAGTAGAGTTTGCCAATAAGCACAAATATAATGAGCGTTCACCTTGACTGCACTAGTGAGATGCCTGGGTCTGCTCTCCTCCCACTTGTGTGGATGGCTGCAGGCCCTGAGGAAAGAAGTTCCAGACCAGAGGCAGCCCATGGGCCACAGATTCCCAGCCCTACTGGGAAGGGAAGCCTGCCTGTGGAGTGACAATGGCAACAGAGGAAAGGTTGCAGCCCTGGGCAATGAACAAGGCAAGCAGTTTGGCAACGTGGTTCAGCAAATCTCTGACAAGTGAGGTCATGCGAGTGAAGCCACCCCAGACATGTGAAAGCTACCGATAGATCATGGGTGGGCATTTCCTCACCTTTTGGTTTCATGCAGTCAGCAGGACTGTGTGCAATCCTTCTTTTGTCAAATGAAATTTTACCTGGAATTCCACTTCCACTCCACCAGCGTGAACTTGACTCTTCCTTGGGGAAGAGTTCATGTGCTGTTTCCCACACCTGCAGGGATTTCAGCAGAGCTGCTCATTATCCAGGAGCCTCGTCTGGGAAGGTGTGCATACACCAAGGATGCACCTACTGTGGTTATGTTCCGTTTGAGGTGAGGGAGGTGGATTTGCTTGCCTGGTATATACAACTCATTTTCCTTGTGGTAATGGGTGAACAGCTTTTTCTTGCTCATGGCTTTTCTTCATGGAACATGCAATACTGCACAAATGTTATATGTATTTACCCAGCCTGTAGGGCACTATATTGCAGTTTCTTTCTTTAGATTTCTTTGAAGTCAATGAAGTAGGTCTGCTTTTGAAAGTGCATTGGTTGGGATCCACTCCATATTAATATTGTGTGTACCCTAATAATGCACACTGAATTAAAGCAGAGCCAGACCTAAAGAATACATTAACCAGTCATGAAGAGACCTTTCATTTTTTGAATGTATTTTTCTGAAGTTGTTTATCCTGAAAATTTAGCAAAAAAATAAAATCTGCTAACAAGTTTTAATGCAATCTTGTTAGATTATTGCCTTGAGTAAAGGGAAATAAATGATCATTATAATTTCTGGCTGAAAGTTAAGAGAGATTGTTTCACTCTTTTCAAAATAAAGGAATGCTTTACCTGACACTAGGCAGATGGCTGCAGTCATGGTCTGACTCAACAGAACACAAAAAAATATGCACTTAGTGATAAAAGCTATCCAGACTGGAGCATTTAGCTGATGTAGGCATGTTGATATCCTACATAGCTCCTAGAATGGATATAACTTACACTAGCGATGGGTTTCTCTTTGTAAACATGGTTTAATCCTGCTCCCTGCCACCTCCAACAAGAAGCAAGCTAATAAAGCTAATAAAGTACAGCTTTCCTAACAAGAATAGTCTTCTTCCTGGTCTACAGCTAGTACAGATATACCCGTGCATAGTCCCACTTGTCAAAGACTGCAGACCAGTGACCTATCTGCTCCAGCAGAAATTCAAAGTTCACACCAAGCCCTGTGTTTTCCAAGTAAGAGTATGATGTTGCAGTCTCATGTTCTGACATAGCATTAAGGACACATGGAGGGGAAAGTTCCACCTTGAAAATAGGTGAAGAGGCTTGACAAGACAGATGAGGGGCTGGAAACAGGGATTTGACCAAAGGAAGATGTGAGATCAAGGACCAAAACTTCCCATTCAGGCATTCATAGAGAAGCACGTATAATTTGTATGACAAAGCACGTATAAATCATGAGCAAGTACTACAGGACAGGGTTCTCATAAACACTCTTCATCATTGAGAGGCAGACACATAGTCCTACTGCTGGGCTACTATTTAATGTACTTTCCACATTGTGTCAGCAATGAATTGCTTCTCACATGTCTTTCCTGTTCGTGTATTCTGTCTTCTTTTTCCCAATCCCTCCCTCAAAGTTATATGTTTTACACACTCCCCTAATCTCATGAGCAGTGAAAATTAACATTTATCCCTGTGGCATAGACAACTTGAGCAGTTACAATCTCTCCTTAAATATTAGAGTCTTTCTGCTATTTTGTTGACATGCACTTTGGTTACATATTCAGAGAAGATGTTCAGATAAATCCTTGAAACTGGTAAAACGTAGTGGTCTCTGAACTATAATACCCCATGCTTCTGAGACAGTATTGGAAGGCAAGACTGAATTCTGCCCTTGGTTTCCTCATTTGGATTCATCCAGCTGCATCTGGCCTTGCTTACCAAATACTTTTAATATACCCTGAGCAATTATGATGGCGAGTCTGAGACCATTCTTCATACTCCTGCAGTCTTTTACTGACAGTTGGGTGGAGATATGGTGCAGCTTTCTCCATGTTATACTTTGCTAACTGTAGTAAATCTCAGCTAACAAGCATAAATATTTTCTAATTCAAATGTTTGTCGCTGAAATTTTGAACAGAAACAAAGAGGATTCATTCCAGCACTGGCTCAGGTTGGTGCTCTCTAGCTGCATCTGTATTAGCAGCTTAGCACTCTGGAGCAGTTATTACTTAGGTGCAAATTTGCATTGTGTTTATGCTTGGAGTCACGCAGCACTCTGGGAACTGAGGTTCATGTCAGGACCCAGATCTCCATCCAGAGCACCCACTAGCAGTGTGGGTGCAAGGTACCTCTTTAAGGGGAAAGAACATCTTTGACGAGCCCTCCAGTATTCTGCACTCTATGCAAGACCACAAATCTGTTAGTAGTGGCTAACCATGCCATGACTGAACAGAAATCTGTTTTGCATTGCCTGCTTTTGAAGAACTTCTTCTATGTCAGATCTGTCTTCTTTGCCTTCTTTTTCTTATCTCTTTTAAAAGTGGAATATGTTCTTTTTCCTGGTCTCTGCCTTTCATGAATAATGTGCAATGTGCACCTATGATATGCAACTAGCATGAACTTCATTGCCAGAAGGGGCATAATGTGGGCATAGGTCCACAATGTTATAGTCCTCCTGTAACAAACTGCAGCAAATCAAGCCCCGATCCTTCCTTTTGGACCTCAACTATAGCTAATATAGGTACAACCCTTGGGAATGCTTTCTGTTTTGTCCATGCTGCATCACAATCCAAAAAAACCACCAACAACTCAGTGTTGCCAGAAAAATGAAAAGGACCACAAAATGTATGCTTGATACCAAAGCATCATTTCTTTGATAACAGCCACCTTGACTACAAAGAACTAATCTCTCTTTATTAATGGTGTTAGATTATAGATGAAATCCAATCCCTGTATTTTGACTAACTTCAAAATGCATCTGCACAACTCTGATGGTTGTTAAAACACCTTCTACTCTAACTCTCAAGCTGTATTTCAGATACTTTTGCAGGATTTTTACAGCAGACCTCTCATCTTTACCTCTCATCTTTACCTTCTTTTTTTCACCTCTCACACAACAGAACCTGCCCTTTTCCCTGGCCACAGTCTTCTGGAATAGACTCTGGATTAGAATAATAGGATACCACTAATACCTCTGTGCACAGACCTTGGACTGAGTGATTTAGCCCCTAACTGCTGCTTAACCAAGTTTGACACATGTAGAAGAACATCTCTCCAAGAGCTTTTTTGCCTGATTGAAATCAGTCAGGTATTATTTATGAAAAGATATATAATCAGCAAATAAATGGTTAAGATAGTAAAATATTTGTCTGCTTCCACCTAAGCCACAGTCCTCCCTTGAACATTTTCTGTGCCTTCCCCTCAGTGCTATGCCACTTCTTCTGTACTACAGGACAGAGACATCTAGCAGTGAGTGCATGGTTTCCATTCTTTCTACACCAGGCAAAGATTTTTAACATTTATTTCATCCCAACTGTGAAAAATACATCTATAATCTGTCTGGAGACAAGTGGTAGACTTTTGTCTATTAGCGGTCCTGGTTCTTAAAGAATCCTAGCTATCCTCTCTGCAATCTTTGTTTCTGTCATGATTCACTTTGGTATTTGTTTTTCTTAACAGTCTCCTTTAATCCTGTATAATCGGTCAAAAACAACTGAATGGATAAAATGACATACTGATGATAGTCACGAAAATAATGGAGATATCTCACTCTTTGCAACAACCAAATGAATACGAAGTGCTTCACAGACTTCAACCTTACAATGTGGATGTTACACAAGTAAAAATAAATGCACACACCCATAAAACTTGTAAAACTGGCTGCTGAAGCTACACATAGTTCCTTGTGTTCATTAAAATTCTATCTTTATTGAGCTTATCTTGATTGGCATGCAGATCAAAGTGAAAAAGTAATAAATAAAAGAATATATATAATGGAATCCATGGAAAGAAGCTATTCAGAAGATAATTCCAGTAAGTAAATTGCATGGCAGAATTAAAAACAACAGTGCACAGGCATTTGAAATGTAACACGTCATATACTGTTGAAGGGCCAGATCCTGAGGCCATTACTCACTTGCGTAGACACACTGACTTCGAAAGAATTACTCACACTGAGTAAATATAGTTGGAGTACAACTAAACAGGAGAGTATTAGCTCTTTTTAGCGAAACTGTGTGTCTAAATAGCAGCATTAGGTGAGCACAGTCCAATGGACAATTCCCGATTTGGTCGGTAATGACATTTCCAAGTCATTCCATGAGACATGGTAAATGCTCTTATGGAGTAAAGGATTCTCAGCTGAATGTAAGGTGAGCCTCTCAAATAAGCATAAATCGAATAAAAGAATTTAACCCATGTTTTGCTTCAGTTGTGCTTACTTGTGCTTCTTATGAAAGAACTTTTCTTATCTACTCTAGCTCCAGCCGGACCAGCTCTGCCCATGCATGGAGAAGTGAGCTGAGTCAGCCTTCTTTTATCCATTATTAAGCAAATAGTTGCACTCTACCAAACTGAGACCCACATTTCCATAGCAGAAGTTTTATGGTTCTGTAATGTACAGAGAAAGAATAGTTTAACTTTCAGATGCCAAGGATGAATTTTCAGGACCAGGAAAAAAAAAATAAAAACTCACGTTAAACTGCTAAGTAGATTATTTTGACGCATTTAAACAAACATAAAACCTCTTGCCATCATTTTATTGGATTTTTTCTTGTCATAGTTACATGAAGTGAGGAAAGAAATGATCTATAGAATTAGTCACAGAAGGTGGACAACACAGAAACTAGAAGACAGAGTCTAAACATCACAAGATTTTGAATAACATGAGTTCAACTCAGATTGTTAGGGACAAAACGTGTAGGAAAAAGCTTGACAAAGGAGAAACTTAGGAGAAAGATCTCTTACATAAATTTAGAAACCTAACTGCCATCAGTGTTTGCTGTTTCCTTCTTCTGTTTGAGCATTGGGAATCAACAAAAAGATCCATGCTTGCCAGATTTTGCTTTTCTGGAAAATAAAACTGAGGGAAAATTTCTCCCACTTTGGTCTTTCATCCCTTTCATGTTTGAGCATTCTTGTTGAGTACTCAGTATTACCAAGAATTAGCCAGGCTGTTGTACCATAAGGATGAGTTTCAACAGAGAAAAACATTTGTCTGTGGTTACAGACTGGCTCTCTGGGAAAAAAAAAAGACAGAAGAAAACAGCTCAGGAACTGGTTGTGGCAGTACATTGTACTGGAGCTTCTGAAAGCAAAGCATAAAGCTAAGTTTGCCTACCCCTCGTCTGCCTACCATTGCCTAGAGTGTTTTCCCAGGTCTCAGCTAGTTTATAACATACAGTTACCTGAAGTCATGTGAAAGTGTTTTCAACCAGCCTAGTGAATTATTGGCAGCCACTTCTGCTTTACATTAAAAAATATTTCACACTGTTTTGAAGTTGTGTTGTCTGTGTCCCCTTCTTCAAAACATTATTAAAAAATTTGAGCCCAATCTGCTACCACATCAGCGAGATTTTATGCTAATATGACTCCATTGTTCCCAACAACATTATATCCATGTATTGTTTTGGAGTAAAACTCTGCAGGGAATCAGTCCACTTTGCTCCTTTCTTCTATGTTTCCCCTTGCCACCATGAGAGATTCAGGGAAATTTTTCCACATCTAAGAGCTCTGCAAGTAAGCAGTGGGAGATGCTGGCACCAATAAAACTCTGACAAGCATCTCAGAAAATAGTCAGAGATTATGATGCCTGTAGTACTTGAAAAATGCCACCCAGGTTATTTGAATTTTTTTTTTCCCTGATCTCTCTTATATTTTATGAGCAAAACTCTATCTGATTCCAATAGCTGACCAGAGCCTTTGCTTTATATGAAAGTGCCTCTCTTAGCTCACTGAAGCTCTTAACTAACTGACATGAAGTTCTCTGCGTGATGTGGGCTTCAGGCCATCCTCAGCACAATCGGTCTTCGTCAAGCTGAAACTTGCTGTGTTTAGGCAGGTTGGGATTTCTAAACAGGTTGTTCAGCCCTATTTTCTATGCTCAGTTGCCCAAGGAATTGTTTTCTTCCAAGAGCAACAACCAAGTATTTGGCTTACAAAGCTTTTGAAAGAGCCTCTTATTTTGAGAGATTTTTCTAGCCTTGAAATGGGCAGTTCCACTGCAAAGGCGAATAGCTTTTAAAAATGGAAGTGGCCCTACAAGTTCTGAAGGATGGGCAGGATGTTATTTCTTGCTTTTCTCCTGAATTTGTGACCTTTCAGGTATGCACAACACGGCAGCCATTTGATGGGATTTGGCAGTCTAGCTGAGGACACTTCAGGATTCTGAGGAAAGATTCATCTTTGAATGTTAACACTTAATTACATTCATAATATGTCCATGTTTTGATAAGGCTTAGAGCCTTGAAGGGGCATAGCTCTGTCTGCTTAAACATAAATAAAGGATATTATCCTTTCATGTAGTGTATACATTTGTATTTGACAGTATAGGTCTTTGGTATCAAGCTGGAATAAAATATTTTTCTAACATGTCATGTTCAAGTAAATATATATCCCTAGGAAAACAAAACAAGACAAAACAAAACCTCTGCAGTAGATGTAGTCTATCAAATCTGTCAGTATCTCTTCCAAAACAGTAAATAATAACAGTCTATGCAAGCTGTAGTTATTACCCATAAAGAGGGAGGAAAAAAAAAAAAAAGCTTACATTCATGTAAGTTCCTAGGAGATTAAATGTCCATCTAAACTATCCATACAGACAGATGATGCAGGGATTTGTCTTGCTGTATGTCCTGTATGTGCTAGAGTCTATGTTCTTAATATGATGTCACTAGCATTTTACATTACACATTTAAACATAGCAGCAAGACTAAGATGTATAAATGTATAAATGCTCAGTTTAGCAGTTAATTTCACCAATAGAGTCAGCCTTACACTTGCAGACTGTGAAATTCTCAGCTATTCAAAATTCATGACTCTTTACAAGCTTTTCAAATCTGCAACAGTTTGAAGAAGAAGGAATAAAATCCCACAAATTTTAGAGAGAGATTTCAAGAATTGCCTGAAGCACTTACAGAATTTTTAGTGGTAACCGAGACTTACTTTTCTAGATCTATGCATGTCTGTGGTACTCTGTATGCTTCAAACTCAAAACGGGGAAGGAATCCAGAGGTGTTAAATACTGCAAGGAGTGCCTAGAAAGAGGCAGTCCTTGCCTCAAAATATTCTTGAGGCTATAAACATAGGAGAAATAAAATACCGTTATCCCTGTTTTATAAATATGGACATTGAGAGATGAAAGGACCTGCCTCTGTTATTCATGGAAAGATTATCATTGACTTCAGTGGGTGTAGTATCAGCCCTATAGCGGTATGAAACTTGGCTCTTGATTACGCTGGGCCCACGTAGACTTAGTTTCAGCCACAGTTCATTTTTATCACCAGGTTGCTAACCTGCAAACCAGAGGCATTTCAAATGCTGACAGTCTGACTTGTGGTTCCAGGATACTGGGATGCTTGACTAAGAGAAACCCATGTCCAGTCACGTTTCACTTGAGTTCCCAGTGCTTGCTTTCCATCAATGGCTTGGGATGGCCTGTTCTCTGCAGATTCAGAGGAAACAATATATGACGCACAGGCTTGTCTCACTCGCTTCAAAGTGTGAGCAACAATGAGTCACCCACCTCCACAAAAACCTTTAAACCTTGTGCTGAATTTCCTATTTTCCTTCTTGTGTCATAGCTAGCATTGCTGCCCTTTGTTTTCTCAAGCCTACATTCACTTGCTTTGCAGAATTTTGAAGCCATCTGGCAATGAGACTTTTTTTTAACAGTGCCTTTGGGTTCTCATATTCTTCCTTAGTTTTCTTAACCGAACAGCATGTGTTTAATTTTCTTAGTAACTCTGGGTGCTTCCAAATAAGAATAATCTGCATAATATCTACATGAAAGGGAGGTTTGTTATTTACACTTCATTATCATCTTGTCACATCAGAGAGCTGCTGTCACTGTTTGCCTCTTTCAGTGGAAGTGGGCTAAATTCATCTCAGGCAGGGAAAGGGGTAGATGGCTGTGAAGCAGCCCAAACTCGGTTTTGGAAATGACATATTATGTTGAGTTATTCTTTTACAGAACAAGGAAGCTTACTGAACAGAAAAGAAAGAGTTAATCAACCTGAGTGTGGACAGAACTGGTCCATGCAGGAGGTCAGCTGGGACATGAAATAACTTTAATAAGCTCTTCAGAAGTAGTTCATTAGGAATAACCTAAATAAAAACAATAATTACCCCACTATAAAAGTCTTGCCAGATAACACCACGGCTTCACTGGGAAGAATGTTCCTTCTCTCATGCTTGCAGTCTGATGCCTGACTAAACTCACTGAACCTGGGTCACCCGTGACCGAGCAACCTGTCAGTCCTCTGGGCTAGTATGCAAAAGATGGATTCCACCACCACCACTACTGCTGCTCCTACACCACTGCTTTTGCATTGAAGTGATCATGGAAGATCTACCCTGTGCTGAACCCAGTGCTGTTGGTATGAATTAGACATGACCTAAACATGCTTAGAAGACTGAGATCCTCGGGGCCTTGGGTAACGGATGCCTACTTTGTAAAGCCCAAGTATGCTTGGAGAAACAGCTAGCTGCATGCAGAGCTCAGTCAGAGGGGCAGTGTCAGTATTTTAGGCGAGTAAATTTTGTAATGGAAATTTAGGGTGGCTCTGTAGGGAAAAAGTTATTGGGCAAATCACTTTTTCTTTGATGAGACTCTCCTCAATTGCACTGTGGCTGCTTTTTACTGAATCTTGCTGAAGGCACCTGCCTGTCTGAACCTCAGCTTTCCTGGGTGTCCAGAGCTCTGCTTTGGCATGTGCCCAGAATAGTTCAGGCAGTATGATAGCTATCTCCCACCTAAGAAGCCAAGCATTCCTCTGCTTGAGTCTCCTGGGGGGGCTTAAACCTTCAGACTTTCTCAGAAAACACCAAACGCATACCCAGAAGGCTCCTTGGAAAGTGCTTTGCGGGTGCTTTTTTAGAACACAGACGGTGGAGGAGGATCTGCCACCCACCTTTTATACAATCATTTGTGATTAAAACATTCTCTTAGGAAAGTAGACTCAGATTCAGCACTTTGACTGGTGGGGTTCAGGCTAATGCTTCCCGTCTCCATGGGGAATGTCCTGCCTGTGGTGACAGTGTTTAGAGATGGAGAGATGGGGTTTTGTGCACACTCTGCCTTCTCTTAAGAGTTGTTTCCTCTTAAGTTGTTTCACTGTGTTTCAGAAAATTCAAAATCGCTGGACAAGCAGTTCTGCAGGTGTACATCACTCTGTAGTCTTGCTTTTGGGGCTTGCAAAAGGAGGGGAAGGCTGGGGCAGAGCTCTCTCTTAGGCCTGTTTGTGCACCCTACAGTTAACACACTCAACTCATCTCTGACGAGTAGGAGGTCTGACACTAAAAAGACTGTGGAGGAAATTAAATCCCAGTCTCCCCATATGTGCTTTAAAGCCCTGGCCAGCTAGTCTTCGCTAAATAGGCAGCAGCATTTCCATCAGCAGCTCATTACAGAAGTATGTCTTGGAAAGAGGAGATGTAGGCACCCACCTACAAGTTCTGGGCTGCAAATGCCAACTAAGTTTTGTATTGACCTTTGCATTTGCTGTCAAGTAGCTAAAACTGCCTGCCTGAATAGTGAACAAGGACGACAAATGGATTTGTATCCAATGGATTTGGATCTCCTGTCCTGGGGCATCCCACTTTTCTAGTTCTTTGTATGTCAAGTCTCACACAGAGCTTCTGGTTTCCAATCCTCAGGCCAACCGTATAAGCTACACTGTATTTAACTTACATTGCTCCTTATAGGACTTAGTAACAGGAGGCTGTGTCCTCTCCACGTTAGCCAACAGCACAGGATTTCTGTTTTATTTATTGATACAGTTTTATTTTTTCTAGAGCCTTGTATGTCTCAATCTCAATTTTATTTGATTTTATTTTTTTGTGGTTGAGATATTCAAACCATTCAAAATGGCTACAAAGTTATGTTCTCCTCTGGCTATGGTTTCTGTCTGTCCTATTTTTTCATTTCATTTTTTATTGTTTTGTCTTTGGCCAATGACTTGGCACCTAAATTAATTTTTTAAGTGGGAGAATCTGTCTGCCTCAGCAGAAGAGGCAGAAGAGACTATAGGAAGGGTTAGGCAAATGATGCTCTGGGTTTTGATATCTAGTGAAAGCTCTCTCTCTAAAGTGATGTTGCCTGGAAAAGGAGAAGGCAGAACAGGAGGATCAGATGTGTTGAGAGGGGAGAAAAAGGATTGGGAGAAGACATGAAAGTTGGAGCTAGGAATTTCAGGTGACAGATAACGGTAAGAGAGGTTAAGCTGGATGGGCAGGAAAAACTGGGGCTTTGAGTTGTAGGGAATTTGAGGTTGGTATGGGAGGATGAGAAAGAGTATGTGGGAAATTCAAGTGGGTGGGATTTTTCTGTAGGACAATGAAGGGAGGATATAGGAGAAATTGGGATATAGTCAGCTCCTAGGAGAGCAAAGAACTGGGATTTCTGCAGGATGAGGAAATCTCCCTTCGGGAAAAGAGCATTAAACATTTTGGAAGAGAGCAGAGGCCTTTCAGGAAATATGGTGATTTGAAGATGAGTGCTTTAGAGGAAAATAGATCAGACTGAGTGGGAAGAACTAGGAGAACCTTCCTCCTCATTGTATCTCTTATCCTCCTCTAAAGTCCTACTTGGGAGCAGGGGTGCATAGAAAGGACTACAGCCCTTACTCTGCCCTAGTCTTTGGCTGCGAAAGCGCAGAGCCGTTCAGAGGTATTGACCCTATGGGTAAGCTGTTTTGCCCCGGAGTAACTCGTTCCAGGCTGAAAACCAGAGCAGTTGCGACATCTCCACCCCCAGATGTATTCAGGACTGAGCCAGACGCAGCCCCTGCCAACCTGTGCTAACTGCAGTGACAGCGCGGCCTCGATTGGGAGGTCACACTAGGTGACCTACATAGCTTCCTTCCAGCTGGCACTTCCCTGACACCCCAGTTCTAGGAACTTCGCACACTTATTTCTAGAGGTATTCTTACCTCTGATAGCCCACACGATATCAACCTCGTGGTATCTCCATTTATTCTTATATAGGATAATTGATAAATGTAACTGTGTTATCCCGTAACAGTCATGTTGCTATGGACTTACAGCAATGCTTTCTCAATTTACTTTTCCGTGACAAAAATCATCGCAATCTCCTACAGCTACCACCAGTAACTACTACTACCAAGACCACCACCGGTGGGATTTATGTGCCTCTTACAGAGTTTGGTCTTATACTTAATCTGTTCTTCTAATCTCTTTATTTTGTTCCTCAATATTACTTCTGTTTGATTTGCTTGTAGGGCAAAGGGAAGCGGACTTGGATTCTTTCCAGATCCTATTGAACTCTATTTCATGAATCATACACGCAATTTGCTGAAGAATAAGGACACACCTTTTCCTAAATGAATTTATAATATCTCTCCCTTTTGCAGTGCTCGCAGCAGAAGCTGGTGGAATGATTTAAATCAAACACGTTTTCAGATCTAATGACTTAGACGCTTTTCTAGAAGCCCAAACATTTTGCTTATACTTCCTACAGAAATAAATACTTAAATAAAAACTTTTCTCCAAATCAGAAGTTTGGAATAATTAAACAGTTTCATTAACTTCTTTTGAAAACTGTGAGGAACAGGTGGTTTCTAAACCTGTACTTGGTCCCTTGTGTTTCAGCACGAGACCTCAGACACCACAGGCTTCTCTCTCCATTCCTGGGGAAGCTCCCTGGGTCTTCAAGCCACCCTGAGAAAGTAAGTGCCCACCTTCCTGCTGTAACTTTAGAAGGATACTGAGGTGACTAACCCCCTAATTTAAATGCCTCACAGAGGTGATTAATGTTAGGTAAGATGAACTGCAGCTGCAGTGTATCATTGAAACATCTTACCTTATTTTCCAGATCAAAGTACCTCATGTTTTTGCTCTGATGAAACAGTTTGGTACTTAACAAGAAGAGCACGTAAACATTCGGCATACTAATTAGAGAGGCCAGCTGCCTATGGTATCTTTCCATTACCCTGCAATCCTCTTTCAACTAACGTGTTATGGTATGTGTTTTATTATGGACTTCCAACATCATATCAGGAAATTAGGTAAATACCTGTAAATGTAACTCTATAAATTACATTAATAACAATAAGAATTTTTGTATTGGATTGACATCATGATTCCACCACTAGGTTAGTTTTTAAAATAGAAATACAGAGCTTGTGATTCTGTGGGAATTTTTTAAATGTTTGGGTTAGTTGTGACTCAGCCCCAAAACAAATTTTGAAATGATATTTAATATAAACTGTATTCACACTTTTAACCAGACTTTCTGTCCCAGCAACAAGAGAGCTATTCAGCTATCAGTTCTCTTTAAGACTGTGTAAGGGGTTGGAAAGAAATAAGAAATTCCAGTGGTCTTTGTTGGTTGTTGGTCAATGGACTGTGTTACCACTAAGCTGCTGGATACTCCCCAAATAATTCATCTTTAAGAAGCAAAAGTAAACTAAGTGTGTAAGGATATCATGAATATGCTTCAGAAATGCCGTAGGTCAACATATTCTAAATAGATAAAAAGTATGGCTGTTTGCCAGAACATTTTCTCACAACAGTAAGAAAGTTACCAGAATTTTTTTCACCTATGAAAGGAAACTTTTTCAAACTTAAAAAAAAAAAACAAAAAGAACCAAAACAAACAAATAAAAAAAATTACAAAACTTACCTTAATTTTGATAGAATAGAAACTAAGGAATACCTACAAAAAGAACCATTTACAACATTGCTGACTATGCAAGGTGAAATTAAAAATGTTATGATTGTTTAAAGAATATCTGCTATTAAATAAACAAAAATGTGCTGTGACTTGATTGATACATGCATCAGAAAATGCCAATCTATTTGAGCATTTCCCAGTTTCAGTGTGTTCTCACATAATCCTATATATATGTTAATCACATTTGTTTTTTCATGTTATCTTGTTCTTCTTTTGACACATAGGTACATTTTTTGATATACAGCTGGGAAAATAATTTATGAATGTTGATTTTCAGCAAAGGCTCTACTGCTTTTCCTTGGTAAGGAGCTGATACTGATATTAGTGGATTTATTACAAAAGTCCAAGTTACCTGAGCAGCAAGAAATCTCTAAGAGGATGTTAAGAAAATATATTGTGGTTCCCCTAAATACAACACTTTGCAGTCAGCAGTGAACTACACTCAGGACTAAGTAATCAAGATGGTTTGTAAATTGAGCTGCAGTCCCATGCAGAGGAGGTGGCTTGGCATTTGGCAGGAATCTCCGTCGTGCAACCGTCAAATCCACAATCATAATCCATCATGCAGAATAATGGCTTCCTCCTTCCTGCTCACTCCACGGTCTCAGCATAATTTTCTTTCTCGACGGTATCCACTCTTTCACATATGTTTTATTTTATTGTACATAATCAGATACACACTATGTTATCATTAGAAGGCAAATATTTATCAGTCTTTAATAACAGAGATATTCCCCTTATTGACATTTGATTCTTGAAAGTAACCATTTATTTTAGATGTTACAGTATACGTTGTGGTGTGACAACAGATGACAATTGTTGATTTTTCAACACTGGTCACTGCTGGGACAAGTGAATACAAAGTAATGAGATAACCCTTACTCCTGCTTATTTGTGATCAATAAAAAAGAGAGAAACATGGTGAAAGAGGCAGAATTCCACTGCAAGATTTTTTAATTAAAGGTATTTCTGAGAAAGTCTGCAGCCATAATGAAATAGCAATATTAGCACTCACTTACAAAGTACTTTTCATTTAAGTGTCTGAAATTTATTTAGATAGTACATGTTCCCATAGAAAATATACTAATATCATCAAAATGTCTTTTTTTCTTTTTTTTTTCTGCCTCTAATAACAGTAAGTAACATTTAACGCTGGTTTACAGGAATTACCTTAAAATAATTATAGTAACAAAAAATACGCTTGATATATTCCAGTTTCTAAATGAAATGAAGGGTTAGAAAGACAAATATATACCATCAATCTCCAAGGAGTTAATTTTATGCTGAGTTAGAATGCAAGAACTGGAAATAAATCATTTTCCAGGGTTAAAAGACTTCTACTTTTCAATGCTAAGATAGTCTCCCTTTGGGATTGAAAAGAGAAATTGTCAGAGTTGGTTGGAAATTAGGGTCTGAAGGAAAATTAGGAAACAAATATGCTTATTGCAAGATTAAGTCCATGGGTGGACAAGGGAACAGGAAGGATCATAAACCAGAGAGACCAGTTTGAACCATTACTGTTACAAATATTACATCATCAGAACAAATGATTATTTGCTGATATGTGACTCAGGAGGCCAACCATTGTTAAACAGCCCCCTTTGTAACCTGGTTAACTCTTTAAGCCTTATTTACTACACCACCAAATTTACAGAAGTAAAGATATATAAGTGGAGTGTGCTGAGAGATCAGTAAGTATAAAATTAATAAAATATATATCCATTCTTTTTAACACAGAAGATGTCAGGTAGCTAAACTTGACACAAGAAGCCATTGGTATGGTCAAAGAACAAGCACAAAAATCTCCTCCAAATCCTACTTAGTTAATATAGTACATCTCTGACTACTCAGCTTGTGGAGGCTCTACCGAATTTACCATGAGGAATGTTAATTATGATAGCTTCTTTGATGAACACATCTGTAATTTAGGAAATGGACTAAGGCAACCACAGCTATATCATGTAAGGACACTGATGTATGCACTTGCTAAAACGTCTATTTTTTTTTTCTATCCCAATGACTAGTCCTGCTAGTGAATACAAGTAGCTGTGCAGATGAATGAATGTATCCTGTGTAAAAGGCTGTCTCAGGCAACACAAGAATAATATACTGTTGAATTCAGAAGATAGGAAAGGAAGCTATTTAAGGATGTGTTGTCATTGTTTTATTTTGGGGTAGGAATACTATTTTGAAGGGGATATGCCGATCATCTCTGTTTAGTATGCTTCAGTTTGCATCATGGAGCACTTTCAGAGCACACCAACTGGATTCCTGTTGGATGACACCAACCTATAAAACATTTTGCAGAAGGCTAACTAATACAATCCAATTGCTAATGGAAATTCAATCAACGGGATTAGACTAGAACTAGCCTGAAGTCAGATCCCTGAAATACAGATAGCTGCACATCATCCCTATGCCTATTCCCATTGCACTACATTTCCTAAAGCAGACACAGCCTTATAATCCTTAGGTTTTGAGTGGTTCATGGCAGAGAGCTGAGAAGGATGAATTCATGGTCCCAAACCATCTCTTTGCAATTTGCAGCTATTGCATTTGCCAACAGCAAGAGTGAGACAGTGCCTGTAAAAATATTAGAAAGTTATTTTGCATTGTTAGAGTCCTAAGATTCCATTTATTCTGAACACCTTTGGGAGAATATTCTTCTAAACACAGTTGACTGTAATTAGCCTACAGATAGTGCTGATTTTGGTTTTCTCCATAGCACCTCATTTCATTTCTTTTTTTTTTTTTACTTATTGATTTTCTTTGGTCTTACTGATGTTCAAAATAAAAAATGTCTGAAAAGTTTTGAAGGCTCCTGATAAAGAAGTTTGTTTCATTTTAGAGAAACTCCTATGGAGACTTGAGTATTAGTTAATTTCCTTGGGGCAGAATTAATACTGTGTGTGCAGATTTTCTGTTTTACTTTCTGTTCGACTTTCTGTTTTACTATTCTTTTATTGTGCCACAGAGTGATGAAAGCCTAGAGCTTGAGTCTCTGTTGCTTCCTACTTTGTAGTTACTGACACATAGGACAGCGAATATTAGATGCTACCAAAACTGGTTATGCATTACATTGATGTAAATGACTGCAGAAAAGATGTATATAATTTCAAGCTTCTGAAAATGAGAAGTACCTTTACAAATGAAGGGATTTCTTTGGTTAGTCTCCAAGGATTGTACGAAAACTACAAATGAAAAAACATCTCATGAGCAGAATGTCTGAATTTACAAAATTCTAAATAAGTCTGGAAGGACTGGTTGGAGAGATCTCCATAAACTCAAAAAATAGAACCATGCCTGTTCACCTGAAGTCTACAACTGTAAGATTTAGCTCAATCTAATTGGTGGTTCTGCTGTGAAGATGTCTGCATCTCAGTTAGATGTTAAATTTCTGTTAAAGTTCATACAGGGCTTGATAGTTGCTTAGTTGCCTAAGCATGGTCTTATAAAGCCATCCGAGATTGCCTCAAGTGTGTGACAATCTCTGCATGGAACCTGAAGATAAGGACCTAGGACCTAAACATAGGTCCTAGAGGTGACCCATATCCTTTTGGAACAGCACCTGGAGAGCAAGAGAGACACCATACAGTAACTAACATGTCACTATACTATTTATTGTTAAGAAATTGAATTGCATCTTTGCTTGAACGAACTCAGATATAGACACTTGCATTGCAATCTTAAGTTTAGGTAGGCTGAATTCTACCCAATGTTTCATAATATATGCAATGAGAGTGGTAAACAAGTGCTGGCAATATGAAGAATAGCCCTATTCACAAGAAGAAAGGATGGAGGCAGGCCATGGTGCTATTAATGAACAGGAATGACTTATTTACATGTGCTAGAAATAGAACTATGCAAATAATGGACTTTGAGGGTTTGGTGGTTGAACTTAAAATTATACAGCAAATTCTTTTCAGCTAACTTGAAATAGGGTGTTTTTTTTTAACTAAGGGACATGCTCCTCATCTGCTTTGTTAGTGCCGATGAATTATATTTCTATGTATTCTGTAGTCATGAATTAAATGTAGAGGCTGTCTACCAGTAGCCATGTATTAAAAAGCTTAGAATGGATGCTGGGCATGAACCACTGGAACAAGAACTTAAAATTACCATGCAGAGGTATGACAGGAAATGCTAAACAATCTTATTTTATAGCATGACTGGAAAGCTTATCTGTTATATTACGTATTTTATGGGTTCTGCTTTGCAACTTCTGCTTGGGATTGCATTCATTGGAAGTGCCACAATACTTACTCACCTTTATGAGTGAACAAAGTGATTCATCATATGAACTGATTGTGAAACTGGGCTATAGCACTTATGTATCTGTGTTCACCAATCTCCACAATAATCATTAAAAAAATATATTTGAAGTATATATGAGGCAGATTGTTATACTCTGACATAAGACCTAGACCTGAAAGCTTTTCTAACTTAATTATACTGTTGAATTGGCAAAATATGTCAGTATGAATGTGGTATCATGATCTGGAAGTACTGAAACTGCTTCAGGTTATACCTAGTCAGGGTCTATAATAACTTTAGTAGCATTTAACTTACATAGTCATGAAACTGTCTGCACTAGAGCACTATCAACATAATTGTTCTCATAAAACTGTTGGATTTTACTTACTCTGACTCACTGTCATAAATGGGAATGTTCACGTAAGATGAACAAACTTTGGGATCTGATCAACATGAACAAACAATATGGAAAAAAAGGTAAAAATATCTGTGACACTAAATTCATACCTATGAGCAGCTTAAAGCTACAAATGTTTAGGAATATATAAGCTGGACTTTTCAAAGAAGATACATGCTGATACTTCATATTATCACACGGGAAGTTGTGCGATTGGCAGCAAAAGCTGCTTTTCCTTAAAAAAAAAGTTATATTAATATTTACTTGATTGCCTGATAAAAGCAATACTACAAAAGAATATTGCAAAACCTTGGAGGCTTGGCATGCTTTGCTATGTGGGTGGAAAAATGTTGTGCTGAAGCCAAGCTGGAATGAATCATGAAAATATAACATAAAAAATATACTAGAAGATATATATTAAAAAAAAAAAAAGATGACAACTAAAATAATAAAGCTTGTTGGCCTTACAAGTATATGCAACATGAGCACGTTGCTAGAATAATATTGTATGGAATATTACGCAGGACAAGCTTTCATTGCAAAGGCAGTGATAGGCTTCCTGGTCTTGCTTCACAAATTTAAGCTCTGAACTGAGGTGCTTAAGTCAAGAGAGTTGTCACCAAAGACTCCTTCAAGGGTTATTTGAAAGGGACAGAGACTCTTTTACCCATCTAAACTTTGCACATTCATATTAAGGGACATAACTTTATTTCTTTCACTGTGAGTCATGTACAAATGAGGAGTGTCAAAATAATGCCCTATAGGTTAACCTGTCCCTTATATTTTTTTTTCAAAAAAGTAGACACTAGCAAGTCAGGTCTTTAAATCTGTACATCTCTTGTATGTCAGTACTCTGGGGACAACTTCAGGGGAAAGGATGGAGAATTGGATTACTATGTTGATACTCCATCTGAATTTATATTTACCTAATGCCATGATTGCCATGTTGGAATAAGGAACCTTGTGATATTAAGTAAAAACAAAAGAGTTTAAATCTCATGCATAAACATCTATGTGTGTGTATGTGTTTGAAATAATTACAAGAATCAAAGAATCAGAAACTACCTGAGTTTTGCAAGGGTCTCTGGAGATCATCTGGTCCAAACTCCCTGCTCAAGCAGGGTCGCCTTCTGCAGGTTGCCCAGGATTGTGTCTGTTTGGATTTTATTTATCTTCATGGATGGAAACTCTACAACCTCTCTGGGCAGTTTGTTCCACTCCTCTATTACCCTCACAGCAAGATTTCTTTCTGTTATGTTCAAGAGGAATTTCCTCTCTTTCAGTTTGTGCCTGTTGTCTCTTGCCTTGCACTGCACAACACTGAGAAGAGTCTGGCCCTGCACATTTGAAACTCTCCCGTCACTTATTTACACACATTGCTAAAATTCCCACTGAGCTTTCACTCTCCAACTGAACAGTCCCTAGTTTTCCCAGCCTCCACTAGTATAAGAGATGCTCCAGCCACTTAAACACATTTGTGAGCCTTCACTGGACTCATTCCAGTAAATCCACTTCTTTCTTGAATTGGGGAACCCAGAATGGGAGCCAACACTCCAAATGTGGTCTCACTAGTGCTGAGTAGGGGGGAAAAATAATCTGCTTTGATTTGCTAGTAATGCTCTTCCTAAAGCAGTGCAGGATACCTTTGGCTTTCTTTGCCACAAAGGCACACTGCTGACCTGTCTTCAACTTGTCTGCCAGGACTTCCAGGTCCTTCTTTACCAAAATGTTTCCAACATGGTAGGTCTAAGCCTCTACTGGTGCACGAGGTTATTCCTTCCAGGTGCAGGACTTGCACCTTAGCTTTGCTAAGCTTCATGAGGTACCTCTCTGCCCATCTCTCCAACCTGTTGAGATTCCTCTGAATGGTGGCACAGCCTTCTGATGTTGTCAGCCACTCCTCCCAGCTCCTCTGCACTTGCCGTGGGTGCACTCTGCCCCACCACACAGGTCATCAGTGAAGATGATAACAGTATTGGCTCCACTGTCACCGCCTAGGGAACACCACTAACTACAGATCTACAGTTTAGCTTAATGCTGCTGATCTTCCTCTGAGCACAGCAGCTCATCCCGTTTTCAGTCTACTTTACTAACTACTTATCTAGCCTGTACTTCATCAGTTTATCAATGAAGATGTTATGGAAGACAAAATCCTTCCCTGTAACCCACCAAATCAATAATCTCATTATAGAAGGCTTCCAAGTTGGTCAAGTATAATTTCCCCTTCATAAATCTATGCTGACTACCCTCAGTTTTCTTCTGGTCTTTCATGTGTCTGGAGACGGTACCCAGGATTAGTTGTTCCATCACCTTCCCAGAGATGGAGGTTCCCTGGAACTTCTTTGTTCATCTCTGCAGGCCTCCAGTTGCCTTTACTTGATTTCTTGCTTGTTGAGATGGACCATTCTTGAGACTGGAGGAGGTGATCTTTAAATATCAACCACCTGTCTTGGACCCCTCTTCCTTGTTATGGCATTCTAGTCCCACATCCCATTGAATTCTTCCAATAGGCCTTCTTCCTTGGAAAGGCAAAAGTGTTTTCTCCTAAAGTCCAGAGTTGGAATTCTGCTCTTTGCCCTGCTCCTTCCTCTCAGGGTCCTAAAAGCCCACCATTTTGTGGATGATACAGCCAAGGTTTTCCCCAGCTTTCACATCTTTGACTAATCCCGCCTTGTTTGCAAGTGTGAGATTCAGCAGAGTGCCTCTTCTTGTTAGCTCCTCAACAAACAATTTTTAATACATAATGGTATCTGTTAAATCTATTAATGCCCTAAAAGAAGGGCAGGGACCATTCCTTGACCTGGACTCCAACCTGATTGATCAGCCTGATTGATGGCTGGCTTCAGCCTAGTGCCTGTCCTTTCTCTAGCAAACTCATCCTTGCAGACCACTTTCAGGGATGCTTTTAAGGGCAAAGACATGGAGTGAGTTAGAATTTAAGCAGTGGAACTATCAGGAAGCTGGTGAACAAGTTCACTAGCAGATTGTCTGTGTAAATGTGTTATTAATCCCAGTATCATAAGTAAACAGGTGTTGCAGGTAATTGCAGTCTAGTTATTAAAAGATATATTACGTAAATGTACAATCTACACTTACTGTATTGACTATTCTAGTCCCTTATGATTCCCCTTTTTGTAATATTCATTAAAATGTGTTTACCTACTGACAAATGTGGAACTATTTGTTTGAGACAACTTGTTGTGTGGGGAACTATTTTTTTCAGAATTTTTTTTTTTGTTGTTGAGAACTGTTTTATTTGGAAAATTTTACAATATTTTTAGAATTCAAGCCAAAACACCATTTCTCTGAATTCACATATTTCACAGGAGAAGAAGCAGAAATACTCTGTGCATCCAGAATTAAGAAGAATATTGGTGTGCTTTAAGCCCCATATTTTAACTTCATTAAGAGCAATAATAATAGTAATGAGGCAAAGAAGTACTTAAACAGTTTCAAGGAATTTGCTTTTAAGTTTTCCTTTTAACATCCCCCGCTTTTAACTTTCTACCACAAGCTGAATTGTTGGGAACAAAAAAGTAAAATGAATACAATATTTTTACATAAATCTGGTGAGTCTGTTAAGCAACTTTCTAAAAGGAGACTGGGGTAGAAAAAAAATAGAAGAAGAGCAACCAGATCATAATCCAAGCAGGAACGTGCATAGAAGCCCATGAGACGAGGAGGAGCGGGATGGTCTTGTGCCCTTGTGCTTGCAGCCACCTCTCCCTGCCTTGTGAACATGTGTGCATAAGATCCCAGGGCTCCTATCTGCACTGGGGCTGCATTAGGGGTTGTTCCCTGCTCAGGCCCTGCTCTGGCCAGGCATCATCAGCTGCGTTCGGCCTCCAGGCCTTCACTCAAGGAATCTTGCTTCAAGGGCCAAATTCTGATGCTCTTGCTATCATCAAACCATCCCTGATTTCCCAATCCCTTTGCTATCTCTCAGGTCTCAATCTGTCCCTCAATTAGTAACACTGATAAGGAATTATTTACATTGCACTGAGACTTTCATTGACATCAGAGAGAAAAATCACTCTGCGTCGTGCCTCCATGTGCATCCTCTAAGGGGTGTATGAATGAGTAGACAAATTAAAGAATATACTTTCAAACTCCAACCTTGTAACAAAGAGACCTTAAATGTCTTCCTATCTCTAAAGTACTACAGGTCCCACTCCAAAATATATGACTGGATTAAAGTGCTGCTATTCACTATAAATGAAAATTTTAAGCTTTGCAGAGTTTATATATATGCTCAGTATAATACATAATAAACCTGATTTTTCCTTTGTTTTTTTCTTTGCACATAAAGTTAGAAAAAGTATGTTTCCTATCAACATTTTTGTCTGAGAAGGAAACATATTGTAAAATATATATTCAGATGATGTTAAAAAGAAAATATATGAGAAAGATATAGAGAAAATAATTAATCTAAGTATTTGTACCAAGAATAGTTTTGTCAGATGTATTCAGTCAATACATGATTGGAGAATGAGGCAAAGAAAGCATGTAGGTAAGTTGTTTGAGTACACTATCCATTATCATACAAACAATAAACATAAATGTACATCCAGTAGAGTATTTTAACCAGCTGTTTCTATGAATATTGACTTGTTGTATTTCTTCAGAAGAAACAAAGTTTCCACATTCCTACAGAAAATTATCTCAGGCCTTTCCAATCATTTTAGTTTTAGTTGTTAGAAATTTCAACCTGTTTTCTTCTGGAAATTTTAATTTGCATATCTGTTTTTGTAGAAATAATGCCATAATGGAAGCCACTTCATAATGCCAGTATGGAAGGCTCTGTATGAAGAATCAATTCTTCCCCAAAGCCCTCTCCATGATTGTGCTCAGGTCTTAAGAATTCCCCATCCTGTCTAAATATGAATTGTGACGTTCAACATTTCACCTGCAAGCAAGTGAGCAATGAGCGGAAAGCTCTGTATTTCCTTATGGCTGAATGAGCTACAACCAATATTGCCATCTCCTATTTTCATAGACGAAGCTTAGAAGTAGAATTCAGAGTTTTGCCATAAGGTTTCTCGGAGACAAGTCTGCTGTGATTTTCTCTTTTCCATTTAACAGGGGGTTTCCTGATAAAAAGCTTTCTGGAAAGCAACAGAAAAAGATCAACCAGGTTCTCCAGCTGGTAGATAGCTGTATGTATAAAAATAGACAAAATGAGGACAGTAGAAAAAAAGTATTTTGTGGGAAGTAGGCTGTGATAACATATATACAGTCCTTGTACCCCACACCACAAGGATACACACATAATGGTAGCTTGGGAATAGTGACAAACCTAAATAAATCTCTCAGCTGAGACTGAGCAAGGCTCCAAGATACATCTGCTAAAAAGAACCGGTGCTCTGTTTGAAAGAGGACAATTGTTAAAGGACTCTAGGGTATTAAACAGGTATGTAGGATGCAAGAAGCTTTTAAAAAATGTAGTGAGACTACAGTGAGACTAAGGGAGTTGTCTCTTAGATATAGTGAGAGTGGTTTTTAAATCATTAGTTATGCAGCCATACTTCAGTATAAAGATAAAAGCATTAAAGGAACCTCTTCATTTGATGTCCGCCTTTGCCATTGGCCTAAGGAGTTAAGGGAATGAGAAATAGTGTATAAGATAAGGCAAATCTGTTGCTTGTATAAATTAGTATGTAGGGCAGTATTTTGGGGATTTCCTTACTTGGTTGTTTAAGAACTTTCCAGGTTTGAAGCTGCATCCAATTCATTGTGCTTAATAGTTCAATATAAAAACTTCACCACCAGGTACATTGGGACTCTTTCCATGGTGAAGTTGCATTTGCGTGTTTATCTGTAGCACCGTTCATTGGACGTCTTTTTGCCCTCAATGATAAAGACACATGATATGATACCTGTGTATATACATATATATGTATGTGCATTTTTAAAAGTTGGGTTAGAAAGTTTGCCCTTTTAACCATTCTGATAACCTCGCTTTAGACAGGGAAGATTTCTGGTGTCTAAACACGATCTCTATCTGGTGTGCTTCTTCCCAAAAGAATGAACTTGGCCTCGTACTGTCAACATTGGCCTTTAAATCTACACCTGCACTCTGACTTACATGCTACCAATGAGAGATGGGGCAGGAATAGCCTTCCTTGCACATTGTCTACAGCTCTGTGACTGCCAGATAAAAGAGCTTTGGTAATATTCACACTCTGAACAGGAGGAAGACAATTTTTTTAATAAATATTTAGCTGTGTGTTTGTTTAGTTGGGTATAGCACTAGTGCATAGGATCCTGTTCAGAATTTTGTTCAAAAGCAGTTTTGTAATGTTAGGTCAGGGATGTTTTTCCAATATTAATGACTGTTCAGCTGAACAAACTCTTTTGATTTGAAATACTGCTTTTCTTTCCCTTCAATGCTGTTAAACTGGTCCCCAGAATACTTTTTGTCCTTCAGGAGAGGCATATCCCAGAAGAATGTTCCATCTGCCATTCCTACCCCAAAAGATCATGAGAGACTGAAGAACAGTCATGCAAACATTTCTTTTCAGTTTAGAAGTGCTGAAGCAAATGTTCCTCTCCAAAGCTGACCATAGCCCAAGGCCTTATTAGGAGCCTTCATGTGAGTTTTGGCTCTCACTAAGCTCCTGTGCTCCCTTGTATCAAGAAGGTTTTTGGACTCCAGAAGAGCAGCCAAGTCCTCCTTTACACAATGTCCTAATGGTGGCTGGGAAGAGCATTGCTGCTCAAGGGACTAACAGGGTGGATTGCATTCCTTGGCCCCTGAAAGGGAAACACTTCACATTATTCTCCAAAGGTAGTTCGTGGCTCATACTTGGAAAGATAGCTGTAGGCAAAATTAGTATCAGCAGTAGTATCAGCCTTCTGAGTTTTTGGTAGTGAAGTATCCATAGCACTTCACTTAGGATTGCTAACCCTGTTGTTTAGCCCCCAGGCAGACTTCGCACTTGCATCCTCTGCGGTGCTGGATGTTATTGCTGCACTTGGCTTTTTTGTCTTATGCAGCAAGAAGCTCCACATTGGCAGCTTTCAGCCCACAGCAATGAAGCTTTTCTTAGAGCTGGAAAGATCATCTAATGCAACCTGCTGAGGTTATCTGCACCGTAAAAGGAGAAACATTTATCATCTTCTAAACATGACAACATGACAACAAAATATTTTTGTTCACTCAGTTAATTCCTGTTTTGAGGGCTACAGTTGCAGATCTTAGAAAATGATGAACAAGTCCCATTCTGGCCATTTTCTGGTGGGGCACCTATAAACCCATTTCAGAGCTAGGCCATCAACAGTAAAGTCGTTATAACGTCTAGGTAGTACAGCAATGCCAGTGAAGAGGGAAATGGCAAGGAACATCTACAGAGTAATGACACTGCGCATATGTCTGTACTGTCAAAGAGCTTACTGTTTTTGTTTGTTTGTTTTTGCTTTGTTTGTTTGCTTGTTTGTTTTTTACTAAGGTCCTAGCCTCTGACTGATTATATCAGTTTTTGTTAATCCAGATCTCTGGAAGTAGATCAGCTAGTTTCTTCTGAGGTGAAAGCAAGGTTTGGGGATGGTTTACTTCAGGGTTGGCTGGCAGTATGCATAAATCTGCACCTATCTTTTTCCCTCTGTATTCTACAGTTCTCCAGAACTATTCTCCAAGCATCACCATGTGCATACATGCCATACTGCAGGATGTGTAACACATACGTTCACAGTCACTGAGTCACCTGTGTAAAATCTCTGAGTCACCTGTGAAAATGCAGCTCCATATGCCACAATGCATCTCTTAGATTAGTCTCTGAACTGAAAAAAAATGCACACAGAAAGTATACCTTATAGCTTCAAGAGATCTGCAGTGCCCCTGTAGGACCCAGAGGAGGTCTAGACTGAGTACAAAGCAGTTTGGCTACAAGATAACCTGAGCTATTTGGCCTGGTGGAACATAGATATCTTCTGAGAGAATGACCATGGCAGACAAATCCTGTGACCATTCTGTTGTTATTTTCGAAATTCCTGAAACCCTTGGCATAATGAACAGCAAGTATCTCAGGGCTGCTTCCTCCAGGCAGAGATACTAACAGATCGCAAGAGATGGTGTAGCAAGAACCCTGTACCCAAGAGGATATCCTCGTACACTAACATTTGTTCACCTGGCTAAGCTTGTTAACAAATGATTTACTGGAGCTGGTGAGAAACATACGGTAGACACTTGCAAATGTAATCACAACCCCTAAAACAGATACTATTAAGAAACTATTAAGAAACTCTGATGTTTTTGTCTTTTCCCTTGCCCATGAAATAGGGAAATGCTGGCACTGCAAGGCCACTGAATTCCATACAGACAGAGTCATGTTTATGTCTCCATAAAAATTCTTACATACCATGGACTTATCCTTACTTTGGAACCAGATAACTTATTTTGCTATTCTTTTTTTTTTTTTTTTTCCTCAAAACCTGGCTATGACACCGTGAAATCAGCTTGCATTTTCTGGGTATGACATACGCTGAGCTCTTTCAAAAGGCAGGATAGGACCAAAATTTTCAGTTTCCCCAACAGTGTTTGTCAGTTTCGCAGATAGGATGGAAAGTCAGACAGTTAGCCAGAGGCTGTTTAAGTGGGTGTCTAATTGCACTAAGTTTGTTATGAGCTAACCAGATTAGATCTACCAATTCAGGCTAGAGATCATGCCACCACCAGAGTGCCGGCAGCCTCTGTGGCTTCCCTGAGAGGTGCAAGTATCTCTGAAATCTTCAGGAGATGAGCGATCAGGCCATACATAGACATAACATTTTTCTTTGGTCAACAAATTGAAATCTGAAGCCTGCCTTCACAGAGCTGTCCTACCATCATTAAATAAGTTCTTCTACAGCCATTAAATAAGTTCTTAAAGAAGGTAGTCTCCAAGTACTCTTACCTCCTACACACCAAGTCATTGGTTGTGAGTCATGACAGCGGAAAACTTAAGGATGTCAAGAAAGGACGTCAGCTATGGAAATTTCCACTACGAGGATTTCCTTTTGGCAGAATAAAATGGTTGCAATACCTGTGAGGATTCTCTGAGATGTTGTCCAACCAGCTCTCCTTCTCATTACTGTGGAGTTTTATAACACGTGAATTCTGTAACGGCAAAAAGCAATCACTCTTGATGCAACATGTGGAAGAGCTTTGTGCAGGTGCAGACTCAGTGGACACAGTCCTGAAGGGGAAGTAATGATTTCAATATTCCAAAGGGAAGCCCTACTTATGGAGATTTTTTTATAGTCTCATTTCTTCATGTTGTGAGAGCAATTCTAACTGTAATGAAAAATAATTGCAAGGCAAGCCTTTGATTTTATTGTCTATGGTTTTCCATAAGAATTTGAAATCTAGTTTTCTTGACAGTGCCTTACAATAAAATCAACTCACTTGACCAGTCTGCTCAAACTTGTGAGACTGCTTAGAGGAACCTAGAGTCTAAATGATGCAATGTGTGTCAGGAAATCAAAAAGAAGAGTAAAAAACACCCCATTTTTTTCCAGACTAAGATGAAAATTAGTTACTAACCTCACTGACAGCAAATAATGGTTTCTGCATTTTTCTTAGATGTTGTGTTGTTATTGGACATATTTTCAATGCACTGTATGAGGTAATGCTTAATGTTTCTTAAGAAATAAGCCTGGGGCATGTTCATAGTTGGCATGGAGGAGAATATTTTTGGTGGAAGAGGGTGGTAGTGTGCTGATGATGTACAAGATAAGATGAAGAGAAAAAAATTACATTTTTCTGCATGTTTAAACTTTTTAAATTAGAAAATGTGATCAACTAAGCGATGATTCACCTGGAAAACAGCACTGGGAAAACAGGCCTAATTTATAAATTGACTTGTCTTTTCTACTGCCACTCCCACAAAAAGTAGAGAAATATACTGCGCCATACATGTTCTAAAAAGATCTGTTCTTCCTCTTGCTATTTTATCAGCATGAAATTTTATTTGTTGATCTTCAGTCATTCTATTGCTAGATCTTACAGGAAGGCAAGAGTAGATGGGAAACTCCTAAGGAAATGAAGTGTGCACAAGGAAGTGATGCTGATGACTCACTAGGTAGCATTTTTCCTTCTGAGTCAGAACCTGGCTGGAGCCTGGCAGACTCCTGAGGATGCAATTGCTGTGGAATTGCCACCTTTGGGGTGAGCAGTAAATCCCACAGCACTTTTCAGAGTTGCAGATGTTATGAACTGCCAATTTGAGCTTTTCCTCCTTAAATTTCTCATGCAGTTTGAAATGAGCATTCTCTCTTCTTTTCCCCTCCTATGTCATGTCATTGTCTAGAAATATTCAGCACTAATTGCTGTCTTTCTCACTTTCTTATTTGACTGCTCTGACTGAGAGACTGTTTGAGCCAACAGAAAGTCCGTCAGTGAACTCAGTGGCTTGTGGTGTAGGGGTGAAATCTTTAAGCAAGAAAGAAAGGAAGGCAGCTCTGTTCCCTGATGTCATCGTTGCCCTGCAGTGCAGCCTTTAAGAAAGGGACCTTAAAATAAGACCTCAATTCCAAAATGATGTTACCTAGACAAAAGACTACTCCTGATATTTTACATAACCCTGCCTAGCTAGGATTTTTTATATTGGGCTGTCAGAGCTTATGTTCAAACATAAACAGATTT
This sequence comes from Nothoprocta perdicaria, assembly GCF_003342845.1. NCBI lineage: Eukaryota > Metazoa > Chordata > Aves > Tinamiformes > Tinamidae > Nothoprocta > Nothoprocta perdicaria. Next base: position 1,612,584 of record NW_020455610.1, read on the forward strand.
CTTTTAGCATCTATGTCTGAGCCACACTTCCAATGTCAGCCAAGTGCTCTCTTTTATTTATATCTCCTTAAGTGTTTATATGCCTAGTAGATGCTGAAGTGGAGGTATGAACACCTTCATCACCGTTCTACACATGGTCATATTTTATAGCGGCACTTAACAAAATTATTTCTCCATTTCTGCACTGGATAAAAAATTTACAGTCTCTCCTCTTTTGAGCATTTTCCTATTGTATCAATAATTAATTAAATTTGACATAATTATTTATATAGATCACATAGACTTTTCTATTTTTTACTTGTCATTTTAGCTGAGTTTGGTACAGACACGTAACCTCCAAATGGACAATTGCAGGTCATGTGTTTTAGAAACATCCTAATTGGACTAACTGCTGTTTGTACTTTGATAACAGAGGTGACTTACTGTCCTTCCCTGAAAACTTGGTGTTCAGACAAGTTATTCACGTTATTTTATGTGTACTGTACATACACTATGTATTTATATAAACATGGTTTCCTTCAAATCTATCACACAGTGCATCATGGTGAGTATAAAGAAAACCTGTTCCCCCAGCTCTTCCAGATGGCGCAGAGAGGCATAACTGAGGTTATAACAATATCAGCACTGCAATCATGCTTAAACAATTTGAGCCACACAGATGGTGAGCCTTGACTGGGCCTTCTTTTAGTTCTTGTAAACCATAGTCAATGTGGGTTTTTATGATTTAGGGAAAACAATAAGAAGGTCTTTCTTCAACCTCAACCTAATCATCACGCTGTGGGCAGAGAGTACCATTTATAGTACAAAACTCTGCTGTCCCAGTAGCCCGCATAAGCCATTAGAACTGCATGGTGAGTCAGTCCTTGCAGAACAGGACTTGAAACAGTTAGCACCTTGAGCCAATAATCACATGAAGATAATTTCTACTAGAAATTTGCTCTGAATCTGATCACCATGCATAGGATTTCATTGCTTAAACAAAGCTGCTTCTGACATCTGGATATCCTATACATATACACGCCCTAGCAGATGTGTAACATCCATGCCCTTCTGTAGAGGTACTTGTTAGTCAGATAGGATAATCTAAAATGGTGTTAAACATCTATGCAACTGATTTAAGTAACGGTTCAGGTCACAGACTCAGAGGACTACAAGTAGATGCCTTCATGCAGGTGCTTACCTGGAAGCCTGGTGTTTAAGCTCCCATTATAGCCAACGGAGCTCCATTCAGCTGGCAGGGCATTTGTAATCACATGCAGATGCCTTCAACACCTTAGGGCATCTCATGTGATTAGAGGCACAATGGTTACTACACTCATACGCTGGTAGATGAGATGGGTCCATTCTCTGGCCCTCAGGGCAAGCAGCAAGACGGCTCACATCCAAGTGTCCAAAGCTCTTCCATCCCCAGAGGAGCATCATTTCATCCATTATTGCCTATTCAGAGCAGACCTTGGCCCATGCATTTCTCCAAACTGCTCCTTCTTGTGGATTATTATCCAGGACCAAAATCAGACCAGATTGTCTCATACAGCAAATCAGTATGGATGCTTAGTATGCTGAGTCCCTGATGGAGCTCAGAGGCTGACTAGTCTTGAAACTCTGGGTTATGATAAGAATGTTGTTTGTAAATAATTCATTTTTTCATCCTTATGAGAAAAGGAAAAGGTTTATTTTTCACTTCAGATCAGTTAATAACTTCAAGTATATCTTATTCTCAGTTTTGACAGTCCCTCTCTTCAAAAGCTTCGCCAAAACTTTTGAGCATATTTTTCAATAATAGCATTTTATAAATTATATTTGATTAAATATATTGCACTCTATTAATGCATAGATATTATAATTTATATTCTTCTATCCTCAACATAAACACCATGGGTTTATCTGTTTTCTTGCTACACATAGAAATTTAAATAAAGTAAAAATGTAAAAATATAAAAAAGTAAATAAAATGTATATTCAAATAGTAAATAAGTAGTAATTTAAAAATTTATTCTAGGTACATTTGAAGTATATCTCTAATGTTTAATGATTGCAGCTCTTCTCCCTCAAATTTTATATCCTGAGATCTTGAGATAATACAGTCTTCAGACTTAACAGCTACAAAACTGAATTAGTATAGGTGTTACACTAATGTTAATTTAACCTATTTCTAAGCAAGAGTTATTATCTTACAGGCAGGCTGTATTAGTGTATCTATGCTGCTTTTGGTTACAGAGTGAACTTGGAGAAGGCCGGGGGGTCGCTATGCTATTCTCCTTTGCATGATGGGGCTAGACTTTTATGTCAGCTAGAAATTTAAAGAGGGAGTAACTTGGGGATTTCAGTGCTTAAAAATAGTGCAACTGAGAGAAGACTCAGGTTAGTAATCTCTTAAATTAAAGACTATTTATTCCTCTCATCTCTGAAAATAACTCTCTGTTGCTCTATCTCAAGATTTTATCTTGAATCTTCGTGATGCTTAATATTTTTCTTCAACCATCACCTCCCTGAAGTAATGTATTTACAGAAGAATCTCAGCACTTATTTAAAATTAAATGGTGTTTGCAGAAAAGCTTGAAAATGTGAACCCTATAAATACAATGATGTAGCTGATCTAGGTTAAAGGAAACTTTAAAGCATTCTGTTCACTATTTTGACAGAGTAGTGTATTTATCATAAAGAGAAAAGAAGGAATAATTTATTTCTCTCTAAGATTTGACATTTGAATAACTTGATGAAGGTACTTGCATTAAAAAATTACCCAAAAATCTTACCTTCAGACAAGGAATTAGTAAAACTGAGATATACAATGAAGTACTGTCAGTAAAGAAAATAATTTATGAACAGAATTGATCACTGACAGTAGCAGCAAGAAGATATACATGAAATCCTGAATTAATCACAAAAGTTCCATTTACTAGAGTGGAGATGGGGCTTCACTTGCCAGTCTAAGAGAAACAGAACAAGGTACAAGAGACAGTCCTATTTGCATCCTCTGCAATTATGCGGTTAACTGGCATGCTCAGCTCATTGGCATGCCAAAACAGTGGCCGCATAATGAGATACTCTGGCAAAAACACGCATTTTATATAACTGCAAATGCATGAATCAATCTGTTGGTTCAAAGTGTTTTTCTCCATTATTTTCCAAAAAAAAAAAAAAAAAAAAAAAGAAGAAAGAAAAGAAAAATAGCCCATCTAATTCTGCTCGAGGCAGGAGCTGCGTTGCCGAGCGTAGTAAAACCACACATTGTTTTCCCATACAAGCAGCGTGCAAGCCAAGATACTACGGGGCACATTTCTCCAGCTTCTGAGGGCTCTCAGTCACCCTGGCAGCAAGCCGGCCCGTTCCAAGGGAGGTGTGCGGCCCGGACGGCCTCACCAGTCCCACCTCCTGTGGGCCGCTTTGCGCCTGGTTTCCACCCACTGCCTGGCTGTGCCAGAACAGTGAATAAACAACGGGATGCCCTGGCACGGGGGGAGCATTTTCCTAACTATGAAAAATGAGTATTTCACAGACGGCATGACTCAACCTCCCACTTCAAAGGTGAGATAACTGCAGTCCTTATTATGGCCATACACGGCCCATTCTTGTGTGGGACAAGTGGGGAAGGAGGGAAAAAGTAGTTTATCCTCTTGGTGCTTTGTCCAGGCAAGGTCTGTCACAGAATTATACTATCTCTGCTACAAAGAGAGGCAAAGTTGTCAGAGACTTCAATTCTGTGAGTTGTATTAGGACTTGATTCACCAAGGACTGAATATTGTGACTAGAATGACAGTCACAGAGAGGCATTTACATGAAATGGCTATATAGATGAATGATCCTAAGGAAAAGCCTCTCTCTCCCCTGCTCCATTGGCCACTGGAAGAAATGGGCTACATTTCTGACTCACATGTCTTATTTAAGTCACTAATGTTAGGCAAGATCAAACTTGGTAGTGTGAATTTCTGTTTAACAATCAAGAAACAGGGTTCTAGTGCACCTGCACTTCCACACCCTTGCTGCTGCGATACATTGCACCATATGGATAAAAGCAGGAACAGAGAGAAGGATACTCCATGTGGCAGCCTGGATGCATGGTTTCAGATACTTAACTCTTGAATATTTAGGAGCAGACCATTCACCTGTATTTTACAGTCACATTATTTTTTTGTCCTGACCCATAATGACTATTTAGTTTTAGAGGAAAATACAAGCCTGTACTGATAGAAATACACTCTGACAATATTGAGATAATGTTCCTTAGAGCAAGCTATGTCAAGGCAGAAATGTTTTATGTTTGCATTATGAAACAACATATATCACGATAACTCAAAGAAATGTGTTTTGTGGTTCTGGTTATTAATCACCTAACTCAACTCTGGAGTTTTATGGTATTCTGAATCTCAAAGAGTGAGCAACAGCCTTTTATTGTACTTTTTTTTTTTTTTTTAATTATATAAGTGAGAAGCTTTTGTGCTCTTTTATTTCAAGTATGGTTTCAGAAAGTATAGCAATGCACTGCAACTGGCCTTCAATCTTTCCAGAGAAATCAGCATATATAATGTGAAAGAAGTAAGCTGGGCTGCTGGACAATAGCACAATAGCAACAGTATATGAGACACTATAGGTTGCCTTCATACTCCTCACCTCTCTATTACTCGGAACACTTTACAGGCCAAAAGAAAATTGTATCATATTCTGAATGTTGTCAAGGATGAGGTTACCATTATCCTGTATATTTTGTATGGAGAAACTCTTGTCAATGTTAAAAATGTTTAAGTGTTACAACCAGCATGATGATAGGCCAAAACTCAAAGAAAAGTAATTTTCTCTCTCTTGCCCCTCTGTAACCAAGAGGTGGGTGTTCTGTACACAGCTGCTGCAAGGTAAGTGCTCCTCCTCCTCATTACCCAAGGCAAAGGCATTGCAAAGAAGCAAATTTGGATCTTGTGGGTCATCACACCACCAAGTGACTTCTCAGTGTGTGCTTGAGGCTGCTCAGCCAAACCTGACTCCATGCACAGAGCCTGCAGCAAACCACAGCTTAGCCTTTGGAGCACGTCCTTAGGGTTTTCCAATAGCACAATGTCGTACACAAACCCTATTTTGCTGAAAGAGCAGGGATAACTTTTATATCATAGAAATATGTCTGCCACAGTCAAAATCCTGTGCTCACGAAGCATAAATGAAAGACCTGGCTATACCCCATATGTGATTGTCTCAATTGCCCAGCTCCCTTCCTCTCCTTCTCCAGGCATACTTCCTGTGGTGCAAGTGCTCCTGACTTCAGCTGTCTAATACTTAATTGTTTAAATCTAATCTGCATATTTTGTCTTTGGTGGAGAGAAATAGGCATGTTGGATTGGTGATTCACCTACCTATTTTAGATACTTATCTCACAAAGAGAGCACTTGTCTGTCTCACCATTCACTAAAGACAGAGCCTAAACAACTAGCCTGGTTTTAGCAAACTTTTAGAAGTTTAATGTGAAGTGAGATGAATCTAAACCCAGGTGTTTACTTTAGAACTGTTGAATCTCTGACTTGTAGATTGGGACAAATACTATTAGAAGAGATAAAAATCAGATTAAGATTAAAATGGCTGTAATTTTACATCAAGATTTCTGTTGTTTTTGTTCTTGTTGTTGAAGACGAATACATTTCTTCAACATGTCCTGCTATTAAGAATGTAAAAAAAAGCTTTTTCTGTTTCACATGCACAAGGAAATTAAAATTTCTTCATAGAACTAAATTGTTGTAACTGGAAAAAAAAAAGTGAAAATTTTCAGGCACAAAAAAATTTCTTTCAGTTTTTATATAAATACTGATATACCGATATATGTACATAAGGAGTCAAAATGAAAAAATCAAAGTCTCTTTTTCTTTCAATGGCATTGCTATTTTATACTGGTCCTCTCAAAATCTCTCTTTTTCATATAGTTGCATACACTGAAACATTTATTTTGACATACTGCCAGTGTGATATAATAAAAATGGTCTGAGAGAGCTTCACTTGCATATAGCTCTGTTGATTGTTCTAATTACCTGTATTCCATGTAATTGATGATACATCAAACCTCTCTGACATGACCCATCCTCTAATACCTGCTCAAGTTACTTTGTAACCAGAAAACTCTCTTAAATATTTCACTGAAAGTACTTTGACATCAGATAGGGAAATACAGCATAATTAGCACTAACCCCTTCCTATTTGTTTTGCTGGCTGCATTTATTAAGCATGGGGAGAGAATGCATACTGCTCAAAAAGTTCCTGGTGAGTTCAACTACTTTTAGTGTTGTCCAATTTGAAGACTCGAACAATGATAGAGTCACCTCGAATAAATGAGGCAGAAAAGACGGTTGAGCCTCATTAATTTAGGAAAAAGTCTTATCATTTCAAGAAATGTTAAAATAAGAGTCACTCATTAGCCCATCCTTTTGGAATGTGTGCCTAAGCCTAGTGCATTGTGAGTATTGCTTTTTATTATGTATGATTTACGCAGAAATTGTATGTCTTGTGAAAAAACAGCCGCTGTCATGAATGTGAAATTAATTAACTGCTTAGATTTAGATTTGCACTTTAATAAAAAAAGAGATTACTTACACCATAGAATGTTTACTTTATTGCATATAGTAATATAGGCAATAATTACTGTATAAAATGCAAGTAATTAAAAAAATAGTAAATCAGCTGTTTTCACAGCTGTAGCTCTCAGGTTCTATTTCACTTGATTTGAAAATACTCCCAGGGCCAGATGTTGCCCCTATGTGTATTTGTCTCTGAAGTCAGAGGAAATTGTGCATGTAAGATCTGAGTTTAAAATTTGGACCACTGAAATGATTGTGTTTTTTTCTTTTCCCCTCCTTGCATAAATCCTATCTGTGGACTTGATCCAATAACTTCTGAAATCAAAATAAAGCTGCAATGACTTCAATGGATTTTGAAATAAAACTAAATTACCATGAAATGTTTTTAATAGGAAAAAACGCCACTCATTAAAGCCAAAATATTTAATAACAAATAGCTGTTTCTGACATATTCACAGTCTTGAAAATTATTTGGAAATAAAATTTTAGAATTGCTGAAATGTACAAAAAACCCTTCTTATTTCTGCTTCTATTTATGCTTCATTTAGAAATATTAGCTAGAATAAAAATAATTTGGATCACTTGGGATTTTAAAGCAAATATTTCACATTATCAAACTAAAAAAGTCAGTATTTGAACTATTTTTTCCTTTTTCTTTTCTAAAATTTTATGAAATATGGAGTTTTTCATCCTGATTCATAGTGGAATAATGTAAAGTAAAAACAAAATTTCCATGGATGAAGAAAATTGTTTGTCAAGTCTTTTACATCAAGCCTTCACTAGCAGAATCACTATATGCCTATGGAAAAGAAAATCATGTCTCCTACAAATTTCCTTCTTCTGAGCTCAGTACATTGAAATAAGCTGGAACTTTTGAAGTAATATGCATTGTTGTGATTAAAGAAAGAAAATAGGAAGAAAAATAAAAGCAAACTATTTCTCTTACTCCACCCAAAGAAAAAAAAATGAACTAACATATTTGCTGTCACCAGAGGAGAGAAAAGAATTGTTGATAACTTGAATCTGTCAGCTCTCTCTGCCAGTTCTTGGCATTTAGCTGTTAAGTATAATTCTGAAAGACAGACCTTGACAGACCTTCTAGTTTTCTTGCTGCATTGCAAAATAAAATAGGTGTTCTCATTGTCAGTAAATATTGCTTGAAATACTCAACAGAAGAACTGATAGAATATGCTTTTGTTCAGGAAGACTTTCCATTTTTCATGGATATGCATTAAAAAGAGTTTCTAAACAGTTTTAGGGTTGAACTGAAATGGGAGTCAGTCCTGAATAATGGACAATAAATCAAAAACTGCTAAAGCCATCATAACTATTCCAGATTATAGATATTTTTGCAACAAGCTTCAATTTGCATGAATACTGTGGTCATAAAAGTGAAATAATAAATAAATAAATAAATAAATAAATAAATAAATAAATAAATGGAAACTAAGAAAGAATTCTGGTAATCAGGTAATCAAAACAACTTACATTGTGTTTTTACTGCTAGAGCCAACCCCTTGAGGAAAATATGATCATATACACGAAGATACACTGATAGTATTGTGGATGGGTGTGAAGATATTTTTTTTTCCTGTAATGAATTTGAAATGTTTTTAAACTCTGGAGATGAAATTTTCAAACAAATAATCAGCTTATAAGTCACATTATCTGCCAATTCTTTTAGCTCTTCTAATATGCAATTACTTATTGCACAATACAATCATATGACTAAGCACAGAGGTTTGGATTTGATGTTCTGATTCAATTTGTATCTCCATTGAAAATCTATTCAAAAGGCATGAAGACAGGATAATCTTTTGTAGGACATGAATTCAGCCAACCAGTTCTTTGTTTCTTATAATAACATGTGGGAGTTATTTTGACAACGTTTTGATAATGTAGGGTAATGTCTTGCAACTACAATTCATCATATTGTGTCTAGGAATTGGCATTTGGCGTTTTTCAGAACATTTTCAAAACCTATTATCTATCAGATATTCATGCTTACTGCAGCAGTCAGCTTGCAAACTTTCAAATTAGATTTACAAACAACTGTTTATGTAATCTAAAACCCGAGAAACTCAAGGGGATTCAAGAACTTCCAGCACTGAAAGAGCACCTATACTAAATCCAGCACATCATTGATTCAACTTAGTCTCATATTTTGGAACACAAAATGACAAGGAGATTGATCTCCTTTAATCTCTTGACTAGATCTAACATTGGCACCATCAAACTCCAGCAGGAGTAAAGGACAAGACTGCTATGGCTTGAGTCCTAACTAGCAGAGCCAGCAGACTTTGTGAGAATAAGAGTGCTTGGCATGATGTGCACAGGAATAAACACACTATCAAATAAACACAAAACATAAAGTTACTCTTTAGTTTACAACTGAGAAATTTTAAATTGCAAAAAAAAAAAAAAATGATGTTCCATGTTTCCTCATGGCCCATGTTGCATAATTCTTCATTTACTCCCAGGCCATTCTCTGTGGTGAACAAAGTCTGTCCTATGAAACAAGACCCCACTGCAATGTGGGAAGGATGAGATTGCATCAGGTTTAGCTCCCTCTGCCTTACATAGTCCTCCAACAATATCCCAATAGGCTTTACACTCTCGGTCTTCTCACAGTGCCCTCATACCACATCTAGGGGCATACAATACCTATTTTCAAGCTCATGCTAAAAGAACACCACTCAGTGAATTGCCACACAGATCTTGCATTTTTTTTCAGCTACTTTGAGCATATATTATAGGAAATTAAAATTATATAGGTCCAATTATTTGAATCTTTTTGCCTTTAGATATAATTATGGGACTTATGGTACTCTTCAGAGGGTCAGAAGCATCAGGTTTCCTCTAGGAAAGACTAATCCTGAGCAATGTAGAACAATGTTGAACAATGTTGTTCAGTTCTGCGTGAGTTGACGTAGGAGCCTAGTAGACATAGGAGTCCCAGGAGAGATGCGTTTAGCCGTGTAGATGAAGTGTCCACACCATACTATGCAATGCTTTGCAGCAATGCCTCTGCTGGCTCATAATATGCACTGTTTTTGACAAAAGGATGAAGAGATATCAGAGGGATTAATATTGCTTTCTTCCCTTAGCTCCTAAAAATATGTATCATATTTTCATTCTGAAAAGCATTGGAAGTGAAAAAGGAAAGATCATGCTTTCTTACTTATCTTTCTCTATATTTTTCCATCAAATATTCCAGTCAACTCACTTGTAAAATATTCTATAACATAGTCGGCAAAGCATTATGGGAGGCAGAGGTGAAGAATATATGGCTTGCAATGTGAGGTTTGTTAATTAATCAGGGTAATAACAGCTACTGAACAATGCTCAAAGTTTCATATCTTCCAGAACAAAACTATTCCACCAATGTTCCCATAATCCTAGCCAAGGTAAGAGAGCTGATACTCAAAAAAAAAAAAAAAAAAAAAAAA